>NC_056728.1:1478847729-1478935229 GCF_019279795.1 Protopterus annectens | reverse complement strand
GTGGGTATGTTTTACCCTGCAAAATCTGACGCCACTACATAAAGATCCTATAGGGTTGCCACATTTTCAAATGCCCAAAGTGGGACATGTTCTGTAGAAATGTCAATTTTTCCAGGACAAAACATACCTACAGACATGTATAGTACAGATTTTTCATTATTTGCACAAATAAAAGCTTATTCCAGCAACATTTGAATTGCTTATGCTACTTCACATAACATATAGAAGTTTTATATATACAATAACTGTTTTATGCCACTATTAAAGAAACTTATGATATATTTCTGTCCTGTAGTCTCAGAACATTTGCTATGTCTTGATTATTTTCGCAGGACACAAATGTCTAAAGAGGGACTGTCCCTCACAAAGTGGGACAGGTGTTAACCCTACTGTCCCACCTTGTCCAATTGAAAAGGTGTCAAGTCTATAATAGGTATGTGGGAGCATGACTCGGCCAATGGATGTGGCTCCCGAAACCCAATTACTTGTCTGTATTGAAGAGTCTCTGTTCCCATGTATCAGCCAGACAGGAGCAGATTGTATGAGGAACACAAAAATAATATGATTAATTCACCGGACAGGCCGCCATTTCCGTACAGTCCAATGCCATGCCATCGCCCAATGGGCAACCATTCTCGATACTGTAGTCATGTAGTCAGATGTAATAGGCATCAGAGGGTAATAGTGTGGTCCTCGCTCCAACCCAGGGGTGTGAGTGTCAGATGCAAGCACGAATGTCGGTGCATTTGCAAGTGCGGGAGCGAGCGGGTGTAACCCTGTTTGGCTACTAGTATGTGAGTATTGCACTGGTAAAGCAGTGTAGAGGCTAACCGAGTTTAAGAAGCTGTAAGCAGAGGTCAGCATTGAGTAACACCACACAAACCCACGTACACACGCTCCCAACTGCTTTAATGTGCCTTACTCTCTCCATAACTGATGTCCTGGTACAGCCCTGCAACCAAATAAACGTCCTCTGCAAGGCTCAGAACCAGGACCCTGCACATGCAGCTAATGTGAATTACCAATATGCCATGTCCGATATACAGACAATGGACAGTACCACAAACATATCATACAGCGCAGTCATTCAACAGTATAGGAATGTATCCCATCATGTAGATGTATATGTGAGTGTTCATGTCCAGCATATAGGAACATACATATATAGAGATATAGCAGGAACATACCATGTGGCAACAAAGCATTACAAATTTATGAAACGGGAAATACCAGCGACACATGTATTATGTAGTGGTGTTGTTCTATGTGATCTGAAGACTCTCTCAGCCAGACATGCATCATTCATACATGCAAATAGTTGTACATTGGCCGTATACATTACTCTGTGCATGTAATGTACATTAATACAACAATACCTGTCCAGTCATTATGTGTGACCAGTACTCTTGCAAGGTGCTGTGCACTACATCATCATGATAAAGGTACATGGGGTAACCATACAGGGACCGGTAGTGTTGTGTGTACAATGGGGTTGTTCTCATCAGGTGTACCTGGATCATTTAGGAGTGATGCGCATACCAGGATCGAGCGCCTGAGGGACAGGGGTGAGGATAACAGGAGTATGTTGTGATACATATTACAAGGGTAACATGTGTCCAGTGGGCAAGTGTGTGAAATGAACAGCTATGTATTGGGCAGATGTAGTCCTAGGAGCAGATTGGCTTTATGTTTCTGTAGGTGAGGATCGGATGTAGGGGAAGGAGTGTAGGTATGGCCATGGAGGATTGGTAGGGTAGGATCACAGACAAGACAGCATACAGGGTTGGTATATGACACATGTGGGGGGATACACCCCAGACAGGGATGGGTGTTCGGTATTCACAAAACCATGGGAACAGAGGGACGGAGGTCCCCAGCCATGGGCAGCTGCCACTGCACCTAAACAGCTGCAAAGGATGCAGTGCTGGGGGCAGTCCAGGAGGGGCAGCATCACCCTGTAAATGTGGCACTCTGCCCTTGAGCTTGCGTATCTGGCTTTGGAATCCCTTAGTGAGCCCCAATGCAACATGTCCGGGACCACACAACAGCAGACATGTACATCTCTGGTCCTGCTCCCAGGAGGGGACATGCTCCATCCTCAGTGGTGGTACCACCAGAAGGTGGTGCAGAGCCAACAGAGGCTGATGTCTATGGCTGGGCCCAAGATGTGATAGTACCTAGTGCCATGGTCAGCTGAAGTGGGACAGGACATTCTGCCGGGACCTCCCAACCCATGCAGCCTATGGTGTTGCATTTTAAACCCACATATAGCTTAGTGATAGACAACAACATACAGGATTACCTATGACAGTACGCATAGATATCACCAGCAACCCAACACAACAGATGGTATACATTTGCAGAGGGAGCACAACACATGCAAATATAAACTGCATGCCAACTGTACAATGTACAATGCACAGCTATGAACAGTTGCCCATTATTGGCTTGTCACTGGGAACCCCACACAGTGTCTGTCATACGACTGTCTCATGTGACACATGTCCAGTCAGGGATGCGATGCAGTAACACATCCCTATCATCATGTACTGTCTGCAATCCTCAGACCATGCTTCTGCTGTGCACAGATGTGTCTTCAGTGTGTATCATAGGAAACAAATGGTTGCACACACTGACCAGTTCACAGATGGCCCTATAGATGGGGGTCCCTCATGAACAGAGTACTGTCATGTCTGTATTATAACATGCAGAATAGCCATTACCACACACATGTTAAACAGGCAGTAGTCTCAATGCAGCATAGCTACTCCTACATGCTGTAGTCATGTGTGACACATCACCCTCCTGTCTTTAGGCTATTTCCCACTGTGGAAAATGATTGAGGTACATCCAGATATCATCTGAGATGCCGTGTCAGAACATCACATCCAGGTACCACTCACAGTGACTGTCATGGCCCGATAACAACATGTTTCCCTAGATAGTTTACTGTGTCTATCATGTGGATGGCTATGGGAACACTATCATAGCTGTACCATATGCAATCAGCTAGAGGAGGACTCCAATAGGTGCAGAGGCCATCACCTGACCATGTCCATCACTTACAATGCACATGCTACTGGTGTGCAGGTGTACTCCTTCACATCCACCAGAGATTGTGTGGGTGAGTCAAGCAAAATACACCAGGGAAGGTCTTGGAGACTTAACCATAAGCATCATCTGCCACACACCAAACAGAACAGGAGTCAAACCCCTGACTACTCATTACTATTACATGTGCATGACGTTACTACATGTGCCACAAAGGCGACATGTTGATGTGCTGTAAGAACATATGTGTGTAGGTGAGTGGCATCTGTAACAGATATAGTAGACATACATTAGGTGTGGCACACATGGCTGTCCATGTGAACAGATGTCATTTTCACCACAACCACATTCTCTAATGGACATACATTGACACCTTTGCCAGGGCCACAAATACACAATGTAACTACGTAGTTTGCCACACTGCAGTAATGCACAGGACCACATGCACCACAGGGGATATCTGGAGGTTCTATGGGCTAGGGCATGTGAAAGTGCTTGACATCTGTTGGTATGCCAACTAGGGTTATACTGGGAGTGACTGTGGTTGGGAGCATCACAACCCACATGCAGACACAAGGTGCCAATACTGGCATGCAGGTATGCATTGCTTCATGGGTGTATAGTGGTTGGCTGTGCAAGATGGCTGTACAAGGCTGGGTGAGAGGTAATCCTTGGCATTGTGTCACCCAACAATGGTGTACAGTGCAGGGGTGTAGTGTCTGCAATGTCGCACACAGATGGGTACTGCATTATCTGGCCTGACAGCCTGGTTATCAATGTGTATGGCCATAGCTTTGCAATGCAAGCCATGTCTGTGTTTGATAGTCCTTCACATGGACATTGCCTGAGATGTGCATGTCCCACAATACTATACAGTGACATGCACAGGTGTACCTAGTTTGGCAGACACATGTTGTGTACACAGCATGTTATACCCCGATATGCCAATACTGGCCTGGCGTGGTGAAACCTGCTTATAATGAGCAGGTCGGCCCTGGACCTGTATGCACCTGTATGATACAGGTATTCTGTGGTGTCAGTGGCATGGGTCCATACAGGGCACATGTGTACAGCATTATCTGGCCTTTGTGGATCACATTTCATGGCACCACATATGTTGCAGGCATTCAGTTTGGAACATAGTGAAGGCACAATGTCTGCATATATGTGCCTATTGTACCACTGTACAGGGTGCCATGTCCACTGCAGGCCACTGCATTCACACCATGCCTAATATCTGTTATCAATGTGCATGGTACTAGCAACATAGTGGAATATCCTATGCAAGTTTGTTTGTGCATGGCACATGGGTGCGGGACATTTACCTGGTACTAGTAGGGCTGCATACTTTGTTCACCAGGCCTTTTGCCAGATGTATGTGTATGGCTTGCCAACACAGTCCCATGGCTGACTGACAGCTGTACTCCTTGTGAGGTGGCCAATGTATCATAAGATGGATACCATATAGGATAACTACAAAACCCGCTCCCAAACATGTCCAATGGTAAGAGAATCACGGCCACTTTTACACAGGCTCTGACAGACAAACACACACTTGCCATGTCTTGTATACAAACCCCTACTGTATCACACTGCAGCAATACACATTTAGGGCACATGCTACGGTGAATACTACAAAGCACTGTACTTGTCTCATGCAGGGAGACACACACTTGGCATGTCTGGGATAAGAACACCGACACAACTACTTTACTACACTACAGCATTACGCAGTTACAGAATGCGCTACCAAGATTATTGGGACACGGTACTCCCAGAGGTTTATTTGTAGGTGGATGACATCATCAGCCTTGCAAAAGGTGGGTATAAGAAATGTATGGAGTGTGAGCAGTCTAAAAGCATTACTCCATCCTCAGGCAGATGGGGACACACACACGGCAAGTGTGGGATTAGAACACTGACCTAGCTATTATTATTATACTACAGCATTACACAGTTACAAAACATGCTACAGAGATTACTGGGACACAGCACTCCCAGAGGTGTATTTTTAGGTGGGTGACATCATCAGCCTTGCCAAAGGTGGGTATAAGAAATGTAAGCAGTCTAAAAGCATTACTCAGTTCTCAGGCAGATGGAGACACACACACATGGCAAGTGTGGTATTAGAACACCGACCTAACTATTTTATTACATTACACAGTTACAGAATGTGCTACAGAGATTACTGAGACACAGCACTCCCAGAGGTGTATTTGTAGGTGGGTGACATCATCAGCCTTGCCAAAGGTGGGTATAAGAATTCTAAGGAGCCTAAAATAATTACTCAGTCCTCAGGAGACACACATGGCAAGTGTGGGATTAGAACACCAACCTAACTACTTTATGACACTACAGCATCACGCAGTTACAGAACGTGCTACTGAGATTCCTGGGACACAGCACTCCCAGATGTGTGTTTGTAGGTGGGTGACATCATCAGCCTTGCCAAACATGGGTATAAGAAATGTAAGGAGTGTGAGCAGTCTAAAAGCATTACTCAGTCCTCTGTCAGACAAGTACACACAGTAAATGCAGTATTAGAACACCGACCTAACTACTTTATGACACTACAGCATTACGCATTTATAGAATGCGCTACTGAGATTACTGAGACACAGCACTCCCAGAGGTGTATTTGTAGGTGGGTGACATCATTAGCCTTGCCAAAGGTGGGTATAAGAAATGCAAGGAGTGTGAGTAGTCTAAAACCTTTATTCAGTCCTCAAGCAGATGGGAACACACAGCAAGTGTGGGATTAGAACACCAACCTAATTACTTTATTACACTACAACATTACACAGCTCCAGAATGCGCTACAGAGATTACTGGAATACCGCACTCCCAGAGGTGTATTTGTAGGTGGGTGACATCATCAACCTTGCCAAAGGTGGGTATAAGAAATATATGGAGTGTGAGTAGTTTGAAAGCATTACTCAGTCAGCTGGGGACACACGCATACACACGGCAAGTGTAGAATTAGAACACCGACCTAACTACTTTATTACACTACAGCATTACGCAGTTACAGAACGCACTACAGAGATTACAAGGACACAGTACTCCCAGAGGTGTATTTGTAGGTGGGTGACATCATCAGCCTTGCCAAAGGTGGGTATAAGAAATGTATGGAGTGTGAGCAGTCTAAAAGCATTACTCAGTCAGATGGGGGACACACACGGCAAGTGTGAGATTAGAACACCAACCTAACTACTTTATTACACTACAGCATTACGCAGTTACAGAATGCACTACAGAGATTACTGGGATACAGCACTCCCAGAGGTGTATTTGTAGGTGGGTGTCATCATCAGCCCTGCCAAAGGTGGGTATACGAACTGTATGGAGTGTGAGCAGTCTAAAAGCAATTTACAGTCCTCTGGCAAATGGGGACAGACATGTACACAAATGCCAGTGGTGGGAACGGAACACCTGCCTATTTACAGATCACTATAACAATACAACATACTTACGATTCGCGACACACAGACTACATATTTCAGGGCTGTCATTATGACCTTCTAGGAATGCAGACATCAGCAGGGATGCTGGCAGTTAAGATGTACATACCTGAGAACCTGTGTGTTTAATGTAGGAATTCATCCTGACCTGCAGTATGCCCATCTGTGGAATGGATGACTACTACCACTATACAGGGTTTACAGGGTTACAATGGCTATGCCCATACACAGAGGCACATAACTGACACAAGGTGTCACTGGGCATGCTCACACACTTAATAGCACAGGGCTGCTCGTAATGCACTATGTGTCCATCTACACAAGGTTATACTGGGCATGCTCATACACTTGGTAGCACAGGGCTGACTGGGATGCAGTCTGATTCTAAACATGAAAGGCCACAGTGGCCATGCTATTACAGGTAGACATAAAGAACACATTGTAATGGGCTCTGGTGTTAGTAGTTGTCATTGTTAGCATGAATACTGCCCTACATATATTTGACACCGGTCTTTTACACAACGTCTGCTGTCATTCTGGGATGATATGGCTGACAGTAGACAGGCCTTTGACACATATCACATGTATCCATGATTCAAGGGAGTGGGGATAATAATCAAGTTGCATCTGCCCATACAGTGCCATTCCAAGGCAAATGCCCTAAACACAGGATAACTTCCTGACACCTACAGGACAACTGCATTGTTTTCTAACCAGTGCTAGATGTGTAGCATCCATAATCGCAGCTGGTCACTGTAGATCCAACAATGTGGAGTACTGACATCTGTGCAGTGAGGAACACCTGACTGATGGCTCTGTAGTGCACAATAGCACTACCACCATATACCTCAGAACCTAGCACTACCACCATATACCTCAGAATCAGACATGTGGGCCATAACACAGGTATGGACCACTCCAGGTGGTAGTGTCCCCACATACATAAAGGACACTCAGATGTACTGACCGGTACCCCCACGAAAGGCATCACAGATGAGGCATGTGCAGGACAAAGTGTCACATGCTGCATTCTAGGATGTAAATCTCAGACACCACCATGCCCTTGGACCACCAACATGCATCCATACATGTTGTAGGACATATAAGAGTACACCACCATGTGACCCTTGACCAATGGACTGTACCAAGCTCTACATCAACTGTAGAGAGTACCCATGTACTGATGCAGTTGCATCATGTGTTATGCAATACAATGATACCACTGTCTGTAACCAGGTCAGCTGTACACATACCAGGGGTCCTCGTTACTTTCCACCATTAGCAGATGACTGTTGCTGTACACCAGTACACACCCTCATGTATGGATATGACATACATGTACATGCCCTGGGTATGTACATGCCACACACACATACACACATACATGCAAATAGCATAGCTGTTATTGTCCTTTGTGCAAACAGGTGGCTACAGCCATTACACACATGTTCATGGAATGTAGGTCCATGGCTGCTGAATGCTAACAGTACATAAGGTGTGATATCAATGCTGATAGAGGTAACATTCCCTCTGTACCGGTCACCCATTCTACCCATCATATCATACAACAGTCCATGTGTCATGTATGTCATTACACATGTCCACCAATTGCAATGCCTACAAACATGCCCAAATGACAGGATTATAGGACCTACACACCTGTACATGTAGTATTGTGCATTCAGATAACATGTGTGTGCAGTTGCTGATGTATGCAGGTGACGTGTATCCTAGTACATCATGCAGTTGCAATGCAGCCTCAACATTGACAACTGTATATGGTGATATGCTGAATGTACGGAAAGATGTACGTCAGGTATGGACAGATGTGTGGAAATAACTAAGTGATGGGGCATCTTTGCAGATGGATGTTTGCTGTGGACAGCTCACAAGTGTGTCACAAGCAGTCCTACATTAATCTGTGTAATCAGTAAGCAATGGTTTTGTTTATTGAAGGACATAACACACAACTTAGACAGCAGTCAGCGTGACAATGAAGGTAAATCACTTGACACCTGTTAACAGTTAAGACACCCTATGTACATATATCAGCACTGTTGCCACAGCAACTGTCAGTACAGTTTGTAACACGTGCAATACTGCTGTATGTCTGTCATACATATCATGAGCTAGGCAGGTCTGTGATTCACAGTACTGGCATGTGTGGTTGCGTGTGCGTCCATGTATGTCACTTATGGTGGGGAATACATCTCAGTTGTTACTCACTCTCCTGTACACAAGTGTACACATCTGTACAGACTGCAATGTATAAAGCAGGACATAAGCAGGGGCATGTATCTCACTCATGTGAAGTATCTGTATGTGCGTGACATAGGTGTATTCAATACTGAATGCCACAGTGTGTGTATGTGTGTGTGTGTGTGTGTGTGTGTGTGTGTGTGTGTGTATGTAGAGCTGTCTGGTCCCTGGAGTGAGGATGTATGTTACCATACTGAACTGATAAGACCCCTCCCCCCATCCAGGCAATGCATTCTACTATCCATGTTGATGTCCACGATCTTAGGCCATACTGACTACCTGTACATGTGTATTCTTTGTGGCGCGTCATGTAGGGGCACAGTACTGAAATAATGATTTGCACATAGGCAGGGGTCCACACCTCCTGGTGAATCCATGAGTGTGTGGGTGTGTTACTGTGTCACTGAATACATGTGTGTCAATACCTGAGTGTGTGGGTGCAGTTGTGTGTTGGCATCCTGTCATGGGAATGTGTATTACTGATTCCCAATGAGGCACCACACTTCCCACTGGCCTCTACCCTTGTAACCAGCTAGACTACTCTCTTACCTCACCACTCCATGTAACTGTACCTGTGATGTCACCCAGTATGGATGTAATGTCTGTAGCCACAGTAGCTTAATACACAGCTATCATGCTCTTGGATCAGTAGACATGTTTGGAACATGGGACATTCTCACTAGTATGTGGCAGCTACATGGTGCATGCTGGTATATTCATACATACATGTGAGTAGTCCACATTGACATATGGGACAATAACTGCAAACACTGACATCCACCGGCACGTGCAATCACACCTGAAGGAGGACAGCAGAACATCATGACCAACATGCAGTTACTGTTGTTACACAAGACAGATACTGTTAATAGCACGGAATGCATTGTGCACCTGTAGTACATGGTATGTCTGCTGCTTGTCAACAGTACTCAACAATTGTAAACTACACTTATCTTACTAGTCTGTTCACCCCGTGCATCAGACCATATAAGCATGTCCCTGCACCGATGGTGTGGATGTCAGGGATGTGGCACATGCATCATCATATGCACAGGGTGATAATGTTTGCCAGTGGCCTAGGCTGCACCATTGGATGACATCATGTGTGTGGGTTAGGGCCTTTGATCTAATTGGGTGTGTGTGAATGTTATGCATGTGTGTGTGTTGTGGTGCCCTACATATGTTTCCAGTGTGTGTGTGTGTATGCATGCACACAGTTCTGCCATGTGTCTGGCCTACACATGGGGTATTATTGACAGCTGCAGACTGTACAGGTGAGGTTTTACAGTTCACGGTGTCCAGCCACAGACATGTGACCTGTGCCTGCCAGGGGTTGCATGGACACTACCAGGCAGAGGTGTAGATTGGGTACTGTCTGATGTCACTTGTCCACTGGAACCATGTCCCTCTTGGGACCATCCTGGGCCGCATGCACGTGGCCTGTTGTGTCATGGTGTGGACAGCACAGCACCAGATGCACTGCTGCTGCTGCTGCCACTATGGGAGCGGACATGTGAGGTAGCACGTACATGTAGACCTGAAACAGGTGACGTAGCAGGCCTACGTCCACATGCCCAATGCCTCACTCTTACCAGATGTTCCAACACAGACAGCTCACGCTCGTGGATTGTCATGCCATAGTCAAGGACTCCAACCATGTCACCAACCGTCTATCCAAAGCTTCAGCAATCTGCTGTTGAGCATTTACCATTGCCTGGATGTTGTTTAAAGAACAGACAGCAGCCCTCTGAAGCCTTTGATCTTCTCTGTTGTACCATTCAGCACGTGCCTGTGCCTCAATTACAGCCTGAAACATGCATCTGGTGACACCAGCTGCTGTGCTCTGTATTGCAGGAGCATGTTGACCAGAGGTCCTCCTACAAGCAGTACTGGCCAACTGCCTGTGTGGGGCACCACCAGTCAGTTGGCTGACACCTTGGTGTGCAGGCCCACCTTCCATAGCCCCCACACTTTCCTGTTCCAAGCAACCACGCTCCAACTGTCCTTCCTCTATGGCCACTGGTGATGGAGTATGTGCAGGCATGGGATCTGTGTGCGGGGATGAGGGGGATATAGCTGGAATGGCAACCAATGGCACAGTTTCAGCCACTGACAACTCTGCCTGTGCCTAAATCATATGTTCATCATCACTGCTAGAGTCTCTGGGGACACTAACATCAGATGTACCGCAGGAGGGCAATGCACCTACATCACCTGTGAGGACAGACAAAAACTGTACATTACAATCTATACAATAGACACACAAACACGCACACATGCATGTGATGTGACAGACCACATGCAACATGCATGTGATGCGGCAGATGGCATGCAGTGCAGACAATAATAGTGGTAGTTATCATACATCCCTGGGTTGCACACAACAGAATGCATGTGTCAAAGCAGATGGTATGCAAATTACACAATCATAGTAGTAGTTATCAAACATCCCTGCATTACACCATGTAGACCAGCACAGGTTAACAGTACACCTGTCTGATGTGTGGCATATGACCTTGACAATCACATGTAGTATGACATGTGATCTGCTGATGTTTGCAATGACATGCATACATGTTAAACACAATGGTGTCCTGTCAAATATACAGTGGGGCAATGGTGTCCCAATGCAGTGTTGTCTGTCTGCTCTACATATATACTGCACATTTAGCTGATGTGCATGGCCATCGCAGGGAATCATGAGGTGTCTCTATTGCTATACTTTGAGTTACAGGCACAGTTCATAGCCTTGACTGTGTTCATATACAATACATATATACTGTGGAATGTGACCCATGTCACTGAAGTGTATATCACACAAAACCATAATGTGGAAGTTGTGACACAGGTCACTGAAGGGTATACGGATGACACTCCTGCATATCTGCAACCATATTGCTGCTTCCTGGAAACTATGGCCAGACATGGCGAACACGTTGGTACACCATGTCCCGCATGGCATCTGTGTACCACACACACAAGGAGCAAGTATGACATTGATGTCCAACACCAGCAAGGGGAAAGTACTATATCTGTGGGCTGATGTGGATACTGCACAGGTGACTGCTGTCATGTTGTGACACCCTCAAGATGTTCAACACATCTTATGTGGTGGATTGATGTTACACCTACAAAAGATGTGCACAGGCCTGTAAGATGTCTAGTGTTCCACATCTACAATATAACCATTACACAAAGGCCATAGTTGGACCATGTGTAGCCATTGTACGACACGGTGTACACACAAGCACATCATGTCTACTGTGTGTGGTGCTCCATGTCTCTGCCCATCCTCCATGGACATTTGTGTACATGTGTTGGCCAAATTATTGTGACGGGAATGTATTTCACATGTCTGTGTTGTCCCATATGGCATACACCCATAGATGTCATATGCTCCACTGACGACAGGGTTATGCAGACAAAGGGTGGTATGTGGGATATGTTTTAAGGTTAGGTAGGCAGTGTTACAGCCAGGCCACTAGATGTCATGGACATGTCAAGATAGCACATCACATAATGTGACATTCATAGCAGGGATATGATCCACACCAGTGAATTCTGTGGGCTGGCCATACTCCAGCCCACTGTGTAGTACTGTTTGTATTCCCCACATGTGTAGTTCTGATCTTTAGTACATATCCCTACAGTGAACAGCACCTCCACCATTGTATGCACAGCTGTCCACACATCTGGCAGGGAGAGTTTGTTGGGATTCATGTCGATGAGATGATTCACATAGTTTGCAAGTGTTGCACATGGGTAGGCATTGTGATGCATTGCAGTTCCGACCTGTATATTGTGACAGGACCATACATTATGTGTACATGTTGTAAATGGCCACATGGTAGATAGATCTGTGCATTACGATTCCTGATAAATAATAACAGTCTCACCTGCAAAAGGCTGCTGCCACAGCGGAATGCCAGAGGTACCTAAATAGGAGTAACACAGCAGTATGAGCATTATCCACACCTGTATGATGGCTACAGGGTGCAATGCGCATGTTAACACATACACCAGTACATTAGACTATACTATGGTGTATGCATATGTGTGCATACAGAGAGTAACATACTATACTATGCAGCATGTTTGTATACATGCCTTGCATATGATGTTACATTACATATTGTACAGTGACACATGCAACTATATGGAATATAGTTGTTATAGGTGCAGTACTGACTTACCAGGCAACTCCAGGCTCAGTGGTTGAGAGACACCCACCTCCACAATATCGGCTAAGGCTTGTTGATGTGGATCTGCAGGTGTCTCCAGGTTGGCCGGTAGCTCCTTGGTATGTGTGAGTGGGGGCTGGGTTGGTGGTCCACCACCTGTTGCACCTTGTTCCCTGTCGATTGCATTTGCACGCTGTTTCGCCCATCTAATGAGGTCAGTACAGTGTCTGTGCACCTGCTGGTATGTGCGGTTGTGGCCACCCACATCATTAACCCTCCTGCGAAGTTTCATCCACAGGGCATCCCACTGCTGTGCATCCTGTGGCACATGGCTGAACAGAATATCATGATTGTCAAGTAGGTATGGGATGAGGGCCTCATCCTCCAAGCAGGTAAAAGGGGGTAGCCTTGCACACGGCATACCTGGAAGACATAAAGATGGAGACAGGTCAGAGTAACTCACAGAGACATACAGAGCTACAGCTGAACATACATGTGTATTGCATTTATTATGTTTAAATAGTTGTATTTGCAAACCTACATGACACTGAAGTGTTTGTGTCTCACACACATGTGACACTCAATGGTGAGTGGATATTATCACCATATATGTGTGTCTGTCACCTGATTATATTGCTCATATACCATGTGGATGCTATCTTGATGTGGGCATGTCTGTTTGCCTGTACTGGTGTTCCTACCTATCAGCACATGGCTGGATGTGTCCACATTAATGCAGTCAACCTTGATGCTGTGTATATGCCACATATAAAGACTTACACTGCCTTAACAGACATGACCTGTGACCCTGCAGACTTGCACACATAAGGTTTTACATGTGTTCTGCCATATACATCTACACGGCACTGTACAGCATTTCAGCATCCTGCCATGTATCACCTGTGTTGCACATGTGATACACATGGGACACTGGCTAGCCTGTTGGTATTTGCAGGAATGGAAATCAACTATAGCATGTACAGTCAAAGTCAACTAGTAGGCTATATGTCATGGGCCATATATGAATCTAGGATGAAAGGTTACCTGGCAGTAGCCGACAGGCTGGTCTCTGGGGCCAGGTGGAGCAGTGCCACATTACTGATCCACAGGGTTAATTATACATTTACCATGCGGTCATCACACCATGTCTGAGAGGGGAGCAATGTGCAGCTTTGATGGGCAGGAATGCATAGTATGGCAGGACTATGTAAAGTGTATGGGACAAGGATCTGTCCAGCATGTGGAAGTTGGATGTCCATGAAGTATGTGTTTGAGATCAGGATGTGTACGTGTAGCATGTCCAACATCACTGGGTTGGACATGGATTTATTCAGGGTATGTATCATGCTACGTAGTGGAGATGAGGAATGGGAAGGCTGGTGTAGGCCATCTGCACATGGCCAGTACCCCTTAAAGGAAATATGTGATCTGATATGGGTCATTTGAGTGTTGTGTATGGCTGGACAATGATCTCTAAATTCATGGATGACACCTGTCATTATTAGGGTTGCCACATATGACTACCTGACAGGTGTGATAATGTAGCTATCACAGGAAAGACAACTGCCCAGCTGCATCCCTTACACACAAGTGTCCATTATGTTGACAGCTGCCTAGGTGGTAGTTCATGGGTACAGGGTTATTAACATAGGGGTGACAATGCAATATGTGACTGTCAGATTGTAGCCATATGTTACACACACCTCACCCACAAAGCCCCTTCTGTATGTTGTCCACAACACTCCTGAGTCGGCTATTGCTCCTAGGTCATAGTCATTTGCATACTTCAATAGGCAGATGCCTTCTGTTTGTCTGTGACGTATGGACTACAATGAGGGGGAATACAATTTATTAACCCTGACTTACTGTAGCTGCCACTGGTGTGATGAGCATGTATTATTCAGACACCTTCTGTAGTGTTGATCTGCCAGCAGTCCCATTGCAAAACACTCCTGTGACATAGGAATGTACATCTAGTATACCGAGTGTAGGTGGTACACAGTATGGGTGATGATGTCCTATGACCTGGCAAGGTTTTGATATGCAGTGTGAAATCAACCTTACTGTCATTTACATCTGTACTGCTGACATCAATTATTTGATCAAGGTTTATGGCCTTCCAGACCAGACTCAGCAGGGTAGTAGTGCAGTACTTCCCATTATCAGTGGTGTCTCCCCCTTTGTGGGTTGTGATACCTGTTGGTGCGCACCATTCAGTGTGTACACAGCCTGACATGAAGCTATGTTTTACATGATGTGTATGTGGAGAGCAACTTGTTTTGCCATATGTGTATGATACAACCTGTGATGTGGACAGGTCCCATGCAGCCTGAGTGCAGCTTGTTCCTGCATAGTTGTGGGTACAGGGGCCCTGTTGTGTACATGGATATAAGATTGTGTACCTGTTGGGGGGCAGTGTATTTATGTTATCCAAGACCCTATCTGGATTGCTTATTCATGCTCAGCACTTGATCAGAACTTGT
Source organism: Protopterus annectens (assembly GCF_019279795.1). Classification (NCBI taxonomy): domain Eukaryota; kingdom Metazoa; phylum Chordata; order Ceratodontiformes; family Protopteridae; genus Protopterus; species Protopterus annectens. The sequence goes on along the minus strand of NC_056728.1, from coordinate 1,478,919,794 downwards.
AAGCACTACGTAAGCTACTAATTACTAGAGCACTCAATCCTCCTCATTACCTAAAGGTAAACTGATTTTGTACATACTTTTCTCACTTGCTTAGAGTAAAATAGCTCTTGCACTCACTTTCCTCACCTATCTAGGGGAAAGTAGTTCTATATTCAGGCATGTTCAAGAGTCAACTGCCAGTGTCCTCTCCTGTCTATCTGATGAATCTGGACAGCTTGAGACAATGTACACATTGCCTCATGCACACAGATAAGTCTCTCCACCTACCACCCAACACTACAACCTGTGAGAGATGCACTTATCTAGCCAAACTGGAGGTAAAGCTGTCTCCAACCAAGCCTGACCCTGACAGTCATGTGGAGAAGGTAAACATTCGCACCACACCACACTCATCACATAATCTCACTGAATCTACCCCACCATTAACTGAGAAAACTACTCGAATACCAACTCATTAGATCAATGCTTTCTGGAATTCATAAACACCAATGGCCTGGATCAACATACCCACACACCCACCAGGGGCAACAATATCATAAACCTAGGCATTACCAACATGAGTGACCAGTGCTCCATACCTGAAGTCAACTCCTCGTTCGTCTGATCTGACCATAAGCTGAACACCATTGATATCTACATCCCGCCCCCACCCCCCATTAAGGGAACCACAATATAATATGTTTACAAAGCCAACTTCATGTTTCTTAAGACAGATGTGGTGAACGTTATGATACCCATGCAGATGGACAATACAGTTACAACTGCTGAATCATACACAAATGCACTCTATAAGCACTTACATGAGCACATGGATTGTGCTATCCCAAACAGAACCAAGATGGTATACTCCTAATTAAGGAAATCAATCTGGTGGTCCCCTGCTATAAACAAACTGTACTACAGGAGGAAGACACTGTTGCAAACGAGAGTACAATCCCATGCGTGGAGGAGCTCCCTGGTCAACCTCAGTAAGAAGGTGAGATCCCTTATAAAATCCTCCAAGGCTAGCTACGAAAACAAAACTGCCACTAATTCCAACAACAACCACAAAGCATTCTATAGCTATGTCACATATCTCAATGTCAACACCCATATCTGCTCTGAGTTACAGCACAAAGGTTCGAGCATTACAGAACCAACTGATATTGCCAGCATCCTGGCAGATAGGTTCAGTGCTACCTTCCCCCCTCCCTCTCAAAGCTGCACACTCAAAAACCAATATCACAGCATCCATGAGACTGGACAACATCCCAGGCTGCGTTTTACATGAACTTCAGAATGTACTGGCTCCCCACCTATGCACCATGTTCAATAATAGCCTCATATCAGGCTTAGTGCCCCCTGAATGGCACAAAGCAACAGTTATCCCACTCCACAAAGGTGGCGCCACAATGGACCATGGGACCTAGCGCCCTATAGGCCTGGCTAGCCTGGTCTGCAAGGCTATGGAGCACATTATGGAGCTCAGTCACAGAGACATTGGGTACCTCCAAACCTTTGACCCCTCCCATGTTGGCTTTGTTAATGGCAGACCATGCCTCCTAAACCTGGTGGACTTCTTAGAGACAGTTACCATGGCATTAGATAAGGGTAAGGAGGTCCACACAGTCTACCTAGATCTCTCAAAGGCTTTCAACACCATCCCTAATTCTGGTATTATCAACATACCCATCTGCCTGAACATTAACCCCTACATCATGTGATGGTTTGCAAAGTGGCTCACGGACAGAACCCACACACTCGGCTGATTGATTTGATTAGCCAGCCTGAAACGAGTAACATCAAGGAACATATGGTGACATCACCTGGTAGGCCACGTGGGTGTATATCAATGGATTCTCTCCCTAACAGTCAGGGAGATGGCATGGGATACAAAGATTCAGCCTCTAATGGATCCAACATAGTTGAGAGGACATTTTATCTGCATCCTAGTGACAAATGTGGATCAGAGGTGGATTATAATATGAAGGAACTCAGAGTGTAAAACAACTAGTAAACAAAAAGACACTAAGGTAACATAACAGGTAACCTCACAAAACTGGATTATAATATCTCAGGCGCTAAACCTAAGCGAGTGGCACCAAAAAGAACCTATGCAATGGACGGACTGCCCAAGGAAACAGGTACTGAGTGTCATTCCAATAGGATGAACAAGAATGTTTCTAATCACAAAAAGTGTGATTTAAATAGTTTTTTGGTCACCGATTTTGATTTTGAAGGTGAAGGAGCTCACATAGGGAAGGAGAACCGTGACGACAATAATTATTCGAGTAATATGACATTGAAAGACTTTATTAAGGATTTTGGAAAAAAAATTAAAGATGTTAAAAGGCGTACAGTTGGACAATATGTATTTGAAAAAGTGTCTGGACTTGAATATAGTCCCTATGGGACTTCGATTTTTTAAACACCCTATGGGGGTTGATATGGATGAGGACAATATGAATGAGTGTGGTAAAATGTTTGATAATTTTGGATTCACTTTTATGAAATTTATAGTTTCTTGTAATGATAAAAAAAATGTGGTTTAATGTCTGAATTGGAACAGTTGGAACAGATTATTACCACTGATTTATTATTCGGGGAATGTGAAATGTTTCTAAACACGCAGTATACATGGGTTGAGAACCAAATGAATAAACAATATGAAAGAAAATGTAGGAAAATGAAAAGAGACATGCAACAGTATGAAAAAGGGGAGGCCTATAGATGGGGGCCTAAAGGGCAAAATGATTACAAGGATGTAAGTAGTTATGAACACAAGGGAGGCAATTATACATATAGGAATAATAATAATAGAAGGTTTGACTTTTATAGTAATGATGAACATTATGGTAATAGCCCCGTTTTTTTAGGGGACAGAAACTACGGGTCAGGACCACAGAAGCAGTCTCCCAAGGAGACAAAGAAATGGAATGCATACAAATGGGAAAACCCACTCTAGTACAAAAGGGGAAACAGTTGGAGGAAGAACGAGTAATCATTAAGGTTACTGACACACATTATTAGACCCAAAATCAGAAAAAAGGCCAGCACCAAGGAAGGTTCAAAAGTAGTTTAATAAAACTGAAACTAGACCGGTTTCAGCAGCAAGGCTTTCATCAGTAGTATAGTCAGCAAAAAGCACTTAGTCATCATCTTATATAATGTTCTCTAAGGCATCTATATGACATCACTTCCTTGGTGCTGGCCTTTTTTCTGATTTTGGGTCTAACAAGTGCTCTTGCCGTGCACCAGCCTAACTTGCTAGCTCCTATACACTACATTGATTTTCGTTTGTGCTGGCTGTTGGCGTTTGGGAGTTCTACCATTCAGGTAGTCATCTTTTTTGTGGATTGCTTAGGATTTTTCATCCTGGACATCGTTATTTTCGGATGCATGGCATCTACATCGCTTTCTTTTTAAAGGATTGACTTTTGGTCATCCTTTTTTGGTTTTGTTGGATTATCATGTTTATCTAAGTTAACAAGTGAGTATATTGGATGCATTAACGCTGTTGAGTTTATCGCTTTGCTTACACGTGGTTGTAAGTGTTTTTCCACCATCTTCGGATTGGGATTTGTTTTCAAGGTCGTTGTGGTTTCCATACTGTTTTTGGACATATCAGGACTTCGAGGATCGATTTGGCCTTTTGGGACATTGTTTGGAACAACTTTGTAAGGGTCCTAATACATTTCAAACTTCATCTTTCCAGGTACTGTTCTTGACATCTATTTTTGGATTAATTTTCATTGGTAATTGTTTTACCATAATGAAGAAATTTTCTGTGACAATCATTTAACTGTCTGGATGGTGTTGTTAAGTCGTTTTTTCTTGAACACTGGACTTTAGAGAACTGTTGTAGCACAATATAACAGTGCCATTTTTCAGGACTTTTCATGTATGTGTTCTTAGTTTATAACACGTGTATATTTCATATTATTTTGCCTAGTCGTTTTCTTTTTATACTGGATTTCTGAGTACTGTTGTAGCACAATACAACATTGCTATTTTTCAAGGACATTTCATGTATGGGTGCTCAATTTGTAATATGTGCATAATTTTATTTTATTTCATTTGATTATGATGAACTAGCCATTGTTATATACACTAGGTTGATACAATATTATTGCTTATATCTGTTCATTCCTATGTTCCTACTGATTCATGTTTTGTTTTACATTTGAGTCAATATTGGTCACATATCTTGAGGGCTTTTGTTTTGTTTGCCCAGTGTTGCACTCAGGTCTTCTTTTAGAATAATTGCTGGGTATACAGTGCTGACAATAATCATCTGTACATTTATACCTTTGATAACAATTTCATCTGAGGACTGTATTGAACAATTATTGATTTCTTAATATTGTTATCTGATTTAAATAAGGTGCATAAGTGTGTCTGGCTTAAATTCATTACATATTGGTATACTCCATATGGATTTAGCCACCTCTGAACAACTGTAGGTTGTGCATTACTCAGAACATTGCATTTTAGACATTACAGGCCTTTGACTTTTTGGTCTGTATAGCATTTTGCCTAGGTGCTAGGGTTAATTATTCCCTATATAGGGTTACATTTGCCATTTATTCTGGCTTCAACTTCTTTGTGACTCTGATTGTGATTTTCTGTTTTGGACTTATTCGTGATTTGCCAATTCAACCCTTAAGAATAAAAGAATCTTTTCAGGGTTCATTTTTATTTTTTATTTTTCATATCTTCTTCCTCCGGTTCATTGCAACTTATTGTCATGGATCTCAGTAAATTGTTATCTGGTTTATGCTCCGACAAGGATGACTTAAAAATTTTTGGCATAGGAACTGAACATACAGAAAAGGTGGATTTGGTAATCATGGATCCAGTTGACGGTTGCGAAAACTTATTCTTTCAATTAGGTAAACAAATTAAGATGCTTAGAACAAACATTTGGCACAGTAAATTGTTTAAAGCTTACCAAATACAGAATATATCCTCTAGAGGATTGAGATGTAAAATCCAACCACTAGTGGGCACACCGGATGAAACTCTGTTGAAAGATTGGCAACAAGCACAACAGGAGGCTGCCATGATTAGAGTTAACATTTTGGCCTCTTTCTATGAGAGAACAATACAGAGTAATATTATTGAAGTAGAAAACATGTAACAACCTGAAACGGTTTGAACATGAGGCTAGTTTTCAGGGTTGTCTTGGCAAATTATCTAAAGAAATCTCTATTTTGGAAAATAACCTTAAGAAAAAGAAATTGCATAAATTTGCCGGGATAAGGAAGATTATGATAGGGGCAAACAATTTGATTCACAAAGGGGTGTGAGGTTTGCTCATGGTACCAAGAATGCTTCATTTATACGCAAAAAAGACCAAGGTCTATTTTAAAAAAGACTGGGCCTAGCTTTATTACCTCTGGTGAGGATTCTTCGACTACTGATACTGAGACACCTAATATTGGTGATTCTCCAAATGCTAAAAGGGGTCGAAGGACTGAGGTCCCTTTAGGGGAAAAACACAGGGCAGGAAGGAAACACAGAGGTCAAAACTTAGAAGAGCTCTTCATGTCGATAGTGAAGTAAATCATTCATGTACTAATGTTTTAAATATTTCAAGTCATATTTTGACTGATGATCAATATTCCTTCTTAATAAAGGCCTTGGTTTCATACCTGTTTTTTCACTGATGAAAGTATTTTGGTTTCTGATACAATGGATTTTTGTAGGAAAATTAACTTGAAATTATTTTTCAACAACAAGATCAAACTGACAATGCTCAAAGATCATCTGATTTTAGATTTCACAAATCTACATTTAACCCTCCCATGGATAAACATGTTGCTGTTTTCCAGCAGGCGGTTATAAAGGATATACACTTCAATTTGGGTTCTGTTGACACTATAAAGCATAACATGTCTAGGAAGGAACAAATAGCACTCACACAACTCAGAAACAATACGGATATTGTTATTATTTCTGCCGACAAAGGGGTGCGGTGGTGGTGATGGATACTGAGTATTATGTGAATGAAGGTCTTAGACAACTTTCCAACCATCATCATTACATGAAGATGGAGATTGATCCGACTCCAGGTTTTGCCTTGGAAATTAATGAATTTTTGGGAAAGGCTGTAGAATCTGGAATTATCTCTGATAAAACCAAAACTCATTTGACGGTTAAGGATCCTGAAACAACAACTTTATCTACTTCCTAAGATTCATAAGTCCATTGATCAGCCACCAGGCAGACCGATTGTATCTGGCATTGGGTCACTCACTGAACCCTTGTCTGTTTTTCTAACTGAAAAATTGAAACCACTGTTAACATGTGTTAGAGCAAGAATCAAGGACACGACTGAATTTTTGCAGATAGTCTCCGAGTCTCAATTGGACCCTGAATGGCTTATGTGTACCCTTGATGTATCCTCGCTTTATACCAGCATCCCTCATTGGGCGGTATTAATGCCTTGGAATACTGGCTAAATAAAACCAATTTATACCCCCCAGGGATGAACACCTTATTGTTGTGTATGGCTGAACACATTCTAACTAAAAATGTTTTTATTTCCAACAAAACTGCTATTGGCAACTACAGATGCGGCTATGGGTGCATCCTTTGCACCCATCTATGCTGATCTTTTATGGGCTACATGGAAGATATGATTTTATATGACCCTTTGCACAACATATATCTACCTGAGATTGATATATGGAGAAGATACCTGGACGACTGTTGGCTTATATGGAAAGGAGGTGAGGAATACCTCCAGGAATTTATTCAACATTTGAATGGGAACATCTGGGGTATCGAATTCACTGTGGAATATAATAGGAGTGCAATCAGTTATTTGGATGTCAATTTAATTCGACAGGAGGATAACACTCTTAGAACGTCCGTACACAGAAAATTCTCACAATATAATACCCTTCTACATGCTGATAGTTTTCATCCGAAACATATTATTCGGAACATACCGAAATCACAGTTTGTGCGGATGAAAAGGATTTGTTCCTCAGTGGATGATCTTCAGAGTCATCAAATGGATCTAACCAAGAGATTTTTGTCCAGAGGTTATTCCACTCGTACTATTGAGTCAGCAGTCCAATTTAGTAATGCTAAATCCAGGGATTCTCTTCTCCAATACAATACTAAAACTCATAATGAGGAATCAGATGTATGTAGATTTGTCACCACTTATGGCAGGAATAGTGCCAATTTAGTAAATATTATTAATACTCACTGGAATATATTGAATTCTCATCCATTGTTGGAAGATTATCTCAGAGAACGATGTTAATTTTCCTATAGGAAAGGCAAAACTTTAGGGAATCTATTTTCACACTATAAAAAAAACAGGGTCATGGATCACACTCCAACTCAAAGAACACTTACTGGAGATAAACTTTCAGGCATTTATCCATGTGGACATTGCAGTTTTTGTAACTATATTTTCAAAACTACTTCTTTCACTAGTAGGAACACTGGACAAATATACGACATACAGTTTTTTGGTAACTGCAGTTCAGACTGGATTATTTATCTTGCCACATGTACATGTCATGCATTTTATATTGGCCAAACGTCTAGACAGTTTCGTGTCAGGATCTCTGAACACCTTGGTGACATTAGAAACAGAAGATTAACTAATGCACTATATAGACATGTTATCAAACATCCCACTGCCAAATTTACATTCACCATCATTGATCATATCATAGGAATCGATCTTTTAAAACAGGTTGGCATGATATCCTAAATACCAAAGAAAAAAGGTGGATCATTAAACTTGGGGGGCTTTTCCCTCCTGGATTAAATGATAAATTATAATTTGTAATTAACCATCACTTGCATTACGTATATGTACTTATTTCTTATCAGGTTGCATTGCTTAGGTTTTGCATTTCAGCTCATTTTAGGATACTGTGGCTGGTATTCAACACCAGAATTCTTATAACCTGACTTTTGTTTCGGGTTTATTTTTGGGCATTTACCCTTTATTGTATGTTTTTTATTAAGTTTGTTTATTATCATTGATATACCAGTATACTGTGTCTCTTTGGATTTTTCATTATAATCTGGAGATATGCATGCATCTCAGGCAAACTTTTTGTTTACTGAACTATGTATTTTTCAATTACTTTTGCCTTGATTGTATTTTTCAATTACTTTTGCCTTGTTTGCATTTTTGACTTATCAGGAAGTGATGTCATATAGATGCCTTAGAGAACATTATATAAGATGATGACTAAGTGCTTTTTGCTGACTATACTACTGATGAAAGCCTTGCTGCTGAAACCGGTCTAGTTTCAGTTTTATTAAACTACTTTTGAACCTTCCTTGGTGCTGGCCTTTTTTCTGATTTTGGGTCTAACAAGTGCTCTTGCCGTGCACCAGCCTAACTTGCTAGCTCCTATACACTACATTGACACACATTATTGTATGGGGGATTTTAGTATATATAATTACACACAGGTACCACTACATGAAGGATATTTTAAACTATTATCTAAAGGAATGAAATATGTACCGAATAGGGACATTAATGTGATAGATTTTATAGTGGATTTTAAGAAATATTTGAGGAAGCTAAACCTTGCTATATTTTTTAAAGCAAAAAGACAAGTGAACAATATTAATTTTAAGAAGAAAAGTACTTTTGTACCGCCTTTAAACCCTGTACTAGTTATATATGAAAAGGTCATTATTGATGAGATTTATGAATATGTCCGGAAGAACTCAAAAAGAAAAAGGAATCTTGGATTATAAGGAATTTAAATTAATGAAAGAGATACAAGAAAATAACAATCTACGAATTATGAAACCCGATAACAGGGGCGGTGTGGTACTATATGACAGGGGAGAATATATTAATAAGATTCATGAGATATTACTAAACTCCGGGAAGTATGACATATCTTCCATTAATGAAGTTAATATTGCATATCATAAAATTGATTTATGTCTGGAAGAAATGTTATTGGACGACAGGATAGATGGTGATATGTACACATTTTTAAAAGTGGAGTATCCTGTCATTAGTACCATAGTAGGGGTACCCAAAGTACATAAGAATCTGAATGACCCCCCTTTTCGGCCAATAATCTCTGGAAGTAAGTCTAAAACCTTCCCATTTGGGAAGGTTATTGATAGCTGGTTAAAACCTATATATAAAAAATCTACACATCTTATAATAGATTCCTGGGATTTTTTAGGGAGACTCACTACCAAAGCTATTACAACAGAAACCTCTCTAGTAACTATTGATATAGATCTATTTTCTAGCATACCCCAGGAGGAAGGGTTACATAGGATTAACAATAGTATAGTAAAATATGGAGGTTTAACATGGGAAACACTTCTTTTATTTTGGAATTTATGGAAATTGTGTTAAACCATAACTATATTTTATTTGAAGGAGAATACTACCGGCAAAATAAGGGGGTGGCGATGGGGGCAGTTTGTGCCCCCATATTTGCAAATTTGTTTGTGATGGATTGGGAGATGGAATATATTCTTTCTACTCTATGGAGGAATTATATTTCTTGTTACCCGAGGTTTTTGGACGACATATTTATGATATGGAATGGGAACAGGGATAAGTTTAAGGAATTTATGGACTACTTGAATACTAGGTGTGATTATTTGAGGTTTACTTACAATATAGACAACAAAGCTATATCTTACCTAGATACATACATAACTATAGAAGAAGGAAGGTTTAAATCTAAAATTTATAGAAAAAGCACTTTTAGTAATACCTACTTAGAATTTGGTAGTTGTCAACCTATGAGCCAAAAAAGTATTATTAAGGGCCAATGTATAAGGGCTGCCAGGATGACTTCAGACTATACTGATTTAGTTAAAGAATTAGATTATATAGGAAATATGTTTAAATCTAGAGGGTATCCTGCGGTTATGATACAAGACATTAAAAATTATGTAATGAACGAATGGGGGAGAAAATTTAAACCTATATTAGGGAATAGTAATACGGATATAGGGAGAGGCAACATAATTAAGAAAGATAATGAATTAGATGGATACATGAATGCATGCATTTTGCAACATGCCCCTGTGATGCAGGATATAAAGAGAATAATAACTAAAAATTGGAATATATTAAAAACCAACAACTATGTGTTCAAATTAGTGGGACTTAAACCAGAATTTGTTTCTAAAACAGGAACTAGTCTTAAAACCGAATTGGAAAGGAAAAAAGTAGATAATAATGAGCTAAAAAGGACAGGTACCACAAAATGTGGGAACTGTAATCAATGCCATTTAATTATTAAAAGTCCGTCTGTAACATTGGAAGATATAAATAATACCACTGTGTGGTTCCTTAAGGGGAATTGTAGGACCCCACATGTGGTATACATGGCTAAGTGTAGTAACTGTCCATGTTTTTATGTAGGAAAGACGGACAGATGTCTTCGAAACAGAATTTATGAGCACTGTTGCAAAATTAAAAAACAGGATACTACAAACGCATTATGGAGGCATCTTGATAGGAACAGCAAATGTAGCACATTTCATTTTAGTATACTTGAATGTGTGAAAGTGAATCCAAGAGGGGGGAGTGTTAAATATTTATTAGGGGAAAAAGAGACTAGATGGCAGATCAGACTAAATGCTTCTGTCTATCCAGGGTTGAATGACACCATTTCCATAAAGCCAATATTGGAAAATAATAGATAAAATGATATTAGAAGGAAAATGGGTCATTTGGAATATCATCAAATGTTTTTAACTACTATACTTGTCATTTATTTTTAAAAACAATATTTTATTATGATGTGGAATTTGTCTATATGAAATATTAGATAAGCTATTATATTTGTATGGCATCAGTCGACACAGAGAGCACTGGCACTTTAAATTGTCTTATTTTGATTGATTGTTTAATTGATTGAATGAAGCTAGTATAAAAGCATGGGGGATTTTGTCATTAGGAGTTCTGATGAAGTCTACGAGTTAGATGAAAGTGCTTAACCTTTGGTGTTTCACTAAGTTGTTGTACATTTTATTCATTAAAATATCGGTTTGGATTTTATGGTGCACGGTGATTCCTTTCTTTGGATCCACACGCAATATTTCGTTGGTTTTTATTTAGTGGGAGTTACATACCCTCGGTCCGACTGTATACTAGTTACAAGTGGTGTCCCCCAGGGCTCAGTCCTAGGACCCCTCATGTTCGGTATATAATTCTCTGACATACAGGCAAGCACAGGAGGGCTTTGGCTGAAAAGATTTGCAGACGACTTGAAACTAGGGGACATAATTGTTTCCCCAGCTGCTACAGACACCCTCTAGAAGGGTCTCACTGAGACGGATACCTGGTGTCAATATCATGGCCTCAAGCTGAATGCCAAAAAGTGCATAGTCATCCCCTTTGGATATAAGTAATTACCTGCAGACTACTACATAGGTGCTAGTCCCCTACATACACAAAAGGTAATAAGGGAAATGGGAACCCCAGTAGATAGCAATCTCTGCTTCAATACCCATAATGACAAGGTGGTTAGAATATTCTTCTACATGGCCCCCTTAATCTCTAATGAGTTCACATCCAGATCAGAGGAGGCCATTGTGCATCTCTGCTCATGAATTATTAGACCCATAAAAGGATAGAACACCCTGTTTGGGATATACCTTACAAGACAACTGCAACAGCTTGGAAGACCACAACAGTACCACACCAAGAGGATTACTGACCTCAAACAGATCACCTATGCAGCCCAACCTAAGAAACTCCAGCTGTACTCGATTGCATACTGCATACTCACAGGTGATCTCTGCTTAACATACAGGGCCCATATCCAACCCAGTATTGCTGGATATGATCCACCTAAACAGAGGCTCCTGAGAGCCACATGGTCTAGGGATATATACCTAACCACAACGATGACTAGGACTTGCTGGACAGATAGATTCCTGACCTGGACACTCCCCATGCTTTGTAACATGTTTCCAATGTACATCAGGCAGGGCCCCTCATTAGCACTCTTCAAAGGAAACCTTGACATGTGGATAGGAGACAGACATGTACCCCAGGGATCACTGCAGTGTCTCTGCTGGACAGAGGCACAGGAAACTAATGGCTCTGCTGCTGAGAAGCACAAGGAACTAACCTATGGGGGTGGCGAAAGCCAACACAATCTAGCTAGGCTTATAAATGCCCTTGGTAAGACAGCCTAGTACCTACCTTTGCATGTATTACATGTCGTATGTGCATGGATAGTTAACTAGCTCTTCCATTTTACTTTGCTATCATGCTGATAAACTGTCGGGTGACTAAAAGTCATATGTATCCTGTTATTGTGTATTGTAAATGCCAATAGACATAACTAATGTTTGCCTAACATAACAGTAATGCTATGTAACTTGTAATACATATCTGCCTACAATACTGTACATTATACAGTTATTGGCACAATATCCCACAATGCAAGTCATAATTGCACAGTGGGCCAACCTTCAACATGTTATTCTCAGTAATACACCCATACACATGGCTACTGTTACAATATATCAACATATACTATCCCTTGTTATAGCACATACTTGTTGGACCAGCCCTGCCACTGACAGTGGCTGGTGAGGAGTATTTGTGTTCAAAGCCCTTATATAGCATCCCTTGTGGTGTATGCAGTGTTTGCCTTGTGACCTTACCACGACAGCAAACCAAACACATAATCACACAAAAACATACTTGGAGCCTCTAAATAAAGATCTGCCTAAGCAGCAGAGACCTTCAAAGCAGACACCCAAGCAACCGCTACCCCAAAACAAAACACGTGCAACACATATCTCACAAAGCCAGTGTGCCGAACAGTCACAGCCCTTAAGACTAAACAACACACCTGATACACTTGTAATAGGTGACTCTATCATCAGGCACACTGACGTCCCGCTCACCAGGCTGAACAAGGAGAGGGTCACAGTGAGCAGCCTGTCGGGCGCTAGAATCCGCCACATAACACAAGCACTCAGGTCACTCCAAGGCAAGTACAAATATGACCCAGTCATTGTCCATGCTGGTGTGAATGACCTGAGATGTACCTCCCTGGACTACATGAAAAGAGACATAAAGGAGAGCTCTGAGCATGTAGTCCAGGCCGGTATGACCCTGACCTTGAGTGGCATCTTACCCTCACCAAGAATGATGCCACAATATGAAGACAAGATGATCAATTTCAACAATTGGCTTAAGTACTGGTGTCATTCAAAGGGGATCCAATGCCTGTCAGCTTGGGATGATATGCTCGACAAGCCACGATGCTTCGCTAGGAACGGCTTGCACCTGTCACCCCTGGGCTTTCGGATATTGGCAAAGGCTCTTGCTACCCCCATAGTGCCTTTCTTAGGCAAGGCTCAAAAGACAAACCCACCTCCATAGGTATCACAAGGGATAAGAAACTAAGAGTAATGCTACTCAACGCCAGAAGTCTAAACCTCAAGATGCACTTTTCGAAACTCTCGTTAGCATGGAGAACATCAATATCTGTGCAGTAACAGAAACCTGGTTCAGGGCTCCCGAGAGCACCCCAGCATTACCAGGTTATACCTCATACCATGCTTTTTGGCCCCAAAACCTGGACCGAACCACAAAAGGAGGGGGGCTATCGATATTCATCAAAGATACCCACACCTACAGGTTGGTGGCAAAGCACGAAGCATCAGAGACTATCCATGTGCAACTAACAGTGGGTAAAACTGCCTTCCAGTTTATAGCCTGCTACAGACCACCCTCCCAAACCCAGGAACCCCACTCGGCCTTCCTGAGAACACTGGAAAATATGAAGTTCTCTCCAAATACCATTATACTGGGCGACTTCAACTACACAAACATAGACTGGGAGCATTACTCTAGCTCCAATACCCTAGCCCAAAGGTTCCTAGAATTTATAAACTCAAATGCTATGGAACAACTTGTTACCACTCCCACAAGAGGGGAAAACATACTGGACCTGATCATCACCAACATGGGGACTCTATGCTCCAGACCAGAAGTGTATCCCTCACTGGTAAGATCAGACCATAAACTAATCTCACTGGATATTCACATCCCGACCCCACCCCCTGCCCAGAAAACCACAGTGAAAAACTTCTCTAAAGCAAATTTCACACTCCTCAAAACCAAGGTGGAATCCTTCAAAGCCCCCGGGCCTGTGGAAAATATGGCCCAGACTGCAGAATCCTTTATAAATGCATTCTATGAACACCTTCAGGAATACATGGATCATGCGATCCCAAATAATACCAAGACCCAATCCTCCAAAGGCAGACGTCCTGTCTGGTGGACCCCAGCCATAAACAAACTATACAATAGAAGGAGGAAGCTACTAAATGATAGAGCAAAATCCCAAAAAGGGAAGGCATCACTGATCAGTATTAGCAAAAAACTATGGGCACTCATAAAATTGTCTAAGGCCAGCTTTGAGAGAAAAATTGCACAGGACACTAAGGATAATCACAAAGCTTTCTTTAGTTATGCTAGGAACCTGGGTGGTAATTCCCAGATATGCTCAGAATTAGTCCAAAATGACAAAAAATACACTGAACCCACAGACATTGCCAACATCCTAGCTGACAGGTTCAGCGCAACCCCTCCCACCAAAGGGCAAATATCTATCCCAGCAGAGTGCTGCTCCCCTGACATCTCAGATGCTCAGGTAAGAGCCGCCCTCTCCAAAGCAAAAAACACAGCATCAATGGGACCAGATGGTGTCCCAGGCTGTGTCCTACATGAACTCCAAGAAGAGCTAAACCCAAACATAAAACTACTGTTCAATCTCAGCCTTACTACAGGATATGTGCTCAAAGAGTGGCGTACAGCAACAGTGGTCCCTCTCCATAAAGGTGGTGCCTCAACGGATCCTGGAAACTATCGCCCCATAAGCCTGACTAGCTTGCTCTGCAAAGCTATGGAAAGGATCATCATGGACCTCATAAATAAAGATATTGGGGACCTACAGACACTGGAACCTACCCAGTTCGGCTTTGTTAAGGGCAGATCCTACCTCTTAAACCTGGTTGATTTCTTTGAAACAGTCACCAAGGCCATTTACAAGGGGAAGGTGGTCCACACAGCCTACCTGGACCTCACAAAAGCCTTCGATACAATACCCCACTCGGGCATTACAGATAAGCTCACCAGCTTAAATATAAACCCCTATGTCACTATATGGATTGCAAACCGGCTCAAGGACAGAACCCACATGGTTAGAATTGCTGGAGCCATGTCAGACTCCAAACCAGTTACAAGTGGTGTCCCACAAGGCTCATTCCTGGGACCTCTCTTGTTCGGTATATATTTCTCAGAGGTACAGGCCAACACGAAAGGACTGTGGCTGACCAAGTTCGCAGATGACTGCAAACTGGGTGCCATAATCGACTCTCCAGCTGACACAAGCATCCTCCAAAAGGGCCTCATAGAAACAGACAACTGGTGCCAGAGCCATGGCCTCAAGCTAAATGCCAAAAAGTGTATAGTCATCCCCTTTGGCAAAAACAAAGTGCCCACAAATTACCACATAGGTGGTAATCCATTAAGTACAGAAGAAGTAATTAGGGACGTGGGGACCCAAGTTGATAGCAATCTCTCATTTGACAACCACGTGGCCAAAGTGGTTAGAAAAACATGTTATATAGCCCACCTAATCATGAAGGGATTCACAACTAGATCATGGGAGGTCATCTTGCCTCTTTACTCATTCCTCATCAGGCCCATAATTGAGTACAATGCCCCTTTTGGGATGTACCTTACCAGACACCTGCAGCAACTGGAAAGACCCCAAAAGTACCTCACCAAGAGGATCAAAGGGCTCAAACAGATGCCATATGCTGCCCGGTTAAAGAAACTCCAGCTCTACTCAGTGGCATACCGCCTGTTCAGAGGCGATCTGTGCCTGACATATAAAGCCATGTCCAACTCGGAATTAATGGACATGCTGCACCTCAGAAAATCCAAATCCCATCGAGCTACATGCTCGAGAGACTTGAACCTCAGCACTGAAATAAATAGGACATGCTGGAGGGACAAATTCATAACCCAGAGGCTCCCTTCACTCTGGAATAAAATCCCAGTCCAGGTTAGGCAGAGTCCCTCATTGACTCTCTTCAAGAGGAATCTTGATGAGTAGATGGGAGATCGTAGGTTTACCCCGGGTATCACTTCTGTGTCACTGTTAGACAGAGGCACAGTATACTAACCTCGAAAAAGGGCATAGCAAAATAAATTTAAAATGGGTGGCGAAAGCCAAACACATTCTGGCTAGGCTTATAAATGCCCTAGGGCAGATAGCCTAGTATGAACCTATGAACCTATGAACCTATGACCTACAGCACTACACATAAATACTACAAGCGTTACTATGCTCAACAATACATCACTACAAGATAACTGTTTCCACTATATGTATTGCGTGCACTTTAAATACTACAAAATAGTTATTAAATGAACAGACATACTGACTGTTCTACATACCTTATTAGTAACCCGAGGTGTCGTTAACTGATTCAATCCTTTTCAGTTTGTGTCTCAATCATCTTTGTAACGCTCTACTGGTATATACGTATGGTTTGAATGTATGATAAGCCATCCATTTCTAGTTATATATCAGTAACATGTGGTATCCTGACCACCAACTGGTGTTCCAAAGTAGTTAATTGGATGCACATCAGCAGTGCAGCTACTCCATTAGCCGATGCCATGGCAACAGTGGTGTATAACTGAGTACTCCTTTTGGGAGTTGTCCGTTTGCCTTACTTTCGAGGAAGACAGCCTGGATGTGCTGTTTGTGATGTATTTCAACAGCTATATGGAGACAGACAGAGATATATTAGCTTCATGACTCCCGTGGATTGTGTGTAATGGCTAGATGAATTTGTTCTACATGTGAGTACAGCTGTTATATTTCAGAACATTGCTACTTATGCAGAATTTGTTTGTACCAGATACTTCTGCAGATGTTTAAGTCTGGCAAGGATGTTTGGGTAGCTCAAGGCTGTATGGCTATACATGAACTGTTATGTGGTTTACAGTGTGCTCACCAGACATCCTTGTTTTGGTGTACATGTGTAGCATACTGTGCTGTTACTCAGTAATTGGTAACACATCCCGGTGTACACACAACCCTGTGAAATGGGACTAGTGCAAACAAACCATGTAACATCAGCAGCTGTTCCATTGTATAACAGCAACTATTTCACACAGGGCCATGTTAGTGTGTCTTTGACAAGGTATGTTAAGGCTTCTGCAGATGTCGTACATTGAGTGAATGATTTGCAATGTTATTACAGTTTGTATTGTAATTCGTTTAGGTGTGGTGGTGATGTTGGTGGTTGTGCATAGCAGATGCAGGTGTGTAGGAACTGCTTTTATACATAATTGATATGTGCGTGAGGGTTCCTTCCCTATTTGAACACCTATCCTTTACTGGACTAATACTATGGTAATTGCAGGCTGATTCATTAAGGCACTGTTATTTGGTTCCTGTATAGCATGCAGGTGATGTTAGTCCTTGAATCCTTTTGGAAATACATCAGAATGTAATAAGGTGTTGCTACAAGAAACTGTGCATTACTGTCATAGGTATTTGCAGTCATTGTAGTTGTGTTGGTGACTGACCATCTTTGGCTACGGTTGACACCTTTTCATATGGCCATAGTGGGACATTTTCGAGACACACATCAGAATTTACAGGCTGATACAAACCCACGGTCAGTACAAGGGATTGAACTTTCCTTTCTTGCCTAAATATAAGCTTATTCTTGTAGCAGTTTAGTTACTTATCCTGTTTCTTGTAACATGTAGGTATTTTAGATACAGAAAGAACTATTGTATGCAAATATTACATTACATATGGGACATAATTATGTCCTACAATCCCTGGACATTTGCCATGTTTAATATATTTGGTCATGACACAACCGCCCAAAGAGGGACTGTCCCTCACAAAGTGGGACAGGTGGTAACACTATCACTGGCTCATTTCCATGGCACATATTTGTAATAGTGTATAGGCATATACTCTCCATATCCTTTGTTCATAAAGGTTGATCGTGGCAGAATGTGTGATTGCTATAGTCCATGTTATACACATATATGAACACTTCAACCGCTGTATACGGGATACCTATGGAATCCAGAAACCACACAGTTCCAACGCACACAGTACCGGGCCCAGACTCCTATAACCCATATTACCGACAGACAGTAACTCACAAAAGTAACAGGAACCTGGAACACACACATGCACACACAGACACACAGACACACTGCTACCCACCACATTCAAACAAACCATCCTACACTACGTATGAGCAGGTGGGCAAGCCCCCCTACACCCCCCATGTAGGTGTCTGCACCCCCCACACCCCACTACTTTAATATTCTACCTCCTAGATTGGGCAAACAGACGAAAAAAGCTAACCCACACCCACACATTACAGTTCCCCAAGAACACACTCCACACTCAGAACACACACTTACACACACTACAGCCCACAGAAGCACACTTACACACAGTAACCTACCTGAACCGCAACACCAGAAGCACTGACTAACTGTCCCTTGACATCTTGATTTTATACCTCACGCATCTGGTGTTTCATTACTGTGTGCTTTCGGACCTTAAGCCTCGGGATTATGCACGTCGGTATGTAAAGCAGTTGGTATGTGGTAGGTATCCCATTTATATGTACCTCCATGGTTATGTAGATGTTGTTAACCTATCTATATATCTACATATATATATGTATATCCCCAGATATCGATATATATCCCTCTCTCTCCCGCTATCTCTCTCTCTCTCTATATATATATATATATATATATATATATATATATATATATATATACATATATATATATATAATGTATATATATATATATATATATATATATATATATATATATATATATATATATATATATATATATATATATATATATATATATATAAAAACATGCACCTTTCATTGGGTACATGCCGGTTTGTCCTATTTCCTTTTGTGTTTTATCCTGTAAGTATACACAACTGCCTCTGGTACATCTCAGGTAGTGTGAAGATTTTGTACATGGTTGCGTGTTCTAATCCTGGCAGTGTTATTTTACCTCTCAGAGCAGGAACTGGTAGTGCAAGGGTGATTAAAGCAAATTTCAGCAGTTGTGTGTTTGACGTTTATTATTCTGTGGAAAACGACCTATATATGCAAGTTGTGTTTAAGGCATACTATGTAACATGTAAACATCTGAGAAGATTCCTGTCATGGATACTCCCCATTATTTGGAACTACATCCCTGATTACATTATACAAAACCCCTTACTAACACTCCAGGGAATCCTTACAGAGTGGGTAGGGAACAGTTGATACACCCCAGGGATCCCGCAATTGGCTCTGCTCCACAGAGGGACAGTTAGTTAATCGATGGGGTGGCGAAAGCAGACACTTTTTGCCTATGCTTATGAGTGACCTCGGCAGTTGGGCATGTACCTACCTATGTATCTATGAACCTCTACTTACAGTATGGACACATGCTGATAGCTTAAATTACTGTTCAGGTATTGACTTACCTTTTGCCAATGGCGGTTGTATGTACAATAGTTGAGGGCTACCTATGTAGGATGCGCACAGTAGACCACCTATACATGACAATTTACAGCTGGTCATTGTTTGCTGTGTGTGCAGGTGGAGAAGGGTGTCAGTCCATGAGTGCCTACTCTGTCAGTGTGTGTGCTATACATTCCCTCTTTGACAAGGCATGGACATACTGGGCACAACTCCATCTGCCTACTGGGGCTAGCACAGGGTGTTCATGGTCTGAGTCCCTCTGTGCCTGTGGGTCCCTTGGCAATGGTGGTGGGCTGTGAGAGCCTTCACCATTCTGTCCCTGCTGCAGCTGTTTCCACAGGATCATATTGTGTGGCATGGCACATACTATGAAGATGTGGGCACACGTACCTGCAGAGTACTGCAAGGCTCCACCAGATATGTCCAAGCAACGGAACCATGATTTCAGCATCCCAAAAATGCCCTCTATGATGATTCTGGTTTCTGCATGTGCCTCATTATGCCATTCTTGCGTGTCTGTGTGTGCATTTCTGATGGGAGTCATCATCCACAGTTCCAGTGCATAGCCAGCATCCCCCATCAGGTGGCCATATGGGATGTCCCACCGGCAAATACCTGATACAGCTGTGAGGCATGCCAGATGTGGGAGCCAGGATATCTTCCAGGGCTGCCAGCACACACATCCATGATAATGCCCTGGGCATTGCACATGACCTGGTAGTTGATGGAGTGGTATCCCTCGCAGTTTATGTAGTGCCTACCCCACTCACTGGGTGATGACTTGATGTGTATGTGCGTGCAGTCTATTGCAGCCAGTACCTCTGAGTAGTCTGCCACACGGTGGAAGAGATGCACATTGCTGGACAACTCTTCCTGCATTCGGGGGAAGTATATGTGCTCATTGGCATGTGGTAACATGGCATCCAGGAAACGGTGGAGTACCCTGAATGCTGATGCCTGTGAGATCCCCATGATATCCCCAGTTGGCCTTTGGAAGGTACCTGTGGCTAGTATTCCCAAGCTTAAACATACCTTCATGTCCACTGGGATGGGTTCCCCTCTGTTACTTCTGGCTCTGAGACATGGCCAGCACAGCTCAACAAGTTGCTGTATGATGTCCCTGTCCACCCTGTAACGCTCTACTATCTCCAGATCATGGTAGGTTACCCTGGGTCTGAACACTCTTCTCCTCCTCCAGTACCTGAGATGATTGTCAGCATCATCGCCCACACCACCATCAGTTTCCAACACATGCTGGTGAATCAAAGCTATGGCGGCCCCTAACATATACATATTAAAAGTTCCCTGTCTGTATAAACCAATGGTGTAGAGTGTCTGGGAATACACAAGTGTGGGTGTGGGGCTTTCACACTTTATATTATTGTGGAATGGATGATGCTGGTGTAATTGGGTGTGTTTGTGCAATTCCAGCTGCGGGGTATCTTAATTATTGGTTTTACAGCAGATACTGCTATTGTGGGGCCTTTGGTGTTGACTTACACTTGGCTGCCGTGATTCATCTATTGCCCTTTACTTAAATTTTCAACCCAATTCCCCTCCCATTGTCAGGCATGAATCCAACTGCCGGCTTTCTTGTTTTGTACTTTCACAACCCAGGATTGTGTTGGGAAATGTGTTAAGTAGCTAATCTACTGCAAGTTTTCTTTGTTCTACTGTGACAGTTCTCTTTTCTTTGCTGTACAGTACCTCTCCTTTCCTGTTCTGCAGATAGCTGCTAGCAGCCTTGTTAGCCATTGTCAACGGCTCACTGTGAGTTCCTAGGTGTTAATTACTCATTTAAACTCCAATTACCATTCTGCAGCATTTCCTTATTGTCTTCACGTATCCTTCTTGTTTCATCTCTGGTGCGCGCAGCTCACAGCCGTTTACCGGGTTTAGAGCACGTTTCATCCACGTTCACATGCATGTTTGGTTACCATGTGTGCTCTCAGCTAAGCAAAGCTATGGCTACTTCCACACCCCTATCCTGCGGCTTTGCTTAGCAACAGACAACCCTGATTAGCAATGATCCAATGTGCTTACAGCCACGGTGGCGCACCCCCCTCTTGAAGTCATGTTTACCTCCAGGCCACTCCTCGGTGTTATACCGCTATGCCGTGTGGTACATCCTTACACCGGCGGGGCTTTTGAGAATCAATATTACTTGACTCATTTGGATGGCATTGACTACTAATTCCTAGTTACCACACAGAACACTGTCACAGACCCTTAGCAACCCTTGGTTGTGGTGTAGTATGCATGCCATTGACTATTATGGGAAATTCATGATATTTTATGACATCTAAATATATTTTCCTTGTGATCCCATTTGCGCACAGATGCACTGTGGTTTTACTTTGTGTTAGTGTGGCCATGACATTAAATGTTATTTTTAATGCGTTGTGCATGTTTTTTTTATGCCATTGGCTATATATTTAGCCATTGGCATATATTAACATTATAATATGTAATTTTGGTCCACTTTCATGGCTCTGATTTTATGTTTGACAAAATGTTTGCTTCTTCATGCTTATGCTACGCCTGCACCTCTTCATGAATCACTATATACCTTCATT
Organism: Protopterus annectens; assembly: GCF_019279795.1. Taxonomy (NCBI): domain Eukaryota; kingdom Metazoa; phylum Chordata; order Ceratodontiformes; family Protopteridae; genus Protopterus; species Protopterus annectens. The sequence goes on along the minus strand of NC_056728.1, from coordinate 1,478,897,679 downwards.
GCATACTACACTGCTGTCCGTGAGGTAATTAACATACATATGCCAGGAGCTGTGCAGCTCTGGCATACGCTGGTAGTGCACGTGGAAACAGCTTGTACCTGAATCGCTCGGCAGCCATATTTGGCGCTAGATCGCCAACGCTACTCCAGCGTCTGGAGCAAACTTCATGAATCCCGGGGAGTGATTTTGTTAAGCATTAATAAAGTTGTTTTTTATTCCTATCTTCTAGTGCCTCTGTTGCCCTTTTTGTCAGTTAAAATAAATGAAACAAAACAAATACGATTTTTACCTTTATACTGCATTAATATTCAGTATGTTGCTGCTTTATTAGATTAATAATACACATTTGTATTAGTTACATTTCATTATCAACCATCCCCTGAACAAAATACTGACACAAAATTGAAACTGACCATTTATTAAATAACATCTCAACAATGCCTTAAAGAACATATTACATGATTAATAAGGAGTTAAACAATCTCTAATGAAACATTCCAAAATTTATTTACAGTGAAACAGGCTCATTAGTTTGCTCATATGTCAGCACAATCAACTTACCCAATCCCAAGAAAGAAAAAAGGGAGAAGGGGATAATTCTGAAAAGAAGGCATTGCTACTCTGCTCACAAGTCTGTTGCCACAGAGTGCCCCCCTCCCCATTTCATCACTTTAGCAAATACTTCAGTAACAATGAGATATGCACAATAAATAGGTCAAGTCCAACATCACTCAAGTGTAAACCATCTGATCTGTACCAAACAGGAGTTTAATTGTACAGGCCACAGTGATCCAACATGACTAAACCCATAGTCCTAGCAACCCTAGTGACCCAAATGATTATCAAATTCATGGGAAGCTTCAATAACACTCCATTTACAATAATTAATCCAAATCAACATAGCAACCATTGCTAAACATACAGTAATCCAACTATGGTGCCTACGCTTAATGTCTGCTAAAGCACTTAAATCACTGAGAATAGCTGCAATTTTGAAACCATAATTAAGCCATTACCCACCAGATGGATCAAAATAAAATCAGCTAACTCTTGCTGCCTCATTGATACTTCCATATAAGACAATTAACTTCATCTAACATCCCTACACTCTACCAATGAACCTTTTGTAACTTGCAGTTTAGCCCTAACAAATCACCCTTAGGTCTAAACAACGCCTTTTTTACCACCAAGAACATGTAGAAATGACCAGCAATGACAAGCCTTCACTAGCAACTTCTATCATAACCCCCACCTATTTCACCTATTCATTAAATTGCCATTTACGTACAAAGTACTCTGCAATCAGCTCCTCTCACCAAACTCTATCTTCTGCCTTAAGCTCACCCACAAGTTGAATAAAAGAACTCAAATTGGGCATATATGCCAACCATGAGGAAACAGAATGAGAGTGTCAAAGTAAATGTTGCACTACAATCTGACAACATCCCAACCCTCCTAGGCAATCTCCATCAGGTTGTCTTCCATATGTGGAGTAACCACTTATAACCTGCAAAATGGTAAGCATGACAGAGTATCAGCTATTGCATTTCAATGACCTGGAATGTGATGCTCTGAAGTAGACATGTTAATTCTTAAACCCTGTAACACTAACTTATTTAACAATAACTGCATCCACTCCACCTTTGATGTTTTCTTATCTAGCACCTGAACAACTTTTGCATTGACAGAAAAGAAAACCATTCATCTGTTTATCAACTACTTTTACCATACCCCTAACATCTCCAAAATAGCCATCGATTCCATGAATGTAATATTATTCCTCATTTGCTCATCCCATTTTACTGGCCAGGAGTCTGCAAATCATTTACCTCCAAAATATGTCCCCATACCTCGGTCACCAGCTGCATCTGTAAACAACTCCAATTCAACTGCAAACACCCAATCATTCCGACATTAAAATTCTGTTGAAACCTTCCAAAACGTTTATTCACCTTTGTATGTTCTCCTCCAATATCTAGAATACACTAAGCTGATGATGTTTATTCTTAGCACCCTTCAAAAGATTGGCTACTGACCAGCAAAAAGGGCATACCAGTTCTATTTACTGTCCTACTGGCAGAATTCAGCAATCATAGTAGATCCATACCATTTCTCACTGACAAATTGGCCATAAGCTGCATCTATCCTCCAACCCAAAAAATTAATCTCATTCAATGGGCCCTCCCTCTTATCTTTCATTAAGGGTATTCTGAGGTCATGTCAATGCTGCACAAACTCCTGCACCCCCATTTTATTATTATGTCTACTGTCTTCCACTAGCAAAAAAAAATGTCTAAATAATGGACTCCTTTTTGTCCTTCCACCCTCTGATAGCAAATCCAATGCAAAGCTATGATGAACTTTGCAAAGGTGGCAAAGGCCACAGAACAGCCCATTGGCATAGCCATATTAAAAAAGAACTTGGCATCTACATTTATTTACAATTTCAGCCAATCCTCTTTGGCTACTGCCAAGAACTTAAAAGCAACCTTGATATCCAATTTTGATACCCATGGGCATACCTCTCAATGGTCCAGATTTTTTGCCTCATATTTTTTGTCTGGTCATCATAAAAGTTGTGGTTTTCTGGCAATTCACTGAGGATTAAAGTCACTAAATAATGACATACATTTGAGATTCAAACTTTATATCCTTCAGAAAATGCATGCTGACACAAATCTTTATATTTTAGCAACCTTCTAAATTTATAAGAGCAATATTTAAAATGTGTCCCTGTTTTGGGGCCTTTTTTCCCCAAATTATTTTACGCTTTGTCCAGATTTCTTGCTGTAGGATGTTGAGGGGTATGCCCATGGATCCCAAATGTCAAAATTAGTTTAAATGCATCATCCAAAGATATGTAGTAAACCTTTACCAGCTCCTTTTTTATATGATCATTCAATGAATTCGCTTCAGGAAAAGACATGTGGTGAATGACCTAATACTTTCCTGGTTTCCTTTTCATAAACAGACACAACAATGACATCCTGCACTTCTTAACTGGGAGTGCAATCTACAGACACATAATTCTACCTGCACTGACCTTGTTGTACAACAAACTCAATAAAACATCTTCTCTCCCTAACAGATTTCAGAATGTTGCAAACCTTGTTAAGACTCTTTGCATCTAATTGAACTGAAAACCCTTCATGAAAATATTGAAATAACTCACTCACAATCCTATCAGCGACATGGGTGAGTAACACATGTAGTACCTCTGCTTTATTAAGGGAATGCACTGGACAGTTTCCTGGCCCCACTCTGAAATGGTTGCTCTGCTCTACCACCTAATCCTTGACCCTCCCTCTCAACCACACATCAGCAGCCAGACTTCTATTTTCAAGATCTGGTGACAAACCCTGACCCCAGTATACCTGTCCATCTTCCTTATACCAATATCTTGCACCACTATGCTGCTCTCCACAAAAGGAATGCACCTGAGCAAAACAAGACATGATCCAAGAACACCTCACAGGGTTAAATGCCCTACATGCCCTGTCACCAGCTACTCATTCAGCTAGCCCACTTGATTTGATATACTCAGCCTGTCACACTCGGTGGCTAGCTATGTATCAGTGTGTCTAACTTCCCATTTTAAGGATTTGTCCACTGCCTTTAACTTTCTAAATGTCTAGTCATACCATAGCTAGCAATTACTTCACCTCAACCTTTGAGCCTCCCTGACTGAAATAAAGTAAAGCAACATTGGCAATGCTTGCTGGGGTCCTTTTCCTACCACCACTGCCATGCATGCAGTATACAAAACCTAAACTTAGTTGTCTCAAGAACTTAACTTAAATCTAGATGGTCTCCTTTTACCAAGCACTGTCAGAGATGCTACCATGTATTTTGATCCTGGGAAATCTGCCTTAATTATCCACTGCAGCTAACAAATCAAAGATATTAATGAAATCACCTCTCCAAATCTTCTCCTTAACAGACAGTGAAATATGCGGTGCAATATGTATCCCTTTGCCTCCTTATAAAAAATCCTACATATTACCCATGCCTACCATTGGCCAGCCTCCATCTGGATGCTGCAGATCCATTGCTAACTGATCAACTAAATTGTCACTGGTACCCATACTGTCAGCATTAGACTGTACCTGATCAATTGCAAGTGAGACCTCTTGATCTCCAAAAATCCCCCCCATGCAATAACTCCTGCAGTCTCTATTTCCCTTCTATATAAATGACTGCAAAATACCTGCAAAGTACTCATCACTCTGCATGCTATCCTGCCTTGACCCCACCAACCTCACATTTGATTCCTAAACACCACCTACTTCCCACACCAAACACAAGGAATTATAAAAAGAGTTACCTTCCATAGACCAGGTTTCTACTGGTGACTCCACAACTGAAGATCTTTGACCTCACCTCCTTCTCTTACTCTGCCTTTGTTATCTGCCTCACACTCAGAAATCATCTAGTTCTCTACACTTCCTGTGACCCTGCTGCTACCCACTGGCTTCAGCTTCCACAGGATCCTGTACTGCTGCCTGCCCTATTGCCCCTTGGAAGAAAGCCTCTGTATGAGATGATATTACCTTCTGCTTCTTTCACAGTTCCTTTATGTTCATCTTCCTGCAGAAGAAAAAATATTATCTTATTCAACAACATCATTGCCCACACTTCCCTTTGAGTATTGCTTCAATAACTATACTGAGCCTTCACCCATCCAGAACTTCATCTAGAAGAGATTCAAATGCTAACTATGTTGCATAATTATAAAACACAGATTGCTATGTACTTGTGAATTTTAAGTGTGTGTGTGTGTGTGTGTGTGTGTGTGTGTGTGTATATATATATATATATATATATATATATATATATATATATATATGTGTGTGTGTGTGTGTGTGTGTGTGTGTGTATTCCTCAGAAAGAGTCCCTGACACTGTCTCCATCCGCTATGCTTTACTCTCTATACAAATGGCTTTATTAGTATCAGGTAAACAATGCAAGTATTCCCCTTGCTTATACAGGTAGAATGAAACCAATAACCCAACAAGAAGTAACACACCACCAAACAATATATAGATATATATATATAGATATAGATATAGATATAGATATAGATATCTGTGTGTGTAAACCAAAAAGTCCACTACCCCATTTAACAGCTAAAACAATTGCTAGACATGGGTACCAGACCACAACCAACCCAACGTCAACCAACATACTGCTCAATCTCTTAAGTCAAGCAATCTGGACAAAACCAAATTGATGGGGAGACAAAATAACAAATCAGGATATTAAATGTTGATCTTATATGTTTAGCACATTGCTACAACAGCAATATTTGTCTTAGCATGTATTTTCTGAATGACAGGAAGACTGAAAGTCATGTATATGTTTTATTTATTAACTTATCTTGTCTGTGATTTAACAAAAAAGCCATAAATGTATGAGAAACAACCAAACAATTAAGGCAAAAGTCTGTTCATTCTACCACGATCTGAACACCTGAGGGGTATGCCACCCTTGACCATACCACACCTCTTTCCAGACTTCTGGACAAAACAAATCAATAGGTAGACAAAAGGTTGACACAGGAGTTTAAATATTGCTCTTATCCACTTAGTGTGCTAGAATAACAGTATTTGCATTAATATGCATTTTACAAAGGACAACAGCATGTGTGTCAGCATGCATTCACTGAAGGGTATGAAGACTGAAGAAAATCCCACAAACGTATGCACACCTCTCAATTGTTCAGATTTTTGCCTTATGTTTTTGGTGTGCCCTTCATAAAATTTGCAGGTTTCTGTAAAATCATGTAGGATTGAAGTCAATCAATAATATTAAATAATCACAGACATGTGAGGTTCAGACTTAGTATCCTTAAGAAAATGCATCAAATAATGCAAAACCTATTATTCTATCAGTTTAAGTTTATAGGAGCAATATTTAAAATCTGCTCCTATTTTATGGCCTTGTCTTTCCATTATTTTGGTTTTGTCCAGACTTCCTGCACAAAGAGGCTGAGAGTTTATGAACCTATGAGGAACAAAACTCCCAACAATGGCAAAATCTGGGCACTCCACCACAATCTGAATAGCCAAGCAGCACACCTGCCCTAAACTATTCAATAGTGTGCTTTATGAATCTCATTTAACAGATTGCTTGTCAGGCATTCTACCCACTGTTACTCAACATTATCTACTCATACAGGTTTTACATAACCATGGCTCATAAAGATTGAAGGGTGCTTTTAGTCATAGTTCATTAAATGCAGCTAAATCAAGAAAACCCAAAAAGCAAGGAAGAATATGAAACAGCATGCAAACTAACATCTTGGGTATGACCAATTTATAAGATGATACAATTTAGATTTTTAGTCACACTGCTTACCCAGAACAAATAAACCAATGTACTCCACATTAGAGCCATCATAGCCCTCATTATCATACTGTGTCAACTATGAAAATCAGAGGCCAGTCATGTTGCCAGGTCCCATGCATCCCTCAAAACAAAAAACACTCATGATAACCAACCCAGACTCCATGTGGTCACATATCAAGATAAATTCCAATTATTGCCCCTTCATGGCCAATAAGTCAGTACAACAACTGAATGTCTTTAGAAACGTATGACAGAAAACTACAAATTTACAAGGAACAACCAAAAATATGAATCAAAACTCTGGACATTCTGCAGGTGGAGTGAGGGTGGAACACTTGTCTAACTCCCCACCTGTCATAGATTCATGCAAGAACAGCAGGAAAAATATATATTCTCTACTACCAACCACCCCATACCTGTTAGGCCTGAATGATAGCTTGAGAATTGACAACCCAGCAAGGAGTTCATTCACAGTTAGCAATACAGAAAGACTGAAACTAAGTCCACATGTAGCTTATATTACTTCTTAACACTTCACTCCCCAACTACCAAATGTGCTACCTCACTTCCTTCTCTCATGGTAACCTAAAACAGCTCCCTCCCAGCAACAAACTCTCTATCATCCCATTCAGTATCCATCCCTTAACCCCGCCCCCCCCATGAAAAAAATGAAAACACTGTCATCAGTGTTAGCATGTCCGGCAGGAGATTTGTGTATATTCTCAGATTTATTTGTATTATATGCCAGCATGTATAATTGTGAAAATGTAAACAAGTTTTTAAAATGTTAAGTATCTCCCTGTTTATACAGAATATTTAAAGAATCTGTCAGTGGTTTGAAACATTTATAATTGTGCATGTTTGAGAGGGAGATTCTAAAGCACAAACTGTGGAGAATTAGCTAAACAGTGGTCGATGTCATTAGAATGTTCCTGGTTGCTAGGTGGTTATTTGAACAGCTGATTGACAGGAAAAAAAACTTTTTCAAACAGCTGACTGTTATTTTTTTTTAAATAAGACAGTTGAGACTATTAAACTGTGCAGTTAGTTAAGTACTGGGCAGTTTGTGAAGAGCAACAGTTTGTTAAGAGTTGCAGTCAGTTACAGTGCTCTGCAGTGATACGTGAAGAAAAGACAACTCAACAAACAAAAAAACATAAGCCTGCCTTTGCCTTGCTGTTATACTTTAGATTAGACCAGGGACAATATTCCCTAGTTAGATTGGGAAAGTTTAGTTATTCAGAGTTTTTTCTAGAATGATGGACTTCTGTCCTACACTTTAATTTTATATTTCTGGTGATTGGATTCTGGTGTTAATTGAGAGTTATCCATTTATATTCTTGTAATCATTTTACTTATTATTAAATATTTTTCTTCACTTTACATTGTGGCTAGAAATCTGTGTGTTCTCTAGAGATTAGAGAGTGCTCATACCAGTTTGATACTCCCCAGGTCACCTTGAAGGCCTGGTCATTTCTGGTCATAGCTATCATTTATTTTAATATTTACCTTTCATAATTGGACACCCCTTTAGAAGGGCATGGACACACTCTATTTGGTGAAAGCATTACTGTATTATTTTGGGGAAGGTACACAGCTGGAATTCTGCATCAGGCTTTCCCAGAAGTGTTTGGATGTTTGAGTGTATCAGAGGTCTTAAACTGAGACACATTGCTCTGAAGTGTGTAATAAGGAGTTACATTAGGGGTGGACAGAAGTATATAGCCCAGTCCCAGATTATAGAGCATGTTCCTGTTGTGCTCTTAGGGGGAAATTGTGAAATACTACTCCTGTTTAAGTGACAGTCTCACATTGGAGTCAGTGATGAGGATTGAAGCTACTTAGTTACTGACCCAGGATAGTAAGGGAAGTCACATTTTATTGTTGGCAGTCTGGTGGGATATTAGTCAGACATCACATTTAATTAGCAGCAGTCTGGTGGGATATTGGCCAGATGTCACACCCCCAACACACACACGCACACACGCACACACACACACACACACACGGACACACACAAACACACATGCACACACCTTTACTCACTTTATACATCTTGGGATATCTAGCGTGAATAACATTGCATAAGAAACTTCATTGTATACCTGAAAAATATCAGTTCTGACACAAGGTTTTGTCCTGACAACAATGAATGAAAAACTATCCTTAACTTGTGTAAATACAACATATTTCTAAATTAATGACCAGTTTTACGTGCTGCAACTTGTTCTGAATTAACTTACTTAAAACTGCAGAAAGCAGAATATGTGCATAGCTCTTTTATTTTATTTTAACATTTTAAAGGTAGTTCTGTTTTACGTTGTTAGCATCTAGTTCTTGAATCCTGGGGAAAAATTGCAATGTTTACTGTTTTGTTTCTAAAGAAATTATTAGAAATACAGAAAAGTAAAGGCAGATATTTTGCCATGTTTTAGCCTTTGTACTTTTTTTTTTCTTTGAAATGCTAAATCATACACATAGTATATACATACACACACACATACCCCCACATACACACACACACACACACACACACACACACACACACACACACACACTCACACACACACACACACACACACACACACACACACGTGTGTGTGTGTGTGTGTGTGTGTGTGTGTGTGTGTGTGTGTAGACTGACAGTTTAATAGGTGTCATTATGACTCTAATCATTTCTCATCATTCTTGTGACATTTGTAAGTTTCTGATACTATATGTTTATATTTACAATAACAATTCCATAGTCATGTTACATACAAGTTAATGAAAGCTTTCATCTTAAAGCCTAAATGATGGACAGTACAGCTGTGATCATACTCGTCATCTGTATAGTGCAGAGAAAGAGATATGAAATACTCATAAACTATGCATTTATATGGGATAATTTTCATATTTCTCTTAATATCTCAAAAAAAAAAAAAAAAAAACAAATAACACAGATAAAATCACTGAGATTCACGTAGAAGCCCCTAGCAGGATGAGCCAAATGTTGCTGACAGTATGTGTGCTGAAAGGTTACTGAGATGTTTTAAGTTGTTTACAAAACTTGAGAAAAATATGTTTCCTGTGTTTATTTTAATTTAGAATATTAGGTTAAGGAATATAATCTAATGAATCTGACATCATAAAGATTAGTTTGGGCTGAACAGCCTGCGAGTTATACATCTCTTGTAACACTTATGGCACTACAGATATGAGCATTAGTTTGAAGTGTGAGAATGAAAACCTGATCTTATCAAAAGGGTCAGTATGCAAACACAGGAAGTGGTAGGACAAACATTCAGAGCTCTGTTGGGGGAATGAATATAGTGACAGTTTATTTTTGTTTTATTTCATTATTTATTTAATATTCATCATACAATTTTATAATATAGCAAAACTGATATTTTGTGCAATATAGTACAGGGAAGGCAGAGATGACTAATCAGGAAAATGTAATTATTAGAACAGGAATGATATTTTTTTTGCAGTTAGTGAGCAAAACCTCATCATAACAGGTTCTTGTGCTCTAAAGAAACAGAAGTAAGTCTGTGAATTGTACTTGGTCCCAATATATCAGCTATTTTCATCATCAGGAAGTATCTACGACATGTAGGAACAATTATTAAGATGAGGAGCTGTCATAATTTTAAATAATCTAGCAAAGAATACAAGAAAGAATAAACAATTTGAGTTTTGCAATGCCTAGGACTGTTGGTTCTAAAGCTGTTTGCTGAGTGAGCTAAAATGCTCATGGTAAAGCATATTTGGCAAAAGGCAGGACCAAAGGTCAAAAGAGTGAAGGCTACACCTCAGAGTCATTGGCAGGCTTATAGAAGCTGGTTATTTGCAGTAATGTTAAAACAGAAAATCCACAAACAAAATGTTTGCAGTTTTGACAATATCCATTTAAGAACAGCACCAGAAGTGAAGGCATTACAGAATCCCCTTCCATATTCTGAAAAGGTTTCATTATCAGTGACTCTACATATTTTACTATTAATGCAAAGAAAATCTATTCTCACACTAGCAGCTTTTGATATATTTCCCAGTTTTTACACTGCAATGCCTTATTAAAGCATGAAACAGTCCTGGTATGCTGTCTTTCAAATGAAACAATAAAGTTAGATTTTTTTTTGTCTGGGATAATGACAATTTAATTGGATGAATGGGATCTCATGATACTTTTAGAAAGGATCAATATACAAAAGGGTTTCTCACAGTACTTCTGGGGCATGGAATTACTAGTCTTGGAACTATAAAAAAGAATACAGGAGAGTAGTGAATGTCTTCAATCACTTCTAAGGTTGTTTTTGTAAAGCTGAAGCCCTACTTGCACTCTTTAATGTGTGCGTGCATATATGTGTGTGGAAGGGGCTGCACTCCAGTCCCCCTGCTAGTTTTGAGAGCTCTGGTTAAGACAATTGATACCTTGAGCAATCCCCTTAGTGTTTTCCCCATTCCAGAATTGAGGCATAACATTAAACTGGCATAATTGTAAAAAAGTCCTATTAAGTTTAGATCCCCCACCCTCATTAAAGTCCCCCAGCTGTAAGCAAGGAGCTACATTATAACAGTTTGCTGTTTTCTTCTCTTATTTATTTATACTTTATTAACCAGTCACTCGCAATAGGTCAACTGTCTCTTTTCATGTGATATTAATTCTGATTAGGTGAAATCTGAACAGAACACCAGGGAACTTCCCATCCCCATTTTGATAAATTCTGTGGGATCTTTTACATCCATCCAAAGCTCCCAGCTATAGTTCCTAACATACACACATAACAAGTAGTCTTATAAATAATTTACATAACCATAACAGGGATTGCAGCTGTTTAAGTGATTATTAATACTGTATACAGTCAAAAGGACAAGACTGATCAGCACCCATGCCAAGCCGACCATCAACAGTAATAGGACTACTGGCTTACAGGGATAGATCAACAACTCTTCTCCAGTGCCAATCATACCTCCTACTGTCTTGCACCTGAAGAAATTGCCCATTTTGCCTCACCCTGCCTATGTTTTGTGCTACATGTACGTATCTGTATCATATATATCAATATCTCTATCTCTATCTGTATCTATCTAGCTGTGTATACACATATGCATCCGTCAGTCTATCTATTAGTTTTGGCATTACCTCCAAAAAAAAAAAGAAATACGTTTAGGCATAGTGACACTAAACTTATTATACTTCATTCTTGCTATTCTGGGACTTCTAGGGTCTCTGAATTTAAACCCGGTAGCCACAAAAATAACAGAGGTTTCCTTAATTTATTTAAAATGTCTGAAAATTATAGCAATTCAATAACATCACAGAAAACAAACACAAGTCTATACTATACTCAGATCCGTATATCTTCAGCCATATTTACATCACTTATTGTGGCTTGCACTGTGGTGGCAGGACAGGTAGCTTACATCCTTCTAAGTTGGGAACTGCTGATTGAGGGCTCAGTGTCTGTTATTCTAAAAGTGTATTAGTTCTGGTTTAAGCACTTGGGCTTCAGGCCAGTTATTTTACATTAAGAAGGTTCGTGGTCTGCACTCTTGTGGGAGGAGAGGCTGGACTCTGCCCTTCTGAGCTGGAAATTTCTGGTTAAAGGCTTATAGTGCCTGCATATTTGAACTGTTTCTTACTGAGACTAGATCCAGGCCTGCTGAATCTAGCTTTGTTTGTATGCTTGTTGTTTGCTTGTTATTTCCCTGAAATGCTAATTCCACCTAAAACGGGGCTTTTCAGCACTTCTGTGGATCCCTAGTGATATCTGCATTGCTTACTGTACTTATTTCCTTGTTTCACTTGAAAGAAAGTTACTGTTTGTCGTTTTTGCATTTAAGTTACCTGTAACACATTGCATTTAAGTTAACTGGCACTTGCTCACTAAGTCAGCACTAAAAAATTAAAAGCACTACACCCTCACAAACTCCCCTTGAGTACCTTGTTCCCCATTGGCCCTTTTTTTCAATTATAAAGGAATTCCCAATACTATTCTAGCATGTCCAAAGGTCAGTTGTCAATCTCCTCTCTGGTCCAGCTGGTGAATCTGGGAATCTTGAGGCAATGTTACAACTGCCTCATTTACACAGACAACCCTCTCCTCCTCCCAACAAATTCCAACACATGTGAGAGATGCAACCATATAGCCAAACTGGAGGCTAAGCTCTCTCAACTCAGTACTGGCGTAACCAGTCAGGAGGAGAAGGAAACCACACTCACTACAATTCCAGTCTCACATAGACCTACCACGACAGCAAACCAAACACATAAACACACAAAAACATACTCGGAGGCTCTAAATAAAAATCTGCCTAAGCAGCAGAGACCTCCAAAGCAGACACCCAAGCAATCGCTACCCCAAAACAAAACATGTGCAACACATAGCTCACAAAGCCAGTGTGCCGAACAGTCACAGCCCTTAAGGCTAAACAACACACCTGATACACTTGTAATAGGTGACTCTATTGTCAAGCACACTGATGTCCCGCTCAACAGGCTGAACAAGGAGAAGGTCACGGTGAGCTGCCTGTCGGGCGCTAGGATCAGCCACATAACACAATCACTCAGGTCACTCCAAGGCAAGTACAAATATGACTCAGTCATTGTCCATGCTGGTGTGAATGACCTGAGACGTACCTCCCTAGACTACATGAAAAGAGTCATAGAGGAGCTCTTTGAGCATGTAGCCCAGGCCGGTATGAACCTGACCTTGAGTAGCATCTTACTCTCACCAAGAATTATGCCACAATATGAAGACAAGATGATCAATTTCAACAATTGGCTTAAGTATTGGTGTCATTCAAAGGCGATCCAATGCCTGTCAGCCTGGGGTGACATGCTCGACAAGCCGCAATGCTTCACTAGGGATGGCTTGCACCTGTCATCCCTGGGCTTCCGGATATTGGCAAAGGCTCTTGCTATCCCCATAGTGCCATTTTTAAGCAAGGTTCAAAAGACAAACCCACCTCCATAGGTATCACAAGGGATAAGAAACTAAGAGTAATGCTACTCAATGGCAGAAGTCTAAATGTCAAGATGCACACAATCAAAACTCTCCTTAGCATGGAGAACATCGATATCTGTGCAGTAATAGAAACCTGGTTCAAGGCTCCCGAGAGCACCCCAGCACTACCAGGTTATACCTCATACCATGCTTTTTGGCCACAAAACTTGGACCAAACCACAAAAGGAGGGGGAGTATCAATATTCGTTAAAGATACCCACACCTCCAGGTTGGTGGCACAGCATGAAGCATCAGAGACTATCCATGTGCAACTAACAGTGGGTAAAACTGCCTTCCAGTTTATAGCCTGCTACAGACCACCCTCCCAAACCCAGGAACCCCACTCGGCCTTCCTGAGAACACTGGAAAATATGAAGGTCTCTCCAAACACCATTATATTGGGCGACTTCAACTACCCAAACATAGACTGGGAGCATTACTCTAGCTTCAACACCCTAGCCCAAAGTTTCTTAGAATTTATGAACTCAAATGCTATGGAACAACTTGTTAACACTCCCACAAGAGGGGAAAACATACTGGACCTGATCATCACCAACATGGAGACTCTATGCTCCAGACCAGAAGTGTATCCCTCACTGGTAAGATAAGACCATAAACTAATCTCACTGGATATTCACATCCTGACCCCACCCCCTGCCCAGAAAACCACAATGAAAAACTTCTCTAAAGCAAATTTCACACTCCTCAAAACCGAGGTGGAATCCTTCAAAGCCCCCGGGCCTGTGGAAAATACAGTCCAGACCGCAGAATCCTTTATAAATGCATTCTATGAAAACCTTCAGGAATGCATGGATCATGCAATCCCAAATAAAACCAAGACCCAATCCTCCAAAGACAGACGTCCTGTCTGGTGGACCACAGCCATAAACAAACTATACAATAGAAGGAGGAAGCTACTACATGATAGAGCAAAATCCCAAAAAGGGAAGGCATCTCTATCAGTATTAGCAAAAAACTATGGGCACTCATAAAATCGTCTAAGGCCAGCTTCGAGAGAAAAATTGCACAGGAAACTAAGGATAATCACAAGGCTTTCTTTAGTTATGTTAGGAACCTGGGTGGGAATTCCCAGATATGCTCAGAAATAGTCCAAAATGACAAAAATACACCGAACCCACAGACATTGCCAACATCCGAGCTGACAGGTTCAGCGCAAACTTCTCCCCCCCCCCTCCCCAACAAAAGGGCAAATATCTATCCCAGCAGAGTGTTGGCCCGCTGGCATCTCAGATGCCTAGGTAAGAGCCGCCCTCTCCAAAGCAAAAAACACAGCATCAATGGGACCAGACGGTGTCCCGGGCTGCGTCCTACATGAACTCCAAGAAGAGCTAAACCCAAACATAAAACTACTGTTCAATCTCAGCCTTACTACAGGATATGTACCCAAAGAGTGGCGTACAGCAACAGTGGTCCCTCTCCACAAAGGTGGTGCCTCAACGGATCCTGGAAACTATCGCCCCATAAGCCTGACTAGCTTGGTCTGCAAAGCTATGGAAAGGATCATCATGGATATCATAAATAAATATATTGGGGACCTACAGACACTGGATCCTACCCAGTTCGGCTTTGTTAAGGGCAGATCCTGCCTCTTAAACCTGATCGATTTCTTTGAAACAGTCACCAAGGCCATTGACGAGGGGAAGGTGGTCCACACAGCCTACCTGGACCTCGCAAAAGCCTTCGATACAATACCCCACTCGGGCATTATAGATAAGCTCACCAGCTTAAATATAACCCCCTATGTCACTAGATGGGTTGCAAACTGGCTCAAGGACAGAACCCACATGGTTAGAATTGCTGGAGCCATGTCAGACTCCAAACCAGTTACAAGTGGCATCCCACAAGGCTCAGTCCTGGGACCTCTCTTGTTCGGTATATATTTCTCGGAGGTACAGGCAAACACGGAAGGACTGTGGCTGACCAAGTTCACAGATGACTGCAAACTGGGTGCCATAATCGACTCTCCAGCCGACACAAGCATCCTCCAAAAGGGCCTCATAGAAACAGACAACTGGTGCCAGAGCCATGGCCTCAAGCTAAATGCCAAAAAGTGTATAGTCATCCCCTTTGGCAAAAATAAAGTGCTCACAAATTACCACATAGGTGGTAATCCATTAAGTACAGAAGAAGTAATTAGGGACCTGGGGACCCAAGTTGATAGCAATCTCTCATTTGACAACCACGTGGCCAAAGTGGTTAGAAAAACATTTTATATAGCCCACCTAATCATGAAGGGATTCACATCTAGATCAGGGGAGGTCGTTGTGCCTCTTTACTCATCCCTCATCAGGCCCATAATTGAGTACAATGCCCCTTTTGGGATGTACCTTACCAGACACCTGCAGCAACTGGAAAGACCCCAAAAGTACCTCACCAAGAGGATGAAAGGGCTCAAACAGATGCCATATGCTGCCCAGTTAAAGAAACTCCAGCTCTACTCAGTGGCATACCGCCTGCTCAGCGGCGATCTGTGCCTGACGTATAAAGCCATGTCCAACCCGGAATTAATGGACATGCTGTACCTCAGAAAATCCAAATCCCATCAAGCTACGCGCTCGAGAGACTTGAACCTCTGCACTGAAATAAATAGGACATGCTGGAGGGACAGATTCATAACCCAGAGGCTCCCTTTACTCTGGAATAAAATCCCAGTCCAGGTTAGGCAGAGTACCTCATTGACTCTCTTCAAGAGGAATCTTGATGAGTGGATGGGAGATCGTAGGTTTACCCCGGGTATCACTTCTGTGTCACTGTTAGACAGAGGCACAGTACACTAACCTCGAAAAAGGGCATAGCAAAATTAATTTAAAATGGGTGGCGAAAGCCAAACACACTCTGGCTAGGCTTATAAATGCCCTATGGCAGATAGCCTAGTATGAACCTATGAACTTATTCCATGCATCCTTTTACTTCCTTTCACTATTCTCCTGCTCTTCTTTTTGCTTTATTTTATGTAATATACATTTTTGTAATATATGGCTGTCTCCCACTCTACTTTGTTCATATATGGATGTCACTGCATTAGCTATATTCTTTTCTTGTTTGCATCCACTATGCAAAAAAGATGTAATATCCTAGATTTCATCTTCAGCATCCCCATTTTATTTCACATACTTTCCGGAAATCTCCACATTGTATTACATTTCACAAAAGCCAGTTGTCTCTTCCCCCACTCAGATTACCATTGCTGTACTTCATTTGCCATTTCAGTGATATTTTAATGCAGCAACTGTCAAAGGAAAACCCATATACCTGATTTTCTGTAATTAGTCCCCTCTCTATCGGGTGTTTATTGCGTCCTTTATATATTCCTCAGAAATATTTCACCCTGTAAAAAATAAAGGGCCAAATTCAGGAAGCCTCCGTGTAAGAGTTATAACTCTTACACGGAGGCTGCAGTGAAACTGTGTGATGTCAGCAAGTCATGCATATGCATGAGGTGCATGAGGCATGCTGAGTCACACTAGTAACTCTTACACGGTCCGTGTAAGAGAGTAGGGGGCATGTCTGTAGGCTAAGTCCTGCATGCGGACACGCCCGAAGACTAGAATGGCTGAAAGTAAACAGCCACGAGAGAGGCCATGGAAATGTGAATAAACACACTACACAACACATGCCCCGATAGACCATCACTGTATAAAGTGAAGAGATGTTATAAAATTAAATTAAAACCTTTTTTTTTTAAACCCCGTAAATGTTTGCTACTGTGTGCCGTGCAGGGTGTGCTACTAGCGCAATCACAGTTAGCAGTCAGTGGAAAAGGATATAAGAACTAAATATGCAAAGTAAGCCAAGAAGTAATAGCTTAGCGGTAGAGTTGCCGGCCTAAGAGTAGGCAGGCAGGGTTCGAGCCCCCACAACAACCTTTTTTTTTTGTAAATAAGCACTAAAAAGCCCCCTGACAGTATTGTACAAATGTAAATGTATTCCCTTTTGTAAAATGGAATGAAATGGAGCATATATTCTGAAGTAACACAATAATAAAAATAGTCAGAAATGTACTGATAGCTAAGCTGCTGTGAGACGGAGTGCCCGTAGCTGAGTAGTGTTTAAAAAGCTGCAAACTGCGTGCCCGTTGCTAAGCACCGGTTTAATAGGCTGAAACCGTTTGCAACTAGCTGTGCTTAGCTGAACATGTGTGTCACTAGCCAATTAAGGTTTATCCCAGCGCACACCGCTTGCGCCGCGCCCACAAGCTAACTGCCAGTGCGCATGCGTTACCTCCGCGCAAACGAGCGCAGACCTGGTTTTAAGTGCTTAAAAGTGCTTTTGGCATGTTTGATTGACAGGTCCTCAACTCATATCTTTCAGGAAAATCAAAAATCAGTTGTCAGATTCGAACCCAGGATACCATGCACTAGAGTCAAGGTACTAAACCACTAAGCCATGACAGCAATACCTAGAAAGGCAGAAATAGCATATATATGGGATAAAATCCAGAATGGAGCATGATAAAGCATTTTCAGTGAAGTAGATACAATTCCAAAATGGCCAATCAGAGAAATGTGCGGGAAAAGCGGCATATATAAGCCCCATAGGCGGAATACACAGCAGAAACGATTGTAGAACAGACCTGCAGTTAGAATGAGTGGAGTAGGTGAGGGACGTTGCTTTCGAGCACAGCGTTGGGCGTTGAGGAGTCCAGATACATGGTCTGGCTCCTTGTCCATCATCACGAGGCCCAACTCATGCAGGGCCAGGTCTCATGGGGAGCGATAGGGCAGAGGCATGGGACCAGTTGGCTCGTGATCTGACCAGTGCTACTGGCATTCCACGCACTGGTGAGCAGGTCCGTCACCACCATGCGGACCTGAAGCGACGCAAGGAAGACCAGTTGACCGAATGGATCCAGGAGGCCCGGATATGCCCAACGCCCCACTACTGAGTAAGTTACATTTTGCTTATGTATGTAAGGATTTCAACTGGCCGATACCATGGAGATGTGTAGTCCAATATTACTTCTTTCGTATTACAGCTGCAGGTGTCCACTCTGCAAATCGCGAGATGTATGGCCGTAGGCTGGTGCGGCTGCGCCACCATGCAGGTTAGTAACCCCACCCATTACTTGTAAATAAATATTGTACTGTAGCATGTATCAGAACACTGCAGTGTATTGATTAAAAGTAATATAATGTGCAAGCAGGAATTGTAAGTCTGCAGGTATGGCTGCAACAAGTTCATCAGTATGCAAGTGTAACTGGAAATATAATTGATAGAATTAAACAGTGCTGTAATACAGATGTCCCACCATGAATTAAATATAGTGTAACCTGCAGTAGTCCCAAGAGTACAGCTTTAGAATCTGAGGTAGTCATATGTGAGATATATCCCCTGTTGAAATGCTGAATCATGACAGAAGTGAGGCTGTTGGAAAGTGTTTGAATCACCACCAGTCTAACATGTGAACAAAGCCTAGAAGTACCAACCTGAACTGTGAAGTTGCAGGATGTGTGAGAGTGACAGAAAGGGTCATGTATGAATAAATAAAGTAGTAATAACCCCTGAATATAGTAGCCCCAGTGTGTTTCTACAGAACTAAATGCATGTGGGAAGTACAACTTAATATCCCAAACTGATTTCAGTGTGTCAGAATCTGGAATGTCTAGGCCAAATGCTGTATATGGTGATCACAGTAAACAATTTGCAGATAGAATGAATGATTATCTGACAGACTAAACAGCCATAGTTGTCCCCTGTCCTGTCATCAAAGTGTAGCAGGATGATGTATCTGATCAAATTCAAAATAAGTAGGATAGTGATGTATTTGTAACAGGTGTAGCTTGACAGTCAAATAAAATTTATTTTGAAACATCAGCCTCAACTTAATTGTGTACCTATTACAAATGTAAATCAATGTGTAACATATGAATGTGTCATCACTTTCTATCTCCGCCCAACCCTATAATTCCATATAACAACACCCACTAAATAATGGTATGTGAACATTTCATTAATCATGGACATTTGTCCGTTTCAAAATATATGCATGTCTGTTCGTGCATGTGCCCTGTTCATACCTGCAAATCTGATGGCCTGTTGCCATTAATCAACCCTGCATGTTGTTTGACTGTGTATTTCTGTTCAAATAATGCATGTGATATTGATATGCCCCTTGTTCAATGGTGTTAATATCTGGGTGTTTGTTTGATGGGAATACCAATGCATGCTGTTACAACTAATCTGAATGGAATAAAATGCCACTAACCCAAACTAACATAACAACTCACAAACCTAGAACGCTTGGGAAGGCGGGTCCCAGCGGACCCACCTCTCCCACCTCAGCTGGCGCCTGCACCTGGCACTAGTGCCCAGGATGGACCCCCCCTCCAGTGGCCCTGTGCCACCTTCGGGTGGAAGCGCTGCAGGGGATGGGGCCGGTCCCCCCTCTGCAAGTGTGGCCGGAGGGGTTCGTCCACTCACCCTCCGCAGTGTCCGGTCTGTGGTGCGAAGGGAGATCCAAGACACTGTTCTTGGGCCCCTACGCCAGCTTGAGGCTCGTGTGGCACAGCTAACGGCCCCGGCCATTGCCCCGCCTACACAGCCCCCAGCACAGCCCCGTCCTGGGCTGTGAAGGAACAGTGGCAACTGCCTATGGGTGGGGATATCAGTTCCACTGTTGCCATCTGTGGGCTCATGCATCTTGGAAATCCCAACCTCCGTCCCCGTCAATTGTGTAACCCCCCCCACGTGTGTCATACACCGCCCCTGTATGCGTCTTGTCTGTCTTGTCTGTTAACCTACCCAACCTACCTCCCCAGCTATACCGACTTCCTTCACCTGACATACCACTCTCACCTGAAAAAAAGGGCACTCTGTACCCACAAAAAATTACGCCCCATACATAGCTGTCCATGTCGCACACATGTCTGCTTGACATTGAAACAGTTAATTACAATTGGCTCTACAACAAATATTAATGTTGTCCTGACACCTCTCTCAGGGGTGAAAGGTTTCCAATGTCTCACCAAAATACATGGAAATGCACAGCTGTTGCTGCCAAAGACATGGGCATCTATGGGCCTTACCTACATCCCTCCTGCAAATCCCACGCTTGTTTCCCTACTGTCTTACCCTCTTTGTGACCCCTTTTTCACCACTTTCCTGTCACCCCTTTTCTTTCTTTCAAAGAAATTAGCTGGTGTGCGCTTGTGTTAGCGGAGCTCACCGCCAGTGCGCATGCGTGAGCTCCGCACAAACGAGCGCAGACCTGGTTTAAAGTGCTTAAAAGTGCCTTTATGGCACTTTGATTGACAGGTCCTGTACTCAGTTTGAAAGTTTGCAAAGAAAAATAAATTCCCACTGTCAGTCTCTAACCCAGGACCTTGGTAACATTAGTCTGTATGACCTACCACTAAGCCATGCCTGCTTTACAAGAACACAGTGCTAAAATAAATATAACATGTAATAGTAGGAATCAGTATAAAGGCAATATAGGAGATGTACTATCCAAAGCATGTCAGGTAGAGTTTTAATGGCCAAATTACTGGATTCCCATACTAGTTCAGTGTGAACAGAAACAGCCCTGCTACCTGTTAGCTTGTACATAGTAACGTAAGGTAATGTACATATGTGAAGGTATGTATATCTACACATACATATATATAAATATATATTAATACATATGAAATATAGTTGTAGGTCTCAGTAGCCATACACACTCACTACAGGAAACAGTGAAGATATATGCAGCAACCAGAATCTGCAACACAGCCTGGCTCCTGTGAGACCTACTAACCCTTTAACTGCTTAAAGGTGCCTCCAGCACTTTGATTGATAGGCCCTATACTCAACTCAAAAGCAGAATATGAGCATACTAGTAGGCCCTACCACAAGACCATTGTAACACTAGTCTGTATGACCTACCACTAAGCCATGACTCTCATACAGGAATATAGTGCTAAATAAGTGGAACATGTAATAGTAGGAATGAAGATAAAGGCAATATAGTATGTCTACTACCCAAAGCATGTCATGCAGACTTTTATAGTCCCAATTACTGGATTCCCATACTAGTGTAGTGTTAACAGAAACAGCCCTGCTAATTGTTAGCTTGTACCCAATAATGTCAGCTAATGTACATATATGAAAGTATGTATATGTACACAGATATATATATATATTTATATAGCAATACATATGACATATAGTTGTAGGTGTCAGTATGCATACACACTCACTACAGGCAAGATAAATGCAGCAACCTGAATCTACAACACAGCATGAAGCATGGGAGATGTACTAACCTTCACACTCACAAAACACTGTCAACAGCATACCAGCATGGTCCACGCCCTACAATCTGAAAGGGCAACGCCTATCTCACATACCCTTTTATAGCAGTGTCCTGAAATCACAGTGAGACATGCAATCAGTACACACCCAGCTGCATGCAATTAGCAAATGCTGCCTTACAATTGGTGCAGAGGCCATCACATGGACCTATGCAGATACCTACAAAAGCATTGAGTACCCACACTACACTCACGCAATACATTCATTGCACAAACACTACGGAGAAAGAGAGAGAGAGAGAGACAGAGAAAACAACCAAACAAATATTAGGACTGCCAGCAGCAAAAGCAGCAGCAAGCAGCAAGCAGCAAGGAGCAAGCAGCAAGCAGCACCACTGGCACAGCAACAGCTGCCACAAACACAGGTAATGCAAAGTAGCAGGTTAATCCTGTGTATACTGTGACACCTCCAAATGTATCATAGTTCACTATCTATAGGTATGTCCATGAGATAGGTTGTGTGTACATAGTCATGAAATATAAACATATGTAATATTGTTGTACATGTGGGCCATAACTAACACTTCCATAGCTTAGAACACAAGGCCAGTTGTGCATATGATGCAGTAGTTCCCAGGGTCAGTAGAGGTTCCTCCTCATTGGTGTGGGACCACTGTGTATGTATGGCACTGTTCAGGTACATATCCTGTAGTATGGCCAGGGATTAATATCAGTCTGTCATGTGGTGCTATGTCCTCCAGGGGTGAATGTAGCACACATCCAGGGATACCATTTCGTAACAGTGATGATATGTGTTCTGCAATGATGAGGGTGGCTCTCACCTGGACATGTGAGAGGATAGGGAGGTTACAGTCATCTGGGATAACTAATAACACATGTGTAGGACAATGGGGGGGGGTACCTGCACCTAAACTGTCTGCAACAATGTTGCCAATATCTGTGCATTTGGTGAATGTGAAGCATCTTAACACTGCAGACAACAGATGCCTTCCCGTCATGTGAATCTGCCCTGTGCTGCAGTAGCCTCCTACTATTGTTATACAATATGCCTGTATCTGTAGTCCACTGGACAGGATTAATAAGTGGTGTGCAGTTGTTCTGGGTTAGATATCTGTGTGCACAGTACATGCAGTATGTGGGATGTCTGTGGTAAGCATATGCAAAGGTGCTGGCGGTGTGTGTTGTGGCTTCCACTGGCCCAGTGGGCTGCATGGATAGCATCACTGTCATAACTACTGAATAACTGTGTAATTACATGCATACATAGCAAGGTAGTGTACTGTGCTTGTGGTGTTGTTCGGATATGTATATCCAGGCTGAGTAATGTGTGTCCACATCACAGGGTTGGATGGCAGCACACATCCAGTATGTATGGATGAACACCCAGAATGTGTCAGACGTGTCACCTGTGCAGAAGTATCTGGCCATTACCTGTGCATCCCCCACAACACACACACATGCAACATATGGCAGAAGTACTATAGCAGTACACACATGTTCATAGGTTCATACTAGGCTATCTGCCCGAGGGCATTTACAAGCCTAGCCCATCGTTTTGTGGCTTACGCCACCCCTTTAGTATGGGGAACTATACCCATTATTTTGCTGTGCCTCTGTCGAGCAGTGACACTGAGGTAATCCCTGGGGTATATCTGCGATCTCCCATCCATTGGTCAAGATTTCTCTTGAACAAGGCCAGCGAGGTGCTCTGCCTCACATATACCGGGATTTTGTTCCACAGCATAGGGAGTCTTTGGGTGATGAATCTATCCCTCCAGCACGTCCTATTAATAGCCGTGTCGAGGTTTAAGTCTCCGCCTTGTGGCTCTGATGGATCTAGATTTTTTGAGGTGAAGCATATTCATCAAATCTGGGTTTGACATGGCCTTGTATGTTAGGCAAAGGTCACCTCTGAGCAAGCGGTAAGCGACTGAATAGAACATACATGGACATGCTGGAGGGGCATATTCCTAACCGAGAGGCTCCCTTCACTCTGTAATGAGCTCGAACAGTTGAGAATGAACAGTTCATAGGTTCATACTAGGCTATTTGCCCTAGGGCATTGGTAAGCCTAGTAGAATGTGTTTGTCTTTGCCACCCAATTACAAGTTATGCTGCTATGCCCTTGTCCGACTTTTAGTATACTGTGCCTCTGTCTAACAGTGACATAGAAGTGATACCTGGGGTACAACTATGATCTCCATCCACTCATCCAGATTCCTATGGAAGAGAGTCAATGAGGGACTCTGCCTAACCAGTAGTGTGAGCTCATTACAGAGTGAAGGGAGCCTCTCGGTTAGAATATGCCCTCCAGCATGTCCATGTATGTCAGTGCTGAGGTCCAGCTCTCCTGAGCATGTGGCTGTATGGGACTCTGATTGCCTGAGGTGCATCACGCTCATTACTGCTAGGTAGGACATGGCTGTATATGGCACGCACAGATTGCCTCTGAACAGGCAGTATGCCACTGAGTCCAGCTGGATTCACTTTACCTGGGCAGCATATGACATCTGTGTGAGCCATTGCATCCCCTTGATGATGTACTGTTGTCCTGTACCAGTTGCTGTAGGTGTCTGGTTAGGTACATCCCAAAAGGTGCATTGTACGCAATTATAGGCCTGATGATGGATGAGTAAAGAGGCACAATGACCTCCCCTGCCATACATGTGAATCACTCATGATTAGCTGGGCTATATAACATGTCTGTCAATCCACACTGGCCATGTGGTAGACAAATGACAGACCGCTACCATGTTTCTTCCCCAGGTCCCCAACTACGTCTTCTGTACTCAATGGCCTAACACCTATGTTGTACTGTGCCACCAATGTGGAGGCGTGGGAATCTGCATTGAATACTGATACTCCCTTGTTCAAGTGTTGGGGCCGACAAGAATGGTAACAGCTATAACGTGGTAGTACTGGTGTGTTCCTGTGAAACCTGAAACAGGTTCATGTTACTGCACAGATATCGATGTCCAGAATGCTAGGTAGGGTTTTGAGTGCGTGCATCCTTGGGTCTAGACGTCCAGTGTTGAGTAGCATCACTCTTACTTCCTCATCCTTTGTGATACAAATGGATGTGGGTTTGCCTTATGAGCCTTGCCTAATACAGGCACTATGGGTGTAGCAGGAGGCTCCGCCAAATGTCAATAGGACTGTGGTGACAGGTGCAAGCTGTCCCTAGCAAAGCATACCACCCCAAGATGGCAGGCATTGGCACACCTGTGAATGACACCAGTATGTCAGTCAATTGTTGGAAGGGATCATCGTGCCTTGATATTGTGGCATCGCTCTAGGTGAGGGTAGGATGCTACTCAAGGTCAGGGTCAAACTGTCTCGGCTACGCGCTCAGAGAGCTCTGTAATGTCTCATGTCATGTAGTCCAGGGAGGAATGTGTCAGGCCATTCACAGCAGCATGGACATTGACTGAGTCATACCTGTACCTGCCTTGGGGTTACCTGAGTGTTTGTGTTATGTGGCAGGTCATAGTGCCTGACAGGCTGCACACCGTGACCCTCACCTCGTTAAGCCTGGTGAACGTGATGTGAGTGTGCCTGATGATAGAGGCACCTAGTACAGGTGTATGAGGTGTGTTGTTAACTGTTAATGGCTGTGAGTGTTCAGCACATTGGCTTTGTGTGATATGTGTTGCACATGTTCGCTTATGTGGTAGTGGTTGCCTGGATGTCTGCTTAGGAGGTCTCTGCTGCATAGGCAGAGCTGTGGTCTGAGCCTACAAGTATGATCATGTGTGATCATGTGTTAGGTCCGCTGTTGTGGTAGGTCTACGTGAGACTGGAAGTGTAGTGAGTGATCCCTTTGCCACCTGACTGGTTATGGCGGTATTGAGTAGACAGAGCCTAGCCTCCAGTCTGGTATATGGTTGCATCACTCACATGAGTTTGAATTTGTTGTTAGGAGGAGGGGGTTGTCTGTGTACATGCATCTGTTCTAACATTGTCTCTGGAGTACCACACTCACCAGCTGGACTGGGAGGGAACTGACAACTGACCTCTGGACATGCTAGAATACTATTGTGAACTCTGTAATCACTAATGATTGAAAACAAGGTCCAGTGGGGAGTGAGGGTGTACTGACATTACCTACAACTGCTGACTGATATAAAAGTGTCAGTGAGCAAATGCCAGGTAACCTAAGTGCAATGTGTCACAATTAAGTAAATGCAACAATGACAAGCAGTCACTTGCTGTCATGTGTAACATGGAAGTACGTACAGTAAGCAATGCAGATATCAGTAGTGAGTCACAGATGTGTTGAGAAGATGTGTACTATGTGGAAGTAGCATACCAGTGAAATAACAAGCTAACAGATAACAAGCATATAAACAAAGGTAGATCCAGGAGGCCTGATGTAGTGTTTGCTACAACAAACAAGGTGTAGCAATGTCAGTAAGATACAGCTCAGATATGCAGGCACTATAAACCTGAAACCAGATGTCCCCAGCTATGAATGGCAGAGTACAGCCTATTGTCACACACGAGTGCAGACCACAAACCTCGTTAATGTTAAATAACTGGCCTGAAGGCCAACTGCCCATACCAGAAGTAATACACTTGTACACTGGGCCCACAATCAGCAGTTCCCAACTTCAATGGATGAAAGATATGTGTCCTGCCACCACAGTGCTTGCCACCAACCTCCCTAATGTAAAACAACCGGTCTGAAGGCCAAGTACTTAGTACAAATGACATAGAATGATAGCTACACTGTAATCAGGTTTTAACCAAGCAGTAATAAGTAGAAGTTAACACTCCCTGTATAGAATGTGTACCATGTATTGTTGAGATACTATGCTGATAACCTGTTTGTGTACCTTTCCAGATAGACATGGCACCAAAAGGAATCCTGCCTACTCTGCTGCAGAGGATGACGTGATCCACCAGAGCCTGGTGCGTGACTATGCCATCCTGTTCTCACGCACCACCCAGAATCAGCAGGAGAGGTCTGCACTGTGGCAAAACCTCGTTAGCAGGATAAATGATGTTGGCATGCATGATAGGACATATGAGCAGGTGAGACATCACTGCAGTGATTTGATAAGAAATGTCCGCCAGCTGCAGATATCCGCAGGCAACAGGTTGCCACAGGTGGGGTGGCCACACATCCCCTCACCAGACAGGAGGGGCTACTGCTAAGTGTTGTGGATCCAGCCCCAGAACAACAGCAACAATCATGCATCCTGATGGAGGTTGGATCCACACAGCAGCAAGACAGCGAGCGTGCAGGTAAGATGCCATATTCATTTATTGTTATTACTTTTACATTTGTTGACCCAGATAGTCTAGCTGGATATAAGTTCATTTTCAGTAGAGGCCTGTGGAGAAAAGCTCCACACATAACGTAATAAAGGCAGACAGACAAGTTGTTAATACAGACAGCCAACATAATAGAATTGTACACCAGCCTGTTAATTAAATCAACATACATGTAAGGAAGTCAAACAGTTTAGAGTCATACACAATGTACCGTTGGTTTCAAAGCAATCCTACCTAAAGCATAATGGTTATGCAATAAGGCAAAAGCCATATACATAATAGTTAGGGCTCAGAAGGGTAGAGAAGTAGAAGGAGTATGACAGATACAATGATATGGAAGAGGCAGGAGTCAAGAAGGGAAGTGAGGAAAAGAAGGAAGACAGTCAAGAGGAGGTGGGAGGGATGGGAGAAGTAGGTCAGAGCATAGAAGGACATCAAGGTGAAAGAAACAGGGTAGAAGCTAGTTTCTATGCACAATGAGGGGTTAAAGGTGAAGAGAGGGTAGGAGAGGGACGTTAGCCTGACTCCAAGAAGAACAAAGCCAGTGGTTTTGGAAGTACAGTTTGAGTTGACGCTTGAAGAGAGGTAAGGGTGAGATTAGAGTTAACTCCTGGTATGTACATATGACTGTTCTGTACGCTGTTACTTCATGCACGCATAAGGTGTGCATGTGGTATGTATCTGTCATCATGATATATATACAGACATGATGTGCAGCTGATGTGTATAAGGGAACTAGTGTACTACTGTACTGTATCATGTGCAAAACGAATGGCACACATGTGCCCACTGACATTACTCTCTTCACACTTCCAGGTCCCTCCCATCTAGCAATGAGGCAGGCCATACATGCTGGTGAGTCTTTTAACATTATCTGTAAAACAATTTATAAAACTAGGAAGAGTAGTGTAACTCTGTAGTAGACATGCTGGTGACTGTGTTCACAATAACTGTAATTGACAGGTAGTAAATTGAGTAGTGTAACACGGTACTGATGTGTGTGTTTACTGTGGGTGTGCATGTGTGCAAGTGTGCCTGTGCCCAAGTGTGCATGTGTGTTAGTGTCCATGAGTGCATGTGTCCATTTCTGAATGTGTGCATTAGTATTGAAGTGCATCTCTTTCAAATATGTATTGAGACTGTAATCTGTGTTCCATGTTTTCCTCCCGTAGGTTCTGGTGCTGCTCTGGTGACCTGCAGCAGGGAACCTGAATCTTGTGCCCCAGGTACTGATGATGATGAAATGTCTGTAATGGTGCAGGAAGGTGTGTCTGGGTCCGCCATTGGTCAGCCAATTGACAGTACACAGCTTTCAACCCCGCCAATGCGCACAGTCATCCTGCCGCTACATCCTTTGTCACCATTGTCCCTAGGTGATGGACAGTCAGCAGTGGGCATAGATCAGGGTAATGTGGTACCTGTGGTACATGCATCCCCACAAGGCAGCCATGAGCAGGGCCCCCGAATGGTACCACGCAGACAGTCGCCCATGGGTTC
This sequence comes from Protopterus annectens, assembly GCF_019279795.1. NCBI lineage: Eukaryota > Metazoa > Chordata > Ceratodontiformes > Protopteridae > Protopterus > Protopterus annectens. The sequence continues at coordinate 1,478,869,295 of NC_056728.1, read as the reverse complement.
TCGTGGGGCATCCGTGGCGCATTGCCTCTGGCCGACGTGCCCAAGGCGGTATGTCAACCTCCACTATGTTTAGAACTGTCATGCAGGCACAGGCACGTATGGAAAGGTACACCAGACAGGGTCTGAGGGAGCTGAGAGCATGTCGCATAGCCATGACAGACGGCATGCGTGATGTTGCGAATGCTATCCGTAACTTCACAGATGTCGCTGACAGACGCCAGGGGGCATAGAACAGCTGCTCCACAACCAGATGTCCATGGGCCAGGGCGATGGTGTGCGTTTGACGCCGACGCGGCCGTATGCCAGCAAGAGCACCAGCTGGCAGTGGCCGCGACAACAGGCCCACTCGCCTCAAGTGCCAGCACCAGCCCCAGCAATGCTGGGTCTGTGCTGTCATCCAGACGCCCCAGGAGACCACGTGCACGTGGCTCTGGACAGTCCCAACAGGGAACTGTGTCCAGTCAACACACCCCTGCTTCCGATGACAGTACCCAGTCTGGGTTAGTACCGGATACGCTCCGTAGCACCCCTGCCAGGCACAGGTACCGTGTCCGTGCCCACAGACACTGATCTGGATGACCTGACAGGTGCAGTCTGTGGCTGTCCACAAAACCCTGTACATGGCAGCCATTATGTGGGACTGTGTGCGTGCTTACACACATGCAGAAACCTAACACCTAGGGCAAACACATACACACACACACTGCACCAACAACGGTCCACCCTGTACTGCTGCCCCTCACAAACACACATACACACACATGTCAATTGGTGTTACCAGTGGCCGGCTTGGGCATACCTAACCCACACCCTGTGCATATGATGACACTGTGCCACCTCCTGCATACTACAACATCGGTGCAGGTAAAGGTAAACACGTTGTTGATGCACAGGGTGACTACATAGATGTGTATAAGTAGTAACATGTTGGTAACTGTTGACTGTTGCAGTATAATTGTGTGTATATCCCAGCAGTCCTGCTGCAGTAACTGTATGAATGTCCTCAATTGTTATCTGCACCCATACTACTTAACAAAGTGTACCAGCTGCACACCATCACATGCTAACATTGACTATGGCAATGCGCATCTTGTGCTGTTATGTAGATTCAGCTACATGTATCTGTTCTGTCACACATGCATTTATACACACCCTGCTACCCACACACATGCACACGCCACCTGCCATTCCCATTATTTATCACCCTACATGAGTAGCTGTTGATACATGACAGGTACACATTTGAGAAGTGCACTATGTTGTTTACTACTGGCATCCCCTTCTCTACCTGTACTCACAGGGTGCAGGCAACCTCATCAGTTGAAAGATGTAATGTGCATCAGGTACTGTAGTACCCTGATTGCCACATCAAACATGTTTCCCATACGGAAATGCACACACAGACACATCCCACATCCACACACTTGCCACATTCAGGCTTCAGAACACTATCTAGGTATATTCGGTACATGTGCGTGTTACAGTAGCATGTAACACTATACTGAGTACTGGCAGTTAGTTGTCTGTTGTCATGTTGTCTGTATAGAATAAAAGAATTGTTTGATTATCCTACTCCGGTTTGTGGACAGGACATTACTTGAAGAAGTGTTACCTTACATGTGTTATCAGTACCACCACCTTCTGTTTTGTAGTTTTGTTTGTATAGGGTGCTATCAACATCACTGCTTGTTAAGGGTAATGACCACCCTGCAGTGCATAGCCCCATGTGGCAAAAGCCACATCCCACCCCATCATTGTGCACACACACTAACCCCACCAACAGTAAAACACATACTTTCCATTTGCAAGATTCAAACCCATACCTAACTGTGCAATGACAGTAGAAACAGACACATTAGCAGAGTGTGCTATTTGCAGTAGTTGGAGAAATCTTTACTAATGCTGTACTTAGAGGGTGCTGACATCATCTGTGTGTAGGAGGAGGGATGTGCACCCTGTAGTGTGTTCTCCCAGTTGGCAAAAGGCAGTTAACCCTCCCAGCATAGTGCACACACATAAACCACACTCATACTAACACACATTCATTCCCTTTGCAGGATTCAAACCCCTACCTAACTACGTTATGACACTGAAGAAAGACGATTAGCAGAGCGCTATGCAAATTACTGGAGGACTTTACTACAGGTGATATAGTTATACAGTCCTGACATCATCAGTGTTTCAAAAGGGGGATCTGCATCCTGTACGATACTGTCACAGTTGCTAATAGGGACATTTCCCACACACACACATCGATGTGTTGGAGGTTTGCATATGTGGGGGATCCAGAACTCCAGTGTGATTAGTATATGGTTTGATTGCAACAATGAGGGATATACTCCCAGTGGTGAGCAGTTTGTACTCATGTTTGTAAAGATCAGCTCTAGTATATCTGCCCCTCTTGTGGGAAGGTTGGTTACCTGTTCCATAGCCAAAGAATGTCTGATCAATGGGAACCTTAGAGCTTGGGTATTGTGGCTTGTGTAATGTTCACAGTCTATGTTTGGGTAGCTGGCATCACCCAGTATGATGGTGTTTGCAGAGTAATCTAAACTCTCCTGTGTCAGCATGAAGGCTGTGTGGGAGTCCTGAGTTTGAGAGGGTGCTGTAAGAGCTCCTCTGTGTCTCTTTCCATGTGGTCCAGGGAGGTACGCCTCAGGTTGTTTGCACCAGCATGGACAATGTCTGCCTCATAGCTGTACTTGCTGTGGAGTGACCTGTGTGCCTGTGTTATGTGGCACATTCTATCACCCAACAGGTAGCTGACTGTGACCCTCACCTTGCTCTGTCTGGAGGGCGGCACGCCTGTCAACAGCTCATGTCAAGCAAGTGCACACCCCTCATAAATGATGTGGAAACCTTCAAAGGCCCAAGGCCTGTTGAAAATATGGACCAGACTGCAGATACCTGTATAGAGGCATTCTGTGGACACATTCAGGAATGCATGGATCATGAAGCCACATATGAAAGCATGACCCAATTCTCCAAAGGCAGATGTCCTGGGCGCCGGACACCAGCCATAAACACACTATACAATAGAAGGATGACGCCACTACATGATACAACAACCTCCCAAAATGTGAAGGCACCACTGATGAGTATTGGAAGACAACTACAGGCACCCATATGATTGTCTAAGGCCATCTTTGAGAGAGGATTCCACAAGCCACTGAGGATAATCACAAGGCTGCCTGTAGTTATGTTAGTAACCTGGGTGGTACTACCCAGATATGCTCAGAGGTAATCCAATATGTCACACAAAATATAAAACACACAGACATTGCCATCATCCTAGTGGACAGGTTCAATGCTGCCTTCTCTCCCCACCACACCAAAAGGGCAAATATGTCTCGCAGCACAGTGCTTCCCCCCCTGACATCACAGATGCTCAGGTAAGAGATGCCCTTCCCAAAGCAATAAACACTGCATCAATGGGACCAGACAGTGTCCCAGGCTGTGTCCTACATGAACCACAAGAAGAGCTACACCCAGACATAACACCACTGTTCAATCCCAGCCTTAATACACGATATGTGGCCAGAGAGTGGCATACAGCAACAGTGGTCCCTCAACATTCAGGTGGTGCCGCCACGGATCCTGGACACTACTCGCCCCATATGTCTGACTAGCTTTGTCTGCAAAGCTATGGCAAGGATCATCATGAACCTCACATATCTAGATATTGTGGACCTACAGACATGTCACCATACACAGTTTGGCTTTGTCAATGGCAAATCCTGCCTATCAAACCTGTTTGATTTCTTTGAAACAGTCACCAAGGCCACTGTCAAGGGGTAGGAGGTCCACACAGCCTACCTGGACCTTGCATAAGCCTTGGATACAATACCCCACTTGTGCATTCTAGGAAGCTCACCAGTGTACATATTAACCCCTATGTCACTATGGGTATTGCACAGTGGCTCAAGGGCAGAACACACATGGTAGAATTGCTGGAGCCATGTCAGCCTCCAACCTGGTACAAGTGGTGTCCCACAAGGCACAGCCCTAGGAGCTGTCATGTTCATTATATATTTGTCATAGGTACAGGCCAACATGGAAGTACTGTGGCTCAGCAAGTCGCAGGTGACTGCAGACCTAACACCATAATCAACTCACCAGCTAACACACGCATCCTCCAAAAGGGACTCTTGCAAACACACGACTTGTGCCACAGCCATGGCCTCAACGTGAATGACAGAAAGAGTATAGTCATCCCTTTGTCAAACACTAAGTGACCACAACGTACCACATATGTGTTAATCCAGTAAGTGCAGACCAAGGAATTATGGACCTTGGGGTACGAGGTTGATAGCATTCTACCATTTGACAACAACATGGACAAAGTGGTTAGGTAAGCATGTTATATGGGCCACATCATCATGGGATCCACATGTAGGCCAGGGAGGACATTGTGCCCCTTTACTCATCCCTCATCATGCCCATAATTGACTATGATGAACCTGTCGGCATGCACCTTACCAGACACCTGCAGCAACTGGAGCTACCACATATGTACCTCGACAAGGGATCAAAGTGCTCAAACAGATGCCACATACTGACTGGTTAAAGTAGCAGCAGCTCTACTCAGTGACATACTGCCTCTTCATAGGCAATCTGTGCCTGACATAGAAGGCCAGGTCATACCCTCACTTAATGGCCATGCTGCATCTCAGAATATCCAGATCCCACCAGGATACACGCTGGAAATACTTGAACCTCAGGAGTGATATACATAGGACATGGTGGAGGGGCACATTCACAACTCAGAGGCTCCCTTCATTCCTGATTATTATCCCAATAGAGGTTAGGCAGACTGACTCAGTGACTATCTTCAAGAGCGATATTAATGACTGGATGTGACATTGTAGGGTTACCCTGGGTATCACTTATGTGTCACTGTGAGAAAGAGGCACAGTATACTAACCTTGGAAAAGGGCATAGCAAGACAGATTCACAATGCATGTTGAAAGGCACACACATTCTGGCTAGGTGGATACATGCCCTGGGCAGATATCCCTGTACGAACCTATGGACCTATGTCTCTTTTTCACCATTGGCCCTATGTGCTGTCAATCACCAATGTAATCTCAATACTCCGTAGCATGTGCAAAGGTCAGTTGTCAGTCACCTCTATGGTACAGTTGTGGAATATGTGTGTCATGTAGTAATGTCACAGCTGCCACATGTACACAGTCAACCCTATCCCTACCCATTGATGTACATCACATGTATGAGATGGAAACACATGGCCAAACTGTAACAACAACATACAAGTCAGTCAGATGCATGGACACATATGACTCAGTCATTGTCCATGCCACCACAGCTGATGTGGGATACATGATAGGGAACATGGAAGGGATCACTGAGCAAGTGACACAGGCTGGTAGACCCTGACCTTGGTTGGCATCAGACCCTCACCAGGGATTCCGACAAATTACTGAATGCTAATGAATAAGTGTAGCTACAACACCCTAGCTGAATGGTTCTTAGCATGCAGTCACTGCATTGCTATGGAATACTGTCTTACCACTCCCACAACAGGTGAGAACATGCAGCTCCTGTACATCAACAACATGTAGACTTTATGCCCCAGACCAGGTGTGCATCCTCACTACTAGGCTGATAGCATCTACATCTCACACTGTATATACACATCCCACATGCAGCATCTGCACAGAAGACCACGGTCATAATGTTACCCTGTGCAAATACCATGTATTCACATGTGGCAGGCATCACACATGGTAACTATTGAAAGTCACAGGTACATATGTGTATTTGGCACACACATACATCATGTGTTCATTGCCATAACCGTGTAATCAATGTCATGCATTATTGTGAGGGACAACCCACACACATGGGCATTCTGTGTGTGCACAACACATGGCATGTCTGTAATCAAAAGCCATACATAATTGTGATATCGTTTAGAAAGGGGTATGTGCATCCTGTAGTGTGTTTTCCCAGTTGCCAAAAGGGATATATCAATCATACACACTTACCCCCTTCACACACACTTGCCACCTGCTGGATTCAAACCCCTACCTAACTATGTTAAGACACTAGAGACGGACGCATTAGCACAGCACGCTATTCGCATTACTGGGGGATTTCCTTTCCCCTGATATACTTATAGGGTGCTGACATCATCAGAGTTTAGAAAGTGGAATGATCATCCTGTGGTGTGTTTTCCCAGTTGCCAAAAGGGATGTTTCTTTCATACACACTTACCCCCTTCACACACACTTGCCACCTGCTGGATTCAAACCCCTACCTAACTATGTTATGACACTAGAGACGGACACATTAGCACAGCGCGCTATTCGCATTACTGGGGGATTTCTTTCCCCTGATATACTTATAGGGTGCTGACATCATCAGAGTTTAGAAAGTGGAATGATCATCCTGTGGTGTGTTTTCCCAGTTGCCAAAAGGGATGTTTCTTTCATACACACTTACACACACACTTGCCACCTGCTGGATTCAAACCCCTACCTAACTATGTTATGACACTAGAGACGGACGCATTAGCACAGCGCTCTATTCGCATTACTGGGGATTTCCTTTCCCTGATATACTTATAGGGTGCTGACATCATCAGAGTTTAGAAAGTGGAATGATCATCCTGTGGTGTGTTTTCCCAGTTGCCAAAAGGGATGTTTCTTTCATACACACTTACACCCCTTCACACACACTTGCCACCTGCTGGATTCAAACCCCTACCTAACTATGTTATGACACTAGAGACGGACGATTAGCACAGCCGCTATTCGCATTACTGGGGATTTCCTTTCCCTGATATACTTATAGGGTGCTGACATCATCAGAGTTTAGAAAGTGGAATGATCATCCTGTGGTGTGTTTTCCCAGTTGCCAAAAGGGATGTTTCTTTCATACACACTTACCCCCTTCACACACACTTGCCACCTGCTGGATTCAAACCCCTACCTAACTATGTTATGACACTAGAGACGGACGATTAGCACAGCGCTATTCGCATTACTGGGGATTTCCTTTCCCTGATATACTTATAGGGTGCTGACATCATCAGAGTTTAGAAAGTGGAATGATCATCCTGTGGTGTGTTTTCCCAGTTGCCAAAAGGGATGTTTCTTTCATACACACTTACACCCCTTCACACACACTTGCCACCTGCTGGATTCAAACCCCTACCTAACTATGTTATGACACTAGAGACGGACGCATTAGCACAGCATGCTATTCGCATTACTGGGGGATTTCCTTTCCCCTGATATACTTATAGGGTGCTGACATCATCAGAGTTTAGAAAGTGGAATGATCATCCTGTGGTGTGTTTTCCCAGTTGCCAAAAGGGATGTTTCTTTCATACACACTTACCCCCCTTCACACACACTTGCCACCTGCTGGATTCAAACCCCTACCTAACTATGTTATGACACTACAGACGGATGCATTAGCACAGCGCGCTATTCGGATTACTGAGAGAATCCTTTTCTCCAATATACTTATAGGGTGCTTACATGATCAGTGTCTAGAAAGGGGGATGAGCATCCTCTGGTGTGTTTTCACATTTGCTAGGGGTAACATTTGGACCAAGTGTGTGAGCATGCCCAGTTCAGCCTTCCCATGGCATGTTGTGTGAAAGATGTCTCATTTATCTAAGTGTGTGAGCATGCCCAGTGTGGGCTTTACATATGTTGAACTCTGCAGCCCATCACATTTGTGGATGAGTGTGACCTTCAACAAATACCTCCAGTTTATGGTTGTGTGTTCTGTGCCATGTTGTGTAGTTACTGTCCAAATGCTTTTGTGTGAACAAAACAGGGAGTATACTGTGCCTGCAGGTTTTGCATGGGATACTTTGCACACAATTGTCAACATCCGCTCATACTGACCTAACACTGTAGCACTGTCTAGTGTAGTGTTTCAGTACTTTCACTGTGGTGGTCAGTATCCTGGGCTTTAGTCCTATCACTGCTTTACATTTCCATAGTGTGCACAACAGCCTGGTTAGGGTCCAGTTGTGCACATCTGCACAAAGGCAGTGCCTCTACAGACCCTGTTAATTGCTGCCCCATAAGCTTAACAAGTGTAGTCTGCAAATCTATGGAGAGGATCATAATTGAGCTCATAAACAAAGATATAGGGGACATGCAGACATTGTACCCATCCCATTTTGGCTTGGTCAGGGCAGATCATGCCTTTTGTACTGGGTTGACATCTTCAAATTGGTCACTTAGGCCATTGTTGGGGAAAGGCAGTCCATACAGCCTACCTTGCCCTTGCAACACTTTCAACACAATACCCCACTCAGGTATTGTGGAAAACCCTAACAACTGAAATGTAAACCCATATGTCACAAGATGGGTTGCAAACTGGCTTAAGGACGGGACCCACAGGGTTAGAGTTGCTGGCACTATGTTAGACTCCAGGCTGGTCACAGGTGGTGTCACACAGGGCTCAGTCCTTGGCCCCCATTGTTTGTCATGTACTTCCCAGAAGTACAGGCCAACATGGGAGGACTTTGGATGACAATGTTAGCAGATGACTGCACACTGGGCACCATAGTGGACAGTGCATCACACACAGATATCCTTCAGAAGGGACTCACAGTAACTGATAGCTGGTGCCAGGGCCATGGCCTGAAGTCAAAGTGCACAACATGTGTAGACATACCCTTCAGGAAAAGCAAGGTGACCCCAAGCTACCATATAGGTGGCAATCCTCTAAGCACAGAGGAGGTTATCATGGACCTGGGGACCCAGGTTGACAGTCGCCGCTCTTCTGAGACTCACATTGCTAAAGTGGCTAGGAAGACCTTCTACATTGCCCACCTGATCAGGATGGGATTCACATCCAGATCTAGTGGGTCATTGTTCCCTGTACTCTTCACTTATCAGACCGGTGATCGAGTCGAATGCCCTATTCTGGCTGTATCTCACCCAACATCTGCAGCAATTGGAGACACCCTGACTGTCCCCACCTAAAGGATCAAGGAACCCCAACAGCTGTCATATGCTGCCAGATTGAAGACACTCACACTCTATTCACTCACATACCGCCTGCTTAGAGGTGACATGTGCCTGACATGCAGGCCATGTCCAAACAGAGATTAATGGACATGCTCCACCTCAGACTCAGAAGATCCACCTGAACCACTAGTGCAGGTGACTTACACCTTAGCAGGGATGTATGTTGGACATGTTGGAGGGATGGAGTTATCACCGGAGACTCCCTATGCTGTGGAATACAATCCTGGTCCATTTGAGGCAGAGCACCTTGCTGGCTGTGTTCAAGAGGTATCTTGACCTAATGCTAGTCGGAGAATGTGTTTGTCCATCAACACATTGTGTTTAGTCTGCCATGTCATATGTCTTGTTTAGTATACTGTGCCTCTGTCTACCTGTGACATAACATTGATACCCAGGGTAAACCTCCCATCTCCCATCCACTCATTAGGATTCCTGTTGAGGGGACTCAACCAGTGTCTCTATGGACAACCTGTACTGGTAGTTTACTCATGTGTGGGGTGGCTTCTGTGTTTTGGATAATGCAGTACAGCCTGTCCTATATATGTCAGTGCTGGGGTTCAGGTCCCTCATGTGCATAGCTCCCTGCCATTCAGATTGTACAAGGTGCAGCATGTGCATTGATTCCAGCTTGGACATGGCTTTCTACATCAGGCACAGCTTGCATCTGGGTGGACAGCATGGCAGTGTGTGGAGCTGCACTCTGTTTAATCAGACTACACATTACATGTGTTCCAGCTCTGTCATACTCCTGGTGAGGTACTGTTGTGGACTTTACAGGTGCTGGATGTGTGTGCATGAGGTACACCCACAGGGGCTGTTGTGGTCATTTCTAATGCTGATGAAAGATAACTGCAGAACCAGAATGACCTCCCTTAGCTAGATGTCAGACAGCATGGACCATACAATCATTAACTGAAAACAGGACCCTCTCCACAAAGGGAAAGTGTCCTGTCTGGTGGACCCCAGCCATAAACAAACTGTATGACAGATGAGGGTTACTAATGCAAGACAGAGCTACATCTCCAAAAGGGAAGACAGCTGTGATCAGCACTAGTAGAAAGCTACATTATCTCATAAAGACATGCAAGGTCAACTTGGGGACATAAATCACCAAAGACAATGAAGGTAACCACACTGCTTTCTTCAGTTATGTCAGACACCTGGTTGTGAACCCTCGGATATGCTCAGAGTTGGTACACAACAACATATATTCCAGTGACCTGACAGATATTGGCAACATTCCGGACAGCTTCAGTGCGATTTACCCTCCCTCACCCCCAAAACAAGATAGTTATCACTGCTGTATGTAACCTCACTGTCATCTTGGATGTCCATGTGAGAGCCACACTCAGCAAAGACAAGTACACAGCATCCATGGGACCTGTTGGTATCTCCAGTTGCATGCTATGTGAACTCCAGAAGGGCTGGACCCATATATACAACTGCTATTTAACCTTAGTCTTGCTACAGGATATGTACCTGAACACTGGCATACGGCAACAGTGGTCCCACTCCACAAAGGAGATGCCTCCACAGACCATGGCAACTACCACCACACAAGCTTAACCAGCCTTGTCTGCAAAGATATGGGAGGAGTCATGGAGCTCTTACACAGACACATTACTGACCCACGGACCCTTGTTCCCACCTAGTTCAGCTTTGTACAGGGCAGATCCTGCCTTTGCACCTTTGCACCCGAAAAGTACCTACCATGAAGATCAGGGTTCTTCAACACATGTCATATGCTTCCAGAATAGAGGAAGTCCAGCTTTGTTCAGTGTCATACCGCATACTTACAGGTGACCTATGCCTGACATACAAGACCATGTCCAATCAGGATTTGGTGGACATGCTCCACTGCAAGCAATCCAAATCCACCAGAGCCATGAGAGCTGAGTATTTGAACCTCAGCACATACATGTATAGGACATGCTGGAGGGACAGAGTCATAACTCAGAGGCATCTCACACTCTAGCAGAGTATCCCAGTTCATGTTTGACAGAGTCCCTCACTGACTCTCTTCAGGAGACATCTGGACAACTGCATATGAGACGGAGGCACAGACTAGACAGAGACACAGTCATGTTATTCAATTACGTAAGGGGTCATAATGTGTCACTACTAAGTCAGAGGCACAATATTCAGAATCTATTCTGTACACTTATTACCACTATAAGGGGTGGCAATAGCCACATCACTATGGCTAGGCTTATACATGCACTAGGGCAGATAGCCTAGTAGTACACTATGACACTATGAAGTATGTGTAGCTATTGTCAATCAAACAGTATGATGTGGCTTGGGGGCTTGATATCTCCCTGTATTCCAACATTGTTTTGTCTATTCCTTCTAGCATGTCTAGGGATCAGTTGCTAGTGTCCTCTCCTGCTCAGCTGGTGAACCTGGGAATATTGAGGCACTGTTACACTTGCCTCATGTACACTGACAACCCTCTCCTTCTGCCATAAAACACACATACATGTGAGAGATGCAACTATATAGCCAAAGTGGAGGCTGAGCTCTCTCAACATAGGACTAGCAAGACCAGAGAGAAGGTGAAGGTAACCACACACACATCTTTAATCCAGTCTCACATGGCACTGTCACAACTTAAGATCATACACATAGACACACAGAGACACTCTCGAGGCTCTGATCAGAAGTCTACCAGAATGGCAGTGGCCACCACAGCAGACACTCACACAACTGCCTCCACAGGGCACAGCACATGCAACACATTGACCACAGAGTCGGTGTGCCAAACAGTCACAGCCCTTAAGGCCAAACACAATGCCAGACACACTTGTCATAGGTGACTCCATAGTCAGACACACTGATGTCCCACTCACCAGATCAGGTACAGAGGAGGTCACAGTAAGCTGCCTATCGGGCACTGGAATCCACCACATAATGCAAGCACTCAGGTCACTAAACTGCAAGTACAGGTCTGACCCAGTCATAATCCATGCTGGTGTGAACGACCTGAGATGTACCTCCCTGGACTACATGGAAAGAGACATAGAGGATCCCTCTGATTATGTAGGCCAGGCAGGTATGACCCTGACCTTCGGCAGTATCCTACCTTCACCAAGTATGATGCCACATAAACAGAGACAAGATGATCAGCTGTAGTATTTTGCTTAGACTATGGTGTCATTCTAAGGGGGTCCAATGTCTGTCTGCCTGGGATGACATGCTGGACAGGCCACGGTGATTTGCAAGGGACGGCTTGCACCTGTCACCCCTGGGCTTCCGGATTTCAGATGATGCTCTTGCCACCCCCATTGTGCCTTTTTATGCAAGATTCAGATTCTACACCTACCACCCTAGAACACAGTAAAGGAAAGACACTAAGGGTAATGCTGCTCAATGCCCAAGGTCTCAACCTCAAGCTGCACACACTCTATGCCCTTCTCAGTATGTAGCACATTGATGTCTGTGCTGTGCCTGAAACCTGGTTCACAGCTTCTGACAGCACCCCGGCACTATCGGGTGTTACCTCATATCATGCATTCCCCAGCATCCCGACAACACCAAGAAGGATGGTGGGTGTCCATATTCATCAAGGACACCCTCACCTCATGGTTGGTGGCAACACACGATGCATCGGAGACCATCCAGGTGCCAGTGACCGTAGGCAAGACTGCTCTGCAGTTTGTAGCATGTTACATGCCACCCGCCAAACTCAGGTACCTCACACAGCTATCCTGCAAACACTGAAGGGGATAAATGTATCTCCAAACACCATCCTACTGGGTGATTCCAACTATCCACATATAGACTGGGATCACTAATCATGCCACAACACTCTAACACAAAGGTTCCAAGAGTTCATACACTGAAATGCCATGGAACAACTGGTCCCAATCCCCTCAAGTGGAGGCAACATACTAGAACACATCATCACGAACATGGGGTCACACTGTTCAACACCAGACGATACCCATCATTGGTGAGATCAGATCATGGACTACTCTCAGTGGGAGTCCACATCCCACCCACACCCCAGATGGGAAAAGAAACAGTGAAGACCTTCTCAAATGCCGACTTCACATTTCTGAGGACTGGTGTGGTCTCTTTCAAGGCCCCCAGGCCAGCGGACACCATTACCCAAGCCACTGTATCACTTAGAAATGCCTTCTACCAGCACCTCCAGGACTGCATGGATCAGGCAATCCCAAAAAAAAGACTCTTTGTACCACAGGCAAGCATCCAGTCTGGTGGACCCTAGCCATAAACAAGCTGTACAACACAAGGAAGGAGCTACTACGAGATAGAGCGTAATCCGTAGGGGGAAGACACCCCTGCTCATTGTGAGTAAAACACTGGGTTCCCCCATACAATCATCCGAGGCATGTTTTGAGAGTAAACCCACTCAGGACTCCAGGGACAATCATGAGGCCTTTTTACCTATAAGTTTGAAACCTGGGAGGAACTCCCAGATATGCTCAGACTTAGTTCAGAATGATGTTGATATCACTGCACCTACAGACATTGGCAACATACTGGCTGACAGGTTCAGTGCAGATTTCTCCCCCCCCCCCCAACTGCAGGGGTATGGACACCAGAGGATTCTAGCCCCCCAAACATCTCCACTGCTGGGGTGGGAACTGCTCAATCCAAGGCAGAAAACACTTTATCCATGGGACCAGATGGTGTCCCCAGTTGTGTGCTCCATGAACTCAATGAGTAATTACACCCGCAGTTAGGGCAGCTGTTTAATCTTAGCCTCATCTCAGGATATGTTCCCAAGGAGTGGCATACAGCAATGGTGGACCCACTTCACAAAGGAGGTGCCTCCACCAACCCCAGAAACTACCATCCCATCAGCTTGACAAGCCTGTTCTGCTAAGCTATGGAGAGGATCATAATGGGAATTCTAAATGAAGACATAGGGGACTTGCAGACATTGGATCCAATCCAGTTTGGCTTTGTCAAGGGCAGATCATGCCTTTTAAACTTGGTTGACTTTTTCAAAACACTCACCCAGGCCATTGACGTGGGCAAGGCAGTCCACACAGCCTACCTTGACCTGGCAAAGGCTTTCACACAATACCCCACTCAGGTATCATTGAAAACATCACCAGCTTAATTGTGAACCCATACATCACAGCATGGGTTGCAAACTGGCTAAGTGACGGAACACACAGGGTCAAAGTTGCTGGTGCCAGTTCACACTCCAGAGCTGTCACAAGTGGTGTCCCACAGGGCTCAGTCCTGGGCCCACATTTGTTCAGTATCTACTTTTCAGAAGTACGAGCAAACACAGGAGGATTATGGCTGACAAAGTTTGAAGATGACTGCAAACTGGGAAGCATAGTTGGAAACCCATCTGACACAGACATCCTTCAGAAGGGTCTCATAGACACGGATAACTGGTGCCACAGCCATGGCCTTACATTAAACACTAAACAATGCATAGCCATACCCTTCAGGAAGAACAAGGTTACCACTACTTCCCATCTAGGTGGCAATCCTCTAAGCACAACGAGGTTATCAGGGACCTGGGCACCCAGGTTGACAGTGACCTTTGTTTGACACTCACATTGCCAGGGTAGTTTGGAAGGCCTTCTACATTGGCCACCTCATCATGCAGTGATTCACATCTAGATCAAGGGAGGTCATTGTTCCCCTGTACTCATCACTCATCAGACCAATGATTGCATACAATGCCCCATTCAGATTGGATGGGCCCACAAATTCCTCGACAGGAGGTGAAAGGGTCTCAAACATATTTCTTATGCTGCCCGACTGAAGGAATTCCAGCTGTATTCAGTCGCTACTGTCTGCTCAGAGGTGACCTGTGCCTGACATACAAGGCTATGTCCAACCCAGAATTAATGAACATGCTTCACCTCAAGACCTCTACATCCATCAGAACTACAAGGGCAGGAGACCTAAACCTCAACACAGATATTAATAGGATGTGCTGGAGGGACAGATTCATCACCCAGAGAGTCCATATGCTGTGGAACAACATCCTGGTACATGTGAGGCTGAGCACCTCACTGGCTTTGTTCAAGTGAGATCTTGACCAATGGATGGGAGATTGCAGGTATACCCCAGGGATAACCTCAGTATCACTGCTTGACAGAGGCACAGCAAAATAATGGGCATATTATCCATCAACTTGCACCGGTGGCAGAAGCCACAAAACTCTGGGCTAGGCTTATTAATGCCCTAGGGCAGATAGCCTAGTATGAACCTATGAACCTATGGACATAGGCCTGGGGCAGTTCCTGCTATTAGGACAGTGGTCTGCAGCAAGCTATATAGTAGTAGTCGGTTTTAGCCATTGGTTTTGACCATGGCTATTCCATGTTGCTTCTTGTTGTGGTACAAACATGGGTGTGTGGTTATCCATGCTATTTATTGCTAGTCACCCTCATTTTGTATCTTGTTCCATGTTTTTGCACATGTACATCACTGTATGACGTGCAGCTGTTTCCACAGGGTCATATGCGTGGATATGGATGTTAGTTGGGGTCCTCAGGTGTGCATATTGTACATGATATTACATTACTTAACACATGGCATTCATGCCTCAGGTGGTGCTGCAGGGCCACCTCTGTCGGATACACATACTACACTCCCTGTACGTTTGGAAGCAGGTTGTGTCATGTTAGGCATCCCTGTTACTGTATGAGTGAGTCAGAGCGGGTATCAGTCCCAGTGTTCCTACTGACCAAGTGTATGTGCTATGCGTTGCCTCTTTGCCAAGGCCAGGGCATACTGGGCACGCCTCCTTCTGCCTACTGGGACAAGGTCAGGTTGTTCCTCCTCCGAGTCACCCCTGCCTGTGGTGGCCTTGGCAATGGTGGGGGGATGTTTGGCCCAGCCCTGTGCTGGTCCTGCTGCAGTTGTTTCCGCAGGATCATATTATGTAGCATAGCACATATCATGATCATTTGGGTACATGTAGTTGGTGTGTACTGCAAAGCTCCACCAGACGTGTCCAGACACCGAACCATGACTTGAGCAGCCCAAACACACGCCTATGATATTACGTGTTTGTGCATGTGCCTCATTATGGCGCTCCTGTTCAGGTGTGTGTGCATTTCTGATGGGTGTCATCAGCCACGGCTCAAGTGCATAACCTGCATCCCCACTAGGTGTCCGTGTGGGAAGTCCCCATTGGCAAATGATTGGTACAGCTGCGCCAGATGCCAGATGTGGGAATCGTGGTAGCTCCCAGGGCAGCCAGCACACACATTCATTATTATGCCCTGGGCATCACACACGACCTGGCAGTTGATGGAGGGGTATCCCTTGCGGTTAATGTAGGCTTTACCCCGCCACCGGCTGGTGCTTTGATGCATATGTGCGTGCAGTCTATTGCACCCAGCACCTCAGGGTATCCCGCTATTTGCTGGAAGAGACGATATTGCTGGCCACAACCT
Organism: Protopterus annectens; assembly: GCF_019279795.1. NCBI lineage: Eukaryota > Metazoa > Chordata > Ceratodontiformes > Protopteridae > Protopterus > Protopterus annectens. The sequence continues at coordinate 1,478,852,875 of NC_056728.1, read as the reverse complement.
CACGGTCATTAGGGACATATATATGATCACTGACATGTGGTGACATGGCATCCAGGAACTGGTGCAGTACTCTGGAGGCTGATGCCTGTGATATCCCCATCATATCACCAGTTGGTCTCTGGAAGGTACCTGTTGCTAGTATTCTTAGGCCAACACATACCTTGGTTTCTACTGGGATGGGTTCCCTCTGTTGGTTCTGTGTGTGAGATGTGGCCTGCACAGCTCAACAATCTGCTGCAGAAGGTCTCTGTCCACTCTGTAGCGCTCTACTATCTCCAGCTCATGTAACCCATGGTAGGTGACCCTGGGCCTGTATACTCTTCTCCTTCTCCTCACTCTGGGTTGTCTGTCAGCATCTGCATTGTCACCACCCTCAGCAATTCGCCTATGCCTGATTATAATAGCCATGGCAGCCCCTAGCATTTCTGCTCTGAGTTCAGCTTTATTTCAGTTTTCAATTCTGATAGCTTAGTTTCTGGCAGTATCTCTTGTGAGAAACAGCCTGCACTGCTCTTTGTTGTGTTTTAAGTGCTGGGTTGGGCTTCTAGTCTGCCTGTGTAATTGCCTGCTTCTAATTGTTTCCACCAATTAACTCTAGTAGTAGCTTCTGTCAGTTTTCATGTATTTTAGTTGTTTCCTGTTTCCTCTCTGTTTCCTGAGGCGGAGCAATGTGCACACCAGCTTAAACACGCTTACAGTCACTTAAACACGTGTACACATCCTTACACGGTGTTACACGCCAAGACACATCCTTACACGGTGTTAGCTAAGCTGATTCATGCTAAAACGCCAAGACACTGCCTTACACACGTGCACGCCACAAGAAACCGTTGTAAACAGTTTGCAACACGCCCCACATGTTGAACCTGCCTTACACGCTGCACACGCCACAAGATGCACGTATATCAAGAAACTTTGAGTGTAGGGATAGCGTATACCCTCAATTTCTTGACTTTCCTAGTGTTCTGTTGGGACACACCTCCCTCCCTGATGTCTGTCTGTCATCTGTTACCTTACATTGCCCTCCAATCTGGTACATTTATTACTATCCTTCCCCCCCATGATGTCACCTACCTCTTACTCTGTTCCTCCCTTTTCTCTAACTCTTACACTACTCAGAAAGTGCTCATTACCTATGTGGCAGTGTGATTCAGTATTGTAACCCTCATTTACATAGGATTGCCTAGTAATGCTTAGTTACATGTCTTACACGGAGCTTCCCCCCTTGACAACCACTAAACGGAGGCCATATTGTTTTTGGTCTGCAAGTCCCTCCATTGACATTCAACGTAATACATAAATCCCACAATTGTGGGCTTATAAGCTTCGGTTTTCAGTTGTAGGTGGCGCACCCGCTTATGCTGGTGCGCTGCAGTTAAACACAAAATCCCGTGAAAAAAAAAAGTTATATAACTTATTTTTGCAACATTTTTCATGCCAATGGCCACATATTTGGCCATTGGCATGCTTAATGAAACATATGCACCCTTTATTTGGAGCTGACATAGTCTGCTTTTAATTTTGCAGAAATGTACTCAGTTGTCAGCTGAGTACATTTCTGCAGCTAACACGTCCGCTACACGGACTGGTTTTGCTTTGGATCGCTCAAATACCTCATTTGCATATCTTGGAGCTGCAAATGAGGTATTGAGCATTTCCACACCCAGTCCGTGTAAGAGACGTGTTAGCTGTCTCTTACATGGAGATTTGGGCTGTTCCTGAATCAGGAGGCTTACACGGAGGCTTACACTACTCTTGAACTCCGTGTAAGCCTTCCTGAATCTGGCCCAAAATCTCTACACAAACTTCCTATATCTTTTTTTTTGTACATGTTATGTTAATTTCAGATTAATTTCACTCATTTAATCTTCCAAATAGTTCATGCATCACATTGTTTTATCCCAGTATTTTCACCTCCTTCACTTACAGTACCTAACATTCCTTCATATTTAGTCTTAATATCATTTCTGTCTAAAACATGCCTGGCTAAAGAAGCTCATCTTCCTGCTGTATTAACTAAAATGTAATGCATCCATGAACAATGAAAATGACAATAGTGTTGACCATATTCAGCCACATTCTTCAGAGTTGATTAAAATTCCCATACTTCTCTGATTAAGGATAGAACCTCACATGGGTGAAAAATAATAGTAAGTTGCTATCACATTTCCCTGATATGTGATATACTCCTTGTAAATAAGAATCTACATTAATGAACATTGATACTTGTCTGCAAGTCATTATGCAACTCATCACACAATACAATAACAATGATCATTATTTTTAATAGGCTTTTCCATTCCTTCACCACTGCCTTTTTCCAGAAAGATAATATCAAAATACTTAATTCCCTCTATGTAAATTATTGCTGCACCTCCTGTCTTCCATTATTTATTTATTGTTAATCACATTTTTCACCATATTAAGGGACTGGCACTCAGAGTGGCAGCAGCTCCATCTTTCACTAACTTAGTGTTAGCATAGTGAGAAACTGAAATGTTATTCAAGTTTCAATGATAGATTGATTACCTTATTTCTGTGTGTGTGTGTGTATGTGTGTGTGTGTGTGTGTGTGTGTGTGTGTGTGTGTGTGTGTGTGTGTGTGTGTCTGTTTAGAGAAGGGTTCATGTCAATTAATGGACAGCTTTTTAATCATATACTGTTTGATCAAAAAAATGGCCAAAGAAAAAACTTTTGATGAACCTCAGAGGAAAGTTATAGTTGTAGAGAGGCAACCCCCTGTACCCTAACCCTCCAAAACATAAATATACCTATTCAGGGGTCACAGAGTCATGAAACAAGAAAGTTCCACTTTTTTCCAAATGTCTTGTTCAACATTTCTTTGCTCCAACAACACTCAATCAAACTGGTGTCAAGTGAGCTGACATATTTCCATGGGGGGAATCAATCTGTCTGATGCATTTTTGATTTTATGAACACCAACACTAATTTTTATAATTTATTAGTACTAGTAAAAAAGTAGAAGTGAACTTTTTGGATATTATAGTAAATATAAATCTAATTAAAAACTAACTATATTGTAGATCTATGTTCATTAGCAATTGTCAATATTTTCAGTGCTAGTGTTTTTCTAAGTTTAAATAGATATTGCTAGAGGGCAATATTTTAGATTGTCGTGACTCATAACAGAAAATAATGTACTCAAAATAATGAATAACAATTTATTTGTTTTTATTGTAGAATGTGTTCATATTTTAGCAAGTTAAATGCAATACTCAGTGAAGTGAAAGTTAACAAGGACTCAACATTCTTCTTCTAAGAGCAGGGTTGCCTAATAAATCCAGTATGGCACAAAACATCAAATAGGATTTCAGTTTTGCAGTGTGTATATGACTAGAGATAGTGAAGTTATCAAAGTCACTATAAAACTGTCAATAAATTATGGGTAACAAAAACAATGAATGTGGTCGGTTCTATCCCACAATTTGTCAATAAGAGAAAATGTCACTTAAAACATGGGTCTATATTAGCTTGTCGAATGCTGACAACTTCAAAGCTTCAAATCTCGAACTTGAAAGTTCGATATCTAAAAACGTTGAATGTCAAAAAAAAAAAAAAAACACTCAAAACCCAAAACAAAAAAAAATGCTCTATGCAGGGGTACTGCGCCCCCACACACCCCACTTCTTAAATATACCAACTCTGAGATCGCACTACAGTGCAGTAAAGGGAAATCTTTCCTTCCCGCACTCTATGTTGATCTCCATTATACATTTCGACATTTTTACACTTTGAGCTTTCAAGTTTGAAGTTTAGTGCTTCAAACTTGTCAGCATTCAACATTATGATATAGACCCTTAAAACACTATTGGAAGGAAATTATAACAAACACAATAGAAAGTAAAAAAAAACAAAACAAACAAAAAAAAAAAAAGGGAACATATGCCATGAGTAGTTGTAAATATTGTTGTAATCTTGAACATGTCTGTGTGGACAGGACTTTTGGTAATGGTGTTCAATAGAGTTATCACACTGCAAATGTGGTTTATGTTGCTAAATGCACCAGGTGTGGGAACAACTACAACAAATGATCTATGACATTCCTTTTAACTGTCCACATTTTCCTAGAATGTCTATTTTCTGTTTCCTGTTTCTGGTCTGTTCTTCATAAAGTGCGTTGTTTTCTGGGAAATTATTAAGGACTGAAGTCTCCAAAAGACAGACATTTGAATTTCAGACTTCATATCCTTCAGAAAATGCATACAAATGCAAACCTATTACTCTAGTATGGTTTGAAATTTATATGAGCAGTAATTTCTTCCCCATTATTTTTGGCTTTGTCCAAATTTCTTTTAGCAAGAGGCTGGCAGGTATGATCTATGAACATCCGGGCAGAATAAAGTAAAGAATTTGATTAATGCTTTATGTAAACATAATATTTGCTTTTGAAGTTTAAAAAAAAATCATATTCATTAATATCAAACAAATACTTCTGGATCTAGGAGCTGATGATAATATCCGGCTGTTAAAGAATTGCATGTTGCCAACAAACAGCTTGGACCTAATGGCATAATTAATGTGAAACATTCCCCGGGATTCATGAAGCTCGGCGCAAGGCCGGCGTAAGGCCTGCGCCGGCGGTGCATGGAATATCCGGCGCAGTAGCGCCATATACATATTAATGAGAGTGCACCGGAATCACAGACACGTGCGTAGTGTACGTGAGCGAGCCCAGGTAGGATGCGTCTGGAGGCGTGTCTAAGCCGGCATGAGGTGAGCAACCTAATGTGCTGACAGCCACGGTCCGCCCACAATAGTAATGGCAGCAGCCAGGTCCCGTGCAGAATCAACATAGTCCCCGTTCCAAATTAACGGAGAAGCAAATAGAAGCCACGAAGGCATAAGTGTACCTGTCCAAGGAGCAAAGGATACGCATAAGACCGCCGTCCCGCAATGCACTGTCAGTGTTTACACTCAGAGAAGGTGTACAGCCGATGTCAGCGCGCCGCACCGACATAGGAGCAGCGACTAAGGTCACCACCTGTCCCACTTTGGTTGGGCCAGTCTCTCCATGGACAGTTGTGTCCCGAAAAAACGTATTAGAAATGGCTGATGTGCTACGATTGTAGGACACAATGATATCCCGTATGTAATGTAATGGTAGCATGAATTGGTTATTTCTTGT
>NC_056728.1:1478768252-1478847229 GCF_019279795.1 Protopterus annectens | reverse complement strand
TCCCCGGTAGTGCACGTGGAATTCATTCATACCTGAATCGCTAAGCAGCCATATTTGGCGTTATAACGCCGACGCTATGCTGGCGCCTGGCGCAAGGTTCATGAATCCCGGGGATTATCTTAAATCATTGTCAGCAAGGTGAGTTCTTATGCTGAAGTTTTACTGTCTTTATTTATTCATTCATTCATTCATTCATTCATTCATTTTTACTGTGATTTATTTAATTGATGTTACATGATGCTTACGGCCATATGATTTGTTCAGTCACTTGATTTTTTTGAGTTATATGAGCTCTTTTCTATTTCTATTGGTCAGTTCAGCAGATGTTCTATTTGTATACACAGGAGTAAAAATACACAACTTTTTTACCAAGTACATTTTAGTGTTTTTTTTTTTACATGCAATTTTCTATTTTACTCCTATGATTTAGTGGATACTTATGGCATGTGACATGTAAACTTTTTAGAAAAATATGGTATTCAGCAAAAGAGGAGTGAAAAACATCGCAGCTTTCATTTTTTAACTTGATTTTTTCTGAATGTGCTCTGAAACGTAAGGATTTAGGCAGGCTGCTAGAGGTATAGCATTCCACAGTTCAGAGATATTAATGAGTAAAGTCATAGATACTGACAACTTCATTTCTATATGACTAAAGGAATATACTTGTAGATTGGGCATAGTCTTTTTATATCTTTGGAGGACAAAAGGTCCCAGAGTTCCACATTTTTGGGAATAGCATGTGTGTACAGTAGAAAGGAACAGATTTTTTTTTTGTTTGTATTGTCACCTACTGTCAACCATCATCTCTCCTACCCAGTAGACCTACATCAGTGGAAACATGTATCTGGGGCCTCATCATCAAATGGCATGCAGTAGGACACTATGAGGCAATGCCCACCTCCATGGATACATAGTGCTTCTTCTACAGTCCTGCACCATTAATGAACTGGTGAGGTCTTCTATGCTTTCAACAATGGTAGAATAGCAGATGCACACCAGCCTAACACCACCCCAGCCCTCCTCCCAACAGGCACTAGCTGGCATTGTACATTCACCCCTTCCCTACCTTTTATCAGGTCTTACTGTACTATAGATGCTATTGTGACTCCAGTTATCTGAGATGTAGTCAGGTCTTTGTCACTTTATCCCATGATGTGACCAGTACAAAAAGGCATAGATAGCAATGGATCTGACTTTATAAGTCAGTGTGCACCAGCAGTAAGGAAAAGGATCCTATGCTAATTTCCATAATAATACACTACCTAACAATAGCTTTCATGAAGAATCAGACTGTAAAGACAAAATGAATCAAAATGAGGCAAGGAGTAATGTTATTATACTGGTAAACATATCAGAGTTACCAGTTACTGGCAAATGTTAGTTTTTAGAAAATGAATTATAAAGAGTTTATATGCAAGATGAAAATTAGAAGACGTGGATAATTTGAATTAAAAGGTTAGAGTAAGCAGACATGCATAAAACGATTGACATTGAATGGGCGGAACATAAAGTGTAACACAGAACTAAATGAAGCATATTATTTTTCATGCAGTAAGTGCTCAGGCATATTCATAATGAAATACATAATTGCTAAAAATTGGGGGCTGGATTGATGCACATATAAACCCACATGCACAGAAACAGGGAAAGCTTGCAAATCCCCAAAGCCATGACTGCTTTCTTCTGTTCAAGTGCTGAGTGCACATCTCCAACAGCAGCTCCCTGCTGATGATGCATCTAACTGTTATACATATAATATCTCCAATGGATCTATTCATTCAAAATGCTTAGCTAACTATTCCAGACAACCTGAAGATAAGAAAAAGTATGTAATTCATTTAGCTATGGCTCCAAACATATGTTCATAAAAAAGTAAATAAATGATAATGTCATACATATCTAAGGATTTTGCATATAAAAAGTTGCAGAAAAGTTGTTTGAACTATAGAAACACAGCCCATACTTAGGCATCATTGATCTACTGTGTAATTACTGATGCACAGAGAATATAAATGAAGAAGGATTCAGTAATAGAATGCAAGCATTCCATGGTGTGATTTCATGACAGTAAATCTGAAAATGCAAGCAGCGTTCATCACAGAGCGCAAATTTAAGAAGAAATGCTCGTGAAGATGTTCAAGTTAACTTTAATCCCATTAGAATGACCGACTGGTTAGGAGAGGAGATGGCTTTTTCTACACCTATACCTGTAAGTATTGATTCTTTCAACAACAGTTTATACAAATTAGACCACAATTTACTTAAAATTAAGAAGATTCAAGTTGATAATGCATACTTTAAAGAATGTTTAAAGCTCAAACTTGTGCCTAGGGGTTTGCGCATGTGGCGCTTTCCCACAGGACTAATAGCTGGTTCATGCTTCCATAAGGATTTGATTAGTATGTTTGATAGACATGGCTTCGAGTACATGGAGCTAGTTATCAAACATAATGAACTAATTTTGAAAGATTTAATAAAAGAAGCAACTGAACTAGACAAAAGGATTGTGCAAGATGTGGCTCATGACAACAATATTCTTGACTACAACAGAATATTCAAATCTATTGAACAAGAAATGGTTTCAATTAAAGCTAGGAAGATGAAGACAATAGAGAGGGATAGGGTTCACTATTGTTCAAACACAGCTTATCCCCACCCTCCTCGATCACAAGTCTGGAATATGGAGAACCATAACTATAATGATGGAGCCTCTGGGAATAATGAGGTACATTTTTTAGATCAAGACAACTTTCCCCCACTGAGGAGATCAGAAAGATTGAAAGACAGAAACAACTAGAATGTGCAGAATCAAGGGACATTTCCTACAAACAGGGGTCGAGCGGGACAAATGTATTATCAGAGGGGGGAGGGAGGTGGAGGGGGGATATTGGGAATGGAATTGAATTCGAATGAAGATATCTTGAATAATTGTGTTATTTTAAAGAATTCTAGAAATGATTTTAATGTATACAATTTTTCTTCATGTATTTTTGATGTTAATTATTGTGATTTATTTCCTAGAGGTTTATCCCATTTATCCCAGCCAAAATTTTTAACATTGCACAAACATTAATTGATGTCAGACATTTGTTAGAAAGTTGAATTTAAATGTCCTTTTTAAATCTGTTGAATATGTAAGTAACCCTTTGCACATTTCAAGTACGTTCAACCCACCCCTACACCCTAGGTTAGCGATGTTTGATAAAATGTGTGAAATAGATGTTAGAAATATGCACAGAAATGCACACTCACCTAACTTAAGTAAAAGTGAGATGGATGGTCTAAACAAACTTAGGTCTAATAGAGATGTGCGGATTATAAAACCAGATAAAGGTGGTGGCATTGTCATTATGGACCTAGATGATTATAACACAAGGATGAACAATATTCTCTTGAGTGATGTATATAGAAAAATCTCTATTAATGAGTTAAATGGCATTTATAACAAAGTTAAAAATGAATTAATGGACCTCTTTATTGAAGGCTCAATTTCTATAGATGAGTACAATTACCTGTCAGTGCACCATCCAAAAACTTCTTGTATATTTGGATTACCAAAACTACACAAGAATATGGTTCATCCACCTATGCGCCCTATAGTGAATGGGCGTGGTTCTATCACTTATCCCATAGCAAAATACTTGGATATTAATTTGAAATGTTTTGTTAGTGAAAAAAACTATTATTTGTAAGGATTCATGGGATTTTTCTAGAAAAGGTTACTAATTTAGAATACAGTGAGACAGGTATATTCATCACCATTGATGTGAAGGATTTGTACACCTCAATACCCCATGATACTGGTATTGAATGGGCATGTGACTATTTATTGGAAAAAGGAGTATCACAACCAAAAATTAATGTATACGACCAACTATTTGAACTTGTGTTGAAAAATAACTGTATATTTTTTAATGGTGAATTTTTTATTCAAGCAGTTGGTGTTGCTATGGGTTCTCCATGTGGTGGTTTGTACTCTAATTTGGTGATGCTACAATGGGAGAAAAAGTTTATTATTAATTCAGTTTATTATCAATATTGTAAAATGTATGTGAGATTTTTGGATGATATTTTTATATTTTGGGATGGACCAAGTGAGATAATTAATGAATTTTTAACTCACATGAATAATTCAACAGCCTTTTTAAGGTTCACCCATAATATCGATCCCAATGAAATCTCATATTTGGATGTTAAACTGACAAAAAATACAGTCTTAAAGAATTTTGAGTCGTGTATTTATAGGAAGGAAACGTATTCAAACAGTTTTTTACATTTTGAAAGTAGCCATCCCTTCAAGCAAAAAAGAGCAGTTGTTAAGGGACAGTTTGTTAGAGCTGCTCGGATGGTGTCTAGTTTCGACTCTTTTTTTGGATGAATGTGAACTGTTGAAAGATATGTTTCTTAAAAGAGAATACCCATTGGACTTAATTAACAACTTAATTTTGGAAGTAGTTAATAAGAGAGAGAGAGGGTTTTATCATGCTGTATTGAATTCGGAGATGGTGCACTCTGGCAATGAAAGGAACAGTTATATGGTTTTAAATTTGAATGTTGGTTCCGTTAAAACGGACAGCAATGTTAATGTGAATGTTATGACACCTGTTGGATTCACTGGATGTATCTGATTTATTTTTATTTTTATTTGTTAAATTAAAGTTCTTTTTGTAATCACTTCTTAGTTGCTTATTTGAACATTTTTATCTTTCTTCATCTTGTTGCAACCGAGGCCGATTTTTGGATTGTGGTTTGTTTTATGACTTTCAAAAGTTTGAATAAAATCAAAAGATTTAGATACCCTTAATATGCACGAAACATTTCACAGAGAGATTTATTATGACAATTGCCTTAATATTTCACCAAATCTTTGCTGGGCAGAACTGTTTACATAGTCAGTTCTACTGATTCTTACCATCTAGGTTGCACATTTGACGATTGTGTTACTCTTAATAGATTGCTGTTAATACCACTATTTCATTAATTGTTGCATAAAACAATTTTAAATTGTTTGCCCATTCTCAACTCATAGAACTGAATGCCTTTGTATTTGAAAACAAAATGTTGCTCAGCTCATTTGGCTGTTGCTGACATCAATCTATGATGTTCAATGCTGCAGTAAAGTCTGAATGTGTTGCTTGACTAAATACAAAATCATGAAGGCAAAATAAATGGTAAAGACAGTAAAGGAAAGAATCGCAGTGTAAAGAACAGTTCTTTAGTGGATGAACAGTAGACCTCTGTTTGGCACGGATATTCATGTTTCTTAACTTAAAGAGTAGTAAACAGTCTAAGCCTGGTCCTGATTCAAAGTGTCATTCAATCAGTATCCACTCTTGTGCAGAAAAGGAAAAAGCTCTTAAGATTAGATGGCTAACATCAAGTAAAGCTGTTCTTAAGCCTCTAGCTTTTTGGATATGTTTTCTGTGATAATTATTCAGAATACAAGTTTGTATTGGCCATTAAGTTCTGTGCTCATATACAGGATTAATAACATATAACGTTATATGTTTCTAATACAACTACATGACACCCACGTATGCATCTTTGAACCTAGCAATTAATTTATCAATTGATAACACACAGTGATATTCCTGGTAAACAAAACACTAAGTAGTTTCCCCATACAAAAAAAAATAAATAAAAATAAAATAAAATTCAATAAATGAGTGACCACTAATATAAACTGGAAGTGTACAAAAACCCCAGAAATAAGTATTTTTAAAACTTCTTCTAAATGCAATATCTCCTTCTATCCATGTATTCTAACTGAAATCCAACAAACATGACATATAGGAAACAACAGTATGCAATGCTGACTTTCACTTTCAAGATACTTCTATGTCACTAATTCTTTACAGTAAAGTAGTATTGTCAGGCAGTCAGTAATCACCAACAGTATTCAGCAAATACTGCATTTGATAAGTGAGACTCGGTTTATAAGCTATGTCTGATCAGGTGATGGAAGTTCCTGGAACAAGCAGTAGACTTTTTGAAGAAGAAAGACATTCATTCAGAAGATGAAGAGATGGATTGAAATAGTGCTTGAAATTAATCCTCTAAAACTTTGTTATTCTAACTCTAAGCAATAAAAGAAGGAAAAGGTTGGTATACCAAGGAGGCAACTACCTGATCCTGTACCACATTCACCTTTTGTTTACACTTCAGTCTATTTTCATTCAGCTTTTACATCCAGACTGGTGGCATGCTTTAGCCTTGATAGTTATTGTTATCTAACAATGCTGTTACTTCCTTGGTACATTCTCTAAAATCTGAGAGGAGGATCTGGTTTATATGAGTAGAGTATAATGTGGTTGCTGGTTTCAGTGTATTATGGGTTAGGCAGAGTTATCCAGTATGATCTGATGAACACTGCACTACTGCTGAAACGGATTCAGGCACCTAGGCAGCGAGACAATTCCCTGCGATACATTTTGGCTGGGGACACATGGCTGAAGTGACATTCAGCTGCAGAGAAATATGGCTGTTTGCAAATTCCCTGTGGGCAAAGAGAAGAATGTGTTGTCATACCTACAACTTCAATAACCAAATTCACAGGCGGAAAACAAACAGCCATATTTCTCTGCAGCTGAATGTCACTTCAGCCATGTGTCCCCAGCCAAAATGTTTTGCAGGGAAATGTCTCGCTGCCTAGGCACCTGAACCCTGCTGAAACACAATCAGCTAATATCCTGGAGTGGTAGCGTTGCAGATATCTGAGAATCATATTTCCGCTGCAACTGATTACCTCTAACTATTAGAGGGAATTTTCATGAATGTAGAGTTACAACATTGGCTCAATCTTAAATTAAACTGCTCTTTTTATTTCATAACCAGTGGTTCATCGTGAGTTTTAAATGAAGAATGCTTGTTAGCTGACTCTTTCTCAAGAGTACCAGCTTGCCCTCAGAAAATTTGGGGTGTTAGCAGGATGGACATTCTGCAAGCGTATTTTTAATTGTTATGAAGTCTGGAATAGGCATGCATGAATTTTCACCTCAGCACTATCTGGAATATTAACATAACCACTCTGAGACCATTTTCCGTTATTCCAAAATGTTGTACCTTTTACACATGGTTTTCACCCTTAGTTATTAATGTCTGGGTTTTAGGAAGGATTTCTATAGAAGCTGTTTTGTTGCCTTGATATGTTCTGTTTGGACTTCATTTAGACTGCTGTTGTTGCTTGTATGCTTTCCCTTATAGCCTGTGAGGCGGGTGGTTTTGTTTGCCTGTATCATCAGGCTTGATGGCTGTGTAAGACAGAACGCTTCTCTGTTTTTTATTCTGGGTATCATTACTCATTCAGCTTTTTCTATTGGTTTCCTAGGGTTTGGACATAATTTGTAATAGGGCATCTGGAACCTGTATGCCTTGTTCTCACTAATGTATATTTTATTGATTTCTCTCACCCCAGTGTTCAGGGCTTCTCAAAAAAAAAGACTGACTTGCATTATGGTATGTAGTCATATTAGAATAGGGTAAAAGTGAAGTGTGTAGAACTATGGCTAATTCAAAACCCCAATTAAATAGTGTAGATGATTTTTTGCTCATTGTTAAGATAATGGCTGATTGGTGACTTGTAGAAATATGATAAGTATTTGTCCAAGCTTCATGTATGCATGATATAGAAAGCTCCCTATTTTAATATGGCAGGGCTTTACCACTGTATGTCTAAATCTTAGACTGTAGTGTTGCAGATAGACTTCAACTGTAATACTAGTGCACTTCCTGTATCTGCTAAGCTTTATCATAACTGGGGCATTTCATGAATGGGTCACCCTTTTTTTTTTACTTTTTTTGCTGGATTTACTTTGCTGCAGTATTTTTTATTCTTGGCCTCACTTCTTCCTCCCTGTCCTGGTTTCACAGTTATTTATGCAATCACCAGTAGGCAACTTAATCACAACAAAACCTTTCAACACTTTAACCAATCTTTGTCGGTGTTCTCCAAGTGTCAATACTCAGCATCCTTCTATCTTATATTTTCATAAACAAACTTCATTCCACTACAGCATTTGCTACTCTAGGCAATATGCCGACTATTCGACCCTTATCTGCTCTGCACCATCCAAAACAAAATTACAGGAAGTCACTCAAAACTCTTTCAGTGACCTAGATAATATGGCAGAAAAATTCTAAAGTGCTGCTCAGTGCTGCCAAAAAACAAGCCTATGGTGTTTAGTCCAAAACAACACCCTAACTAGAAACACACATTTCAATTTACCTCAAGTAATAACACAAAAATAGAAACCATAAGCCAAACTAAAGTACTTGGAGTCATAATAGATGAGACAACCTCAAATCATCATCATCATCATCATCATCTTCTTCTTTCGGCTGTTCCCATTAGGGGTTGCCACAGCGGATCATCTGTATCCATTTCGTCCTGTCCTCTGCATCTTGCTCTGTCACACCAACCACCTGCATGTCCTCTCTCACCACATCCATAAACCTTATCTTAGGCCTTCCTCTTTTCCTATCTGGTAGCTTCATCCTTAGCATCTTTTTCCCAACATACTCAGCATCCATCCTCAGCACATGTGCAAACCAACGTAATCGTGCCTCTCTGGCTTTGTCTCCAAACCTTCCAACCTGGGCTGACCCTCTAATATACTTATTCCTAATCCTGTCCATCCTCGTCACACCCAGTGCAAATCTTAACATCTTTAACTCTGCCACATCCAGCTCTAACTCCTGCCTTTTGGTCAGTGCCACTGTCTCCAACCCATATAACATAGCTGGCTCACTACCCTCTTGTAGACCTTCCCTTTACCTCTTACTGGTACTCGTCTGTCACAAATCACTCCTGACACTCTTCTCCACCCACCCCATCCTGCCTGTACTCTCTTCTTCACCTCTCTTCCACACTCACCGTTACTCTGAACTGTTGACCCCAAGTATTTAAACTCATCCACCTTCGCCACCTCTACTCCCTGCATCGTCACCATTCCTCTATCCTCCCTCTCATTCACACACATGTATTCTGTCTTAGTCCTGCTTACCTTCATTCCTCTTCTCTCTAGAGGATATCTCCACCTCTCCAGAGTCTCCTCCACCTGGGCCCTACTCTCATTACAGATCACAATGTCATCTGCAAACATCATAGTCCACGGGGACTCCTGTCTGATTTCATCTGTCAACCTGTCCATCACCATTGCAAATAAGAAAGGGCTCAGAGCTGATCCTTGATGTAATCTCAACTCCACCTTAAACGCATCCATCACTCCCACCACAGACAGCACCGCTGTCACACTACCCTCATACATATCCTGTACCACTCTTACATACTTCTCTTACACTCTCGACTTCCTCATATAGTACCACAACTCCTCTGTAGACACCATGTCATATGCCTTCTCTAAGTCTACAAAAACACAATGCAACTCCTTCTGACCTTCTCTGTACTTCTCCATCAACACTCTCAGAGCAAACATCACATCTGTAGTGCTCTTTCCTGGCATGAAACCATACTGCTGATCACTAATCATCACATCCCTTCTTAACCTAGTTTCCACTACTCTTTCCCATAAGTTCATACTGTGATTGATCAATTGAATCCCTCTGTAGTTACTACAGCTCTACACATCACCCTTTCTAAAAATCAGTACCAAAACACTTTTTCTCCACTCCTCAGGCATCCTCTCGCTTTCCAAAATTTCATTAAACATTCTGGTTAAAAACTCCACTGCCATTTCACCTAGACAACTTCAAATCTGATTGCCATATGCTTCATTCCATCAAGAAAACTCACCAAAAACTCATCTTCCTCTATTGAGCCAAACACTAGCTGACAGATCAAGCAAGGATTACCTTAGCAGCAACATACCGCCTTCCTTCTCTATTATATGCTTCCCCCATTCTTACAAATATCAGCACTATGTATACAACTAATATATCCCCCTGCTATTACAAAATAGCTAAATTTACCAACAACCTCATAAAACACACCAATGCCTTGCATTGAAACAATAAACTGTTAAAAACTCATGTGTAATCATTACCCACAACCTGTTGTACTCTCCAGACAAATGCCCGGCATTCTATTCACTCAGTAGAGACCTGCACTCTTGCAATGTAAATATAAGACATTCAACACTTCTGGAGACTCTATTCTACTCTCATTGTGTGTCACAACTCTGGAATGAAATCCCCATACAGTTAAAACAGAGAGACATTTTAACTAATCTCAAAACCTTGCTTAAGCAGCACCTGTGCCAAAGATGGCTCTGTTCTTCCTGCTCATCTGGCAAGCTTTACTCAGCTTAATATTCTCCAACTTTTACAGTCGCATTGCTTCTTCATCCTTTGTACCTTATCACATCTCTCGTACTGCACTCATTTCCCAAACTATAATTTCCTAAACTCTTACTCTTCTTCTTTCGCTCACACCCCACCATGAACTACACTTCCTCCTCTTCCCATCCATCCTCCTGCTCATTTCCATAATTTCTCCTTTTGTATCTATCTTATCATAAAATGTTTAAGCTACGTTACTCCTTGTCTGTCTGTAAATTATTACTAACCTCAAAACCATTGCAGTTTGATCTTTTCCCTGCAGCCATCATGCTACAAATGGATTAACTATTATTGTATTTTATTTTTCTATTCAATAATTAGCCAATATATGTTAATTTCTCTCTTTTTGTGTTAAATGCTATGTTTATGTAAGAATTATTTAATAAAACTTGTAAATAGCTCATGTGCAAATGTTTTACCCTGCAATTATAAATGTGCATCATGTGTTAATTTAAATATGGAGCTTTTCTGTCTAGGGCACTGCTGGAAAAATGGTTTTAAACAGTTTGCCTTTTGTCAGTCAATAAAGACAAATTAACTAACTAACTAACTTATTAAATAAAATCATTTTATTTTGCTGTTATAGACATAAGTTACAAAGCAGTTAGGGATCTTATTATTAAGGCTGTTGGACTACTTAGTGCTGCAGTTGTTCCAAAAATGTCTAAAGAAGGACCTGTCATACTTGTAAGTATTTCACATTGAGATACATGTGAGATTCATGCATACGCCTTGTTTTGTAGGGACATGATTTGGTATCCATGTCTTTGAGCATCATTATATGTTCTGGTCTTCACATGTATAGCATTTTGTGAGCATTTTCCCTTTTTCCCTTTCCTTGTCTACAACAGGACTTGTTTCATATTGTGCTCTCTCCTAGTTGGGATTGAGGCATTAGAAGCAGGAGAGGCATTGAACATATTTTATAGATGGTTCTCTGGTCTTAGTCAGTTCATGTGAGAGTATTTTGGTTAACTTTAGGTTGCATTTGCACTTTATGATTTCTTTTTCTATTCAGAATAGCCAGTAAGGATAACTGACATGTCAGTTTAGATGCAAAGTTTATCGTGAATTTGTACTCCTTAAGGAGACCAAGCAGTTCCCTACTAAACATAATGAAATGTCCAATATGAGGTACATATGCAACATTTTTTTTCTTTTTCACTAGGGGCAAGATGTGTAATATGATGACTTTACTGAGGGATTGCCAGAGTTTATTTCACTTAAATAAAGTTTATCAAAATTAGATATATACCCATGAAGCTGTGTTAGTATGTAGTATGTAGTCAACCATGGATAATTATCTAAGATCAGCAATGGAAATGAGCTGTTGGTTAATGTGATTTAGAGAATTGGCAAATTGTACTTCAGCACCCTGATTGGAGAATGAATGTAAAGTCCCATGTAAAATGAGTCTGCCACTTCACGGCAGCATATCAACCTGCTGTAGAGCTTGTACTGCTAAAAAGCTAATGAACGGCATTCCTTTACACTTGCTAATTAGCACTTTTGTTGTTTGGTGAGTGTGAAAAAAACACAAAGAAGTGTATTTTTTGTGCATGTGTGTGTGTTTATTTTTCTGTCTGCATGTGTGAGTGAATGCGTGTATGAAAGCAGAGGAGACTGTGTGCGTGTGTGTGTGTGTGTGTGTGTGTGTGTGTGTGTGTGTGTGTGTGTGAGAGAGAGATTGAGTGAGAGAGAGCGGTCTTGTGTGAGTGAATGTGTGTATGAAAACAGAAGTGACTGTGTGTGTGTGTGTGTGTGTGTGTGTGTGTGTGTGTGTGTGTGTGTGTGTGTGTGTGTGTGTGTGTGTGTGTGTGTGTGTGTGTGTGTGTGTGTGTGTATGTGCGTGAGAGACAACGAGAGAGTGAGAGCGATCTTGTGAGTGAGTGCATGTATGAAAGCAGAGAAGACTGTGTGCGTTAGTGTGTGTATGTGTGTGTGTGTGTGTGTGTGTGTGTGTGTGTGTGTGTGTGTGTGTGTGTGTGTGTGTGTGTGTGTGTGTGTGTGTGTGTGTGTGTCTGTGTGTATGTATGTGTGTGTGTGTGTGTGTGTGTGTGTGTGTGTGTGTGTGTGTGTGTGTGTGTGTGTGTGTGTGTGTGTGTGTGTGTGTGTGAGAGAGAGAGATAGAGAGAGAGTGAGAGATCCTGTGTGAGTGAATGTGTGTATGAAAGCAGAAGTGACTTTGTATAAGAGAGAAAGAATGGGCTGTCTGTAAAATTGTTGTGTTTTACTTATTTCTTTTTTAAGTACTATATTATTTTTTATATATATTTTTGATGTAAAATTCTTCCTCCAACACCATTAACAGATACTACAGAAAGTTTGAAACAATAGGCAGAGGAACTATTTTTCCTGAAAAATATACAAAAAAAAAATAATATAGCACTTAAAAAAAATAAGTAAGTAAAACACAACAATTTTACAGAGAGCCCATTCTCTAAGCACAATAATGCCCTTCAGGGTGTGTGTTAACGTGTAATTAATGCCCTTCCAGGGGTGCAGCTTCCCACCGCCTGCAGTGATGGGCCTCATAACACCCCTGGGTGGGCATTAGTTACACATTAATACACGCCCTGTCAGGCATTATTGTTTATGCAGTAACAATTCCTAACATTTGCTGTCAGTGCTAGTTTCAAGTGTGTTACTTCTAGCATAACTCACTGTTCTGACTATTTACACTGGGTAATTATAAGAATGTTTTATATGCTTCACAAGTAATAGTCCTGACTAAAAATGTTGGACAATTGTATGAAGGCTTATGTTCTTGATAAGGGGGATACTTTGACGTGCACTCCTGAGGTATACACAAATGTCTTTCTGATATAACATGATCAACAGTAGAAATTGTAGAAAGCATTTCTCCTGTTCCTGCACCTAGGTCTAAGAAATTAATACCATTAGTCATTTCTCAATGCCCTAAATTTTAAATATTCCCTCCCTATATACACAGAATCTCAATTTACAGGCTCATCTTAACAAACTGACAAATAGTTTCTCTGAGTTTTGCAAGGAAGACAGTCCTGCATCTCATATTCATCTGGATATTTACTAATGATTATTACATCCACTTCTTAATATTAAATTGCAGAATGGTCTATGTATGATGATTATGGCATAAGAATCTTGATAATCTCTAGCTAATAGTGAAATTATTACTTCTGCCTGCCATTCTAGAAGGCATACATTCCATAGAGAATTATACTAGTGTTAGAGCGGCAGATCCAATAAATAATAAATCGTTCTCAATATGTGGCTGAAGTGGAATTTATCTGGATTCGTATCAGTATTATTAAATACCTCTTCTATCCTAAAGAATTTTTGGTTAGTCTTCTCTTGCTGAATCCAGATGTAAATTTTTCCTTGGATCAATTAGGTCAGTAATTACTCAGGCATCGGGTATGTGTAAATCTGACCTAAAGATACACACACCATACATAGACTGCAAAACTGTTTCAGTTCCATGGCCGTGACTTTTCAGTACTTTGCAAAACAAACTGGGCGATCCTACATATTTGCATTAGAAGTTATATGAAATGACATTTAAGAAGTTAATGACTAAGTTATTTCATGGTCAACAGAAAAAGCTATTAAAAATGCTTGTCTAACACCAATTACTACATTTTTTTTTTTTGCTAAATTTGCTATACTTCAAAGGATGTTACAAAAACAGCATGGATCTACAAGGGGTATGTCTGGAAATTGTGATTTCATTTTATGATCATCTTCAAATTATCCACATATTACTGCTTAGTAAAGTTACTTCTCATTGTGCTGCTTTTTATATCGAATTTATGAGATATTATAACCGTACCATGCATGAAGCTTTATTTTATTATCTCATTGTTTGGCATGTTTCAATTGCTATACAAGTTATTTGCACCACATTTTGCTGTTATTTATGGTACATAGTAGTCTTGGCATGTAGTGTCTATATTATCCGTTTGTGGGTAAGCTTGTTGCTAAATTATCAGTCAGTCAATAAATAAACAGATAGCTACATAGATAAATAACTGAAAACGTTGCAGTCTTTCTAAACTAAATAATACAGATGGCTTATGTCCAATTCCTCCTTTCTTGAGTAGTTCAGTCAATGGCTAATAACTGACTGGATCCTTATACCAGAACTATTTAGTATGTGAGATCAGATAAGTGTGACAATTTTAACTGAGTTATTATAAACATCTCATCTTGAAAACAATTTAAGCAGCAGCCCTTAAAGAACATCATATATTGTATCATTGCAATGCTGGACTTGGGACTATTATCTTTTTCAATAATCGAATTTATTTTTAAAACTTCTGATTATCATTTGTCAGCTTAATTAAAACAGAGTGTGGTTTAATTAACCTGTTTTGCACTGTAGATATCAGCTGTCATCAGGAAATGTAAACTTAATCAGCACCTAGATAAGCAATCAATGGATGACTAAGTAAAACAACAGATAAGATGCTTTAGATATCATTTTCAAAGAGCTTAAGCTGCTTTTGGTGATTTGCAGATTTTGGTGTCTCAGGGTTAGAAGTAAGTACCTTTTAGCAGTTTGTTGTTTCTCGACGGAAGAGGTTCCAGATACTACACCAGCTCACATCCTCAGAGAGACCGCAAGTCTCAGTCTCTGTTATGGTTATTGTTACTTGACCCTAAACCTAGCTTACATTATCCAAGCCCATCTGATCAATTGTCAACATAACTATAACTGTAGGATGAGTCAAAAATCTGCTGCAGACACTGACTGGACTACATTTATCCTGAAGCACTTTTCATTTAGATCCTAACCATCACCTTGTCTGCCTCAGTAAGTTGAACTCAACCTTCAGGTTAAATGTAACCACAATAAAACCCTGATGCAATCTCTAACCCTATCCTCACCCCTCTAGCTTTTAGTGGCTGAGCTTAATCATGTCAGTATAATTACATTTGGTGTGGAGAGTACAGGGATTTACTAATGACTTAAGCACAGGATGCCTAGGTTTGATTAGCACTCCTGACTTCCGTGGAGTCATTTGAGGCACAGAAATGAATGGCATTTTGCTGCTCACTTTCCCAGCGTGGAGGAGGGCTCTCCAGGTGATGCTGCTAATCTCAGTCAAGAAAAGTATTCATCAGTAAAGGTCAGGAATGAACCAGCAGGCATACATGGAATTCCTTGGTTGACATCATTGCATGCAGTATTTATGCAAATGAAACTAGAGGTAGAGTATAAAAAAGACAATATATTTCTTGAGGTGGCATGAACAGCCTACTTTGCAATGCCTTGAATGTCTCTTTTGTCCAAACATTAGATCACACCCATGGGAAAAGCTAACTTTAGGGATACAGAAACTGGGGAAGGACACCATGTACTTTTGCTATTAATCTTCAGTATGGGTGAGGTAAGAGATAAATTAAAGTCTTACATCCTATTTAGCCTGCAAATTTAACTCAGTCTCTCTGCTTAGGTGCACCAGAACTCTCAGTGTAAATATAATCCTAGCCTGAGATCCAGTTCTAGACCCAAACCTAGTTGATAGTGCTCCTTGTATAGTTAGATAAAGTCATGGCTGGTACATAGTTAGGGATTTATCACGGGGCCTGCTGTGCAGCTAAAGCTGTTGATGTATCTAGGTGTATACTACTACCTGCTGTGAGCAACTATGTAATTCCAAATGAATGTCTTATTTGTTGTGCAGGGTGCTTTCTTCTAAAATTGCAAATAATAAAGTATCTTTCAAAATTCATGTTATCACACATGTTGTGCTTACCCAGGCTCTCCCTGTTATGGTTCAATCTGTAGAACTTGATGATGCATTTAATTATTTAGTTAGTTAGTTAGTTAGTTAGTTAGTTAGTTAGTTAGTTAGTTATTTTAAGATGGAATCATTAATTTAGAAAATAATCAAATTATTTTACCTAGCACCTCCGAAGTTTTAGCAGTTTTGTTTACTTCAATCTAATCTTGAGAAATATTAACAGTATTGAAATGTGTGGTAACCGATCAAATGACATTTTAAATGATAATAGCATTGCACTATTCAAAAATCGCAGACATGCATTTGATAATACAGAACCACTATGCATAAGGACAGCTTGCGATTTATGCCAGATGTACTGTAGACTTAGCTGAGGATGCATCAAGATGGGCTATGCAGTGTACCCCTGGCTATCACTGACTAGATTGTGACCAGTCCAGTGGAACCTTATTCAGCAACCATGAGGACAACAGGATTATACCCCTTCAAGACCCTTGTTAGAGCCCTTTAAGAAATTCACATATCAGGATGTGTTGGTTTATAATCAATAATATGGGAGTCTATAATAATCCAAGTGATGAACATGAATAAAATCAATGGGTGATACGGACTTATGAGGCAGAGCTCATTCAGAGATGCTGCAGGACTCGGGTTTGTGTTTTCTGGTAGATTATATTTCATTTATCTTTCTCTTGTTGTCCTAGTTTTATAGCTCTAGCTGCTATGTACCAATATGAAGACAATATAATTGATTGGCAGGTAGTATAACAATCCTTTTGGTATGGTCAGTGAAATGATTTCAGTAACATCGTAATGATTGATTGATTAATGTCATTACTAGTGGGGTTGTTTTAAATGTAATCCGTCAAAACTAGACTGCAACATAAACAAAGTTTTTGAACAAACTATAAAAATGAAGCTGCAAAGACATTACACAGTGTGAGTTTAAAAAGACCTTTTCACACCATCACTTTTAATATGTCTCATTTGGTATTTCAATAGATTGTGAATGTGCTCCCAGATATAAAAAAAATACACTGACATAAAAATACTGCAAATAATTACTGTTCGTAAGTTGTACTTTATCTAAAACTCTGATTACATGATGGCTTGATGAGGAGATACAGATAACAGCATACTTGATACATTTAGACTTATATTTCTGCAACGTGCATTAGAAATTGCAGGCCATCTGTAAGTAACAGATAAATATCCTCATAAATATATACTTTGTGTCTGTCTATCCAGCTATAATTCTTCTGCTTGTATCTCATTTCAAACACATCTGAATGGGTAATAAAGGAGGAGGTTATAATGCACAGGTGATTATGATCTGTTAGTATGAATTCTGAAGTTATAAAACACATGTCCTTTATGGTTCCACAACACAAAACTGCAAATGGATTTGAAAATAAGTGTTGATTTTCTGTTGTTCTATAGAAAAGGTAATGATGGTATATATGTATAAATGTGTTTTCTGTCATATTCATAAGAGCATGATGCAGCTTTCCCTGGATTGGCTTCATCTGGTTCATATTGTCATTGAGCCGAGCCCATTCCATTGTAGCTTTTGCAATGTTCGCCCTCCATATTTACAAAGGATGCTTATTATTCATGCTGAGTATGAAACTAAATTATGCTATTTGCTCAACAACCATACTGTTGCTCCACTGGAATTTAACAAATATAATACTATACAGACAGAAATACATTGAATATAAATGTACTGTGGAAAGAAAAATGTTCCTGCTGACATGTCAAATAATGCCTTAGGACTAAATGAAGGACATTTTACAGGATATCTGATTCATGACTAATGGTTGAAAAATACATTCTTGAGAGGGTAGTGCCTGCTTCTCTACACAATATTAACTTTGCCAATACAAAACAGCACGGCTGGGTCCAAAAGAAAACCTTGCAGAACTGGGTATAAAAGATTATGTTTTTTCAACTATCTTAATTCAGAAATTATCTCTTAATCTGAACGTCTGAGTGGACAGGATATTATTGGGAAAGATGAGATTAAAATAGCACGACCTTACTAACTGTGAGACAGACAATTTTAACAAAGCTTGGAATAACGTAAAGAACTGTGATCATAGTGGTCAGTGATATCAATCACATTGTATTGTGTTTATTCATAGATTCATACAAGGCTAACTGCCCTTGTGAGCCATTTTAAGCCTAGCCTCTTGTGAGACTCAAATCCTGCACCTTGTGTTTGTAAGGCAAACACCTTAACCATTAGGCCACCCTCCCAAGTTCATGACTTGGATCACACAATTTACATCAGCAACATACCTAGACATTAATTTTTTTTAGATCCCTATCAAGAACATATAACAACTGGTTATACATGGAGACCTGATCATAATATTTTTTAATATGTGTGGCAGTACAGCTGCACTTAAATAAAAAATGCTGTGCTGTAGAATGAGGTGTATAAGAATTTTACCAACTATTAAACATATCGGTTGACTAGCACTGTACTTAACTTTTCAAATCTATTTTTGTCAGCACAAGATGTGTTGCATCTTTTGTTTAATAACTTGTTTGCTAAAAATTTCAAAAAATAGGAATAATATCAATGAACATTCCTGTGGCAATACTGTAATGATGACTTTCCCTGTAAAATAAACAACACAGACAAACAGTTCAGTACAGATAAAAAAGAAAACAAAAGTAGGGCAAGTTGGATCAATATGCTCGACAAAGAAATAAATAATTTCTAAAATGTCGTAACAGTAATAAGCTAAGCATCTTGCCAATGTACTTGTTAAATAACACAAATTCTTCCTAACTGTTTGCAAATATTTAATGAAACATAAAAAATGATATCTCAATTAAATTTTCCAGTCAACAGTTATATGATATTTATCCAAAAAAAAAGCCTAGAAGCATTTGGATTAAACCCTGAATGTTAAATGTGGTCTACAAACACAACATTTTATCTATATGGTAGCAAACTGTAGAATTCACTCTTACTTTTACAAAAGATGTGCATGCATACCTAATTTCCAGCATAACAAATAATTTGTGAAAGAATATAAATATAATTACTTAAAATCGGTCATGTTTATACTTTTAAAGTAAAATTGGCTAAAGTAAAAGTCTGTTACTGCCTTAAGTAAATTTAAAAAATAAACTTTGTTCAACTGCTTTTACAGTTGTTAATTGCTTTCTTATTCTACTGACTAGTGATTGCTCACTGTATACAGTGTGAAGCTGGTTTTCTTTTACAGCGGTGAGGTTCATACATAAGAACCTGGTTAAAACAAAGTTATTATTTCTTGTTTTCAGAGTGTAAACAAAGTTCTCCATATATTACAAGGCATCTCCATAAGTGTAAACAGAATGCCCCATGTATTCCAAGGCACCTATAATTAGAAAATGATCAAAATATTCAAAGAACAATGGTCATTATTTTATATCCAAAGCAAAGCTGTTAGACTTTGTATAAATTATCTTTAGTTTTTTACAAGCTGAACAATCTTCCCAGGGACAGCACAACCTATTTAATGTTTTACTTCTCATATTGGCCAGAAAGTATGTTATTTAGTACTGCATAGCCAATGTTGGATATTCTGTGACGTTATAAAGGAACAATGATTGCATGTGAAATCATTGCTACCAGAAAAAAAAAGACAGCCCCCCCGGATTCATGAAGCTCGGCGTAAGGCCTGCGTCGGCTGTGTGGCGTATAAATGGTGTAGTAGCGCCATATGCATATTAATGAAGGTGCGCCGCTACCACATCCACATGCATAGGACACGTGCGCGAGTGCATGGGGCATTACTAAGCTGCGCCCGGAGGCGTGTCAATGTCGGCTGGCGATGAGCAACCTAAACTGCTGAATATTATAGCCTGCCTGCAATAGTAATCGCACCTATCAGTGTCTGTGGATAATGAAACGTATGCAAAGCATGCAAGACAGTTTCTGGCCACATAAAATGGAGAACCAAACAGAAATGCACACAACATAATATAAGTTTCCGTCCATGGAACAAATGATATTTAAAATCGTGTGTCCGTAATGTACTGCACTGTCAGAAGTTATACCCAGTGGAAGTGAAGCGCATCATGTCAGCACGCCGCCAATACACATGTCTAGCCCCATGAGTATGGTCACCAGCAGTCCCACAGTGGTAGTGATAGTACACAGCAGGGCAGTTGTGGCTATATAACAACCGTAAAGAAACCTGACAGTCCAAATTGTATACCAAACACACACAAACATATGTATATTAAAATGTGCTATACACATGAACAGGAACGTAACCGTCACATACACATAGGATGCTATACACGGAACCGGGATATCCAAAAGTAGAACCCATGCATGCAAATGCAAAACGCAACAACCCCAATATAGCACATAACCCGCACCCATGTCCGAATGTCCACCAAATCCAGCTACCAGCCTTGCGCATCCGTACACCTGCACATAACGAGTATTCCCCATATGTAGTAGGAAGTATCGGCCTAGGCAGTGTCAGGATTGCAAATATGTATCCCACGATTGTAAACATCCCATCACAGGTACGTAAATCCAAATGCCCGTGCGTTAATGTTACGGCAAAATGTGTCTACATCACGCATGGGATAAGTAACCTGTGGAAACCTCACAGTTGTTTACACGCCACGGTGTCCATTACTGTACACATCTGGACAAAACATGTATGTGTAGTCACAGTACTGTTCAGTTTCTACACAGACATGCAATTCATACTACGCAGGATGGAACAGCTGTCCACCATGCAGGTCACCCCACTAGGGTTGCCACCTGTTCAGATGGCCAAGGTGGGACATCCCTTGTAGAAATGTGAGAATTTGCAGGATAAAACATACCCCCGGCCAGTGCAAAGGACAGAATCACACGTGTATGCCAAGATAAAAGCTTATGCCATAGCATTTGAATAGCTTATGCTATCCCAAATAATAGTTATGTGTACCAGATACAAAATACCTGTATCATGCAACTAGTACAGAAAATAAGAAATATATTATTATCTTAAAATCACAGGACATATGCCATGTCTTAGGTGTCGTCGTAGGGCACAACTGTCCAAAGTGGGACCTCCCCTCGCAAAGAGGAACAAGTGGTAACCCTACTCTCCACTGAATTATCAACAGTATATATTCAACTCAATCACATACCGACACCACCTCTCAACCTATTACAGCAACAAAACCTGGACAAAGCCTAAAAGGATGGGTGGACAAATAGGGACAGATGTAATTACTGCTCTCACAAGCTTCGAAAGTTCACTGAATAATAGTATGTACATAAGCAGGAAATGTTGTGAAGGATGTGGAGTAGTCCCCAGTATTACAGAGGTCCGTACATATATACTGTAACAAACCGTCACATATGTTGACTGTACTACTGCATACACGTAGTTAATTCATAGTTACGTCATGTGCAAAATAATAACCCTCATAAGAATGAATACAGGAAATAGTCAAATGTGAATGGGAACACCACTCACTGTGGATTATGTATCGTAACCATCCCCACCCATATTATGTATTGCCAACATCATAAGCTGCTGACAGGTGCCCAAACACCTGTGTCTGTAAACAGATTAAATGTTTAAAATGGACAATCCCTGTCCATGTACTTTGTCTGACATTTGAACATGGTCAGGGCAGTTCCGTTCACCAGTCGGACAAGCCTAAACCCAGATCACCACATGAACACCCTGACAATTAAAGACCTGTATCTGTCAGGAATATAAGCCTTTGGGCTCTGAATATCCCTGCAGTGATGAAATATGCAGCTTGGGTCCAGAGCAGTAGGGAATAGGGAATGTGTAACATGTAGTACCGCATTATTCCCAGCAGGAGAATGGATGCCTGTGACATAAGTGAAGCGGTGAGGCATATGTTAATGTAGCTATGTACTATGGGTATGCATATAAATGAGTCAGAACACCAAACGTATACTGGTTACAGCATCCGGCCAACGTGAATGCAGTCCCGGTTGAACAACAACTACAGCACATATAATGTGAAAGTGTAATGAATGTGTCTGTACTGTACAGACAGTTAAATATGTAAAGGTGAACGTGTGTTTCGCAAACGTCCGTTAACCGGATTACAGATAATTACTGGTACCGTCACAAGTAATAAAGCCCACGTAAGCACAAAGACTTAGTAAACATATGTAACCCACAATAAGGATATGTATGCGCGCCCGCGCGTAACCCACAATAAGGAAATGCAAGTGCGCCTGTGCATGTGTGATCCGCTCACAGCATAGTAAATGAATGCTGTTTCCCCCATGTTAGTTAGACATGGCTCAAACCCATTAACCTCGTAAAGTATGAAACCGGACGAAGCCATGCAAACTACCAGTACAAATAGGGACAAACCCCAGATATGTGCCAGAACAAACATAGAAAGTGGATAGAATAACAGGTGTGTCAGTAGCATGGATTCTCTAAAGGGTATGCAGTCGTAACCTGAACTGCTTGCCAGAAATCCCCACCGTAAGTCTCAAATGAAATGCCACTACATTGCCAGATAGACACAGGTTTATGTAAAACACAGAGAAGATAAAGGGGCAAGCAGCTGTACACTCTGCGACAATCTGTATAGTGGAAAGGTATGATATGGATATAGATATATGTGTATACACATAATCCACAGACGTAAACCAAAGCAAGTTATGAAATGAGGATTGTACATGTATATATTTATACACAACAGACATGTCCCGTAGATATGACATATGTACATAAATAGGCAACGTTATATCTAATATGGGTAGACAAACAGACATGCAGGAAAGGTGAATAAACCACAGCATTCAAAAACATTGGCCAGAAAGTCACAGTCCAGCAAGTTCTACACTTTAAACATGCAGATAGGTGTCCATTGCAGGACACCATAAATTGAAATACATAGTGTCAACCGACATTGACGCAAAAGAAGTGACCGCAGCAAATACGAAATAGCTGTACATGCAACAGTATCAGGTGCAAGGGTGATGACACATGTGTCAATAGAATGTATGACGTACGAACTGATATCCGGAGAGTGGGGAGTGCATATAAGTGTCTCCACACTTCAGTAATGCACACATTAAACATGTGTAATGGGTACTGTAGAGGGTTGTCAGGTATGGGAATCATGGGTATGCAGAAATGGGCCTAGGTGTTGTTTGGCAGGGATTTCATAGGCCCGCCCCATGGGAGTGATGTGGGTATAGCACACGCCTATATTTTCAATAATGGGACAAACTATCCACTGGATATTGCGGAAACCATTTTGGCAATATGTAGGGCCCTATATCAGTGTCATGTAGGTGATTATCATGGATGAACATGCGTACAACCAAGATGGTACCCATAACTGGCAAACTGTCAGAATAACACAGCTGCACTAAGGCATAGTACATGAAATACAAATAGGGACTATATTAGATATACCCCAGACAAAGTCAGAATGTTGTGAGAATACTGGCGTACCCATGAATACGGATGTTATGAGTGTTACTAATCATGTAATGGAAATGTCAGTCACTATTATCTAACGCACAGTCTGTAATGCCTTGCCAGCAATTTACCAGAAAGGCACATTACTATGACAAATGTAACAAGGTCAAATGTCAGGGAGTTTACCCATAATGTGTACAGGTTAGGGGTATGAAGGTAACCTGTCCAAAATACATGTACAGAACTAGTGATACTAGGTAGACATGTGAGAAGAAAGACATCAGGACAAATGAGAAAACATCTACAAGTCACACGCATGTACACCGACAAATGTGAATGACAACGTATGCCCTGTGAATGTCAATGTGGAAGGTTAATAGACACAAACATAATGTGTCCCTCAGGGTGTCATGCAGTGTCACCGTAACAATGTCCAGTCCCCCAGACACGTACATGAGCTCTGCCACTGACGGAAAGCGCAAATACCGGCACACACATACGGTACATGATAGACCAATTAGTGTGGATAAGCAGCTGTTGGCCTGTGTGAGGAATACAACTGTCTGGGTGGGTGTTTCCTGCAATATAAATGTAAAGGCATGTGGCCTGTGATGCCGCCATACAGTGGGTGTATTGGTGTCAGAAAATTGATATTTTGTTACAGACGCATACTACGTAACTGTACAGATTTACGATGAATGTGCAGAGTTCTGCCTCATATGTTTGGTGTGTTCCACGTACCAGTAACATTCTGGCACTTCCATGATAACTGAAGACATGAAATAATGACAAACATGTGCGAAAGACACTAAATCCGACAGAAAAGCCATACTAATGCAAAGCCTATTACTGTGTCAACTATTTACGTTTGTAAGAGCAACATGTCGATACTGCCCCTATGTGTCCCACTATCAGATAAGGCCTTGTCCAGCAACTTGCTCAAGGAGGTGGAGTGGTATGAACAGAAACAGATACATGTGTGAGGAAACAGCAATAATGACTGCAAGATAACGCAGAAGGTATGAAATGCGCTGCAGTAGGACGTGCAGTACTGTCCGCAGGTATGTGCTGACATGTCAAATGACACAGCAGTCTACATGAAGAACCTTTAGGGCTGTCACCTTTACAAATGATGATACTGGGACATACCCACAGCCATGCACACAGCAGAAATAGACATACACACATCGAAACTAGGCCATGATACATGAAGCCTGCGGCATGTACAAGTACAGTGAGAGTACAGCAAGGATAGATGTCTGCCAAGATATACAGCAAATGCCTGTAAGGGCGTGTAACACCGCCCGTAACACGGACGTTGCATGGACAATGTTGGGAGTTGCAACATACCCCATTGGTATGTGAAAGCTATGCAAATATGCGATACATAAAACAGTCAGCTGTCCATGCAAGAGCAGGGTTATGGGCAGAAAAAAGATTATATATATATATATATATATATATATATAGAGAGAGAGAGATACAGACATACACACACACGCATGTGGCAGGGATGGTAATCGAACCTACACATGACTACCCTATCACACTACAGCATAACGCATTTACAGAACACGCTACCGAGACTACTAAACACAGTAGACACACAGGCATTCTACTAGGTGCGTGTCAACATCCGCAAAGACAAAGAAGGCAGCAGGATACATCTGTGTTATGAAGCATCTAAAAGAATAACCTGAGTCCCCAGGCAGACGGGAGCATGCACACACACACACAAACACACACACATCTGGCAGGCCTGGGAATTGAAACTACACCTAACTACCCTATCACACTACAGCATGACGCATTTACAGAACGCGCTACCAAGACTAGTGAACACAGCACTCCCAGAGGCATACTTCTAGGTGGGTGACATCATCCGCAAAGGCAAAGACGCCGATAGGGAATGTATGTGTTGTGAGGCATCTAAAAGCATTACTGTGTCCCCACGGAGCCGGAAACCCATGCACACACACACACACTTGGAAGGACCAGGAGTTGAACACACACCCACCTACTCTAACACACTACAGCATTACACATTTACAGAATGCGCTACCGAGATTACTGAACACAGCACTTTCAGAGGCATACTTCTAGGTGCGTGACATCATCCGCAAAGGCAAAGACGCCGATAGGGAATGTATGTGTTGTGAGGCATCTAAAAGCATTACTGTGTCCACAGGCAGCTGGAAACACATGCACACACACACACTTGGAAGGGCCGGGAGTTAAACACACACCTACCGCCTCTAACACACTACAGCATTATGCATTTACAGAACACGCTACCGAGATTACTGAACACAGCACTCTCAGAGGCATACTTCTAGGTGAGTGACATCATCCGCAAAGGCAAAGATGCCGATAGGGAATGTATGTGTTGTGATGCATCTAAAAGCATTACTGTGTCCCCGGGCAGATGGAAACACACGCACACACACACATTCAAAAGGGCCGAGAGTTGAACACACACCTA
Source organism: Protopterus annectens (assembly GCF_019279795.1). Lineage (NCBI taxonomy): Eukaryota > Metazoa > Chordata > Ceratodontiformes > Protopteridae > Protopterus > Protopterus annectens. Next base: position 1,478,821,280 of record NC_056728.1, on the reverse strand, counting down.
CCTACTCTAACACACTACAGCATTACGCATTTACGGAACACGCTACCAAGATTACTGAACACAGCACTCTCAGAGGCATACTTCTAGGTGGGTGACATCATCCGCAAAGGCAAAGATGCCGATAGGGAATGTATGTGTTGTGAGGCATCTAAAAGTATTACTGTATCCCCAGGCAGCTGGAAACACACGCACACACTTGGAAGGGCTGGGAGTTGAACACATACTTACCTACTCTAACACACTACAGCATTACGCATTTACAGAATGCGCTACCGAGATTACTAAACACAGCACTCTCAGAGGCATACTTCTAGGTGGGTGACATCATCCGCAAAGGCAAAGTCGCCGATAGGGAATGTATGTGTTGTGAGGCATCTAAAAGCATTACTGTGTCCCCAGGCAGCTGGAAACACGCACACACACACACTTGGAAGGGCCGGGAGTTGAACACACACCTACGTACTCTAACACACTACAGCATTACGCATTTATAGAACGCGCTACCATGATTACTAAACACAGCACTCTCAGAGGCATACTTCTAGGTGGGTGACATCATCCACAAAGGCAAAGATGCCGATAGGGAATGTATGTGTTGTGAGGCATTTAAAAGCATTACTGTGTCCCCAGCCAGCTGGAAACACACACACACACACACACACACACACACACACACACACACACACACACACCTGGAAGGGCCAGGAGTTGAACATACACCTACCTACTCTAGCACACTACAGGATTACGCATTTACAGAATGCGCTACCAGGATTACTGAACACAGCACTCCCAGATGCATACTTCTAGGTGGGTGACATCATCCGCAAAGGCAAAGATGCCGATAGGGAATGTTTAGAGAGTGAGCGGTCTGAAAGCATATTACCGTCCCAAGGTAGACGTACACAAACATGCCAGTGCTGTCAACGGGCCAACTAAATATCTACGGAGCACAACAACACTGAGTAGATACGGGATGCGCCACAGACAGTACACCCTTCGAGAGAGCAACAGGTGTGTTCAATGTAGGCATCCATCTTGACATTGAAAATGGACATCTGGTGCCTGGATGACCACCATGGCTATACAGGATGTCAATGGCCATGCCCACACACTTAGTATCACACGTCTGTTTGGAATGTACTGTGTGTCCATCTACACAATGGCATACTGGGCATGCTCACACACTTAGCTGTTGCAAAGGGCCATCTTGCATGCACACAGAGTCTAATCATGGAGGGGCGGAGTGTGGAATGTACTGTGTGTCCATCTACACAACGGCATACTGGGCATGCTCACACACTTAGCTGTTGCAAAGGGCCATCTTGCATGCACACGGAGTCTAATCACGGAGGGGAGCAGTGTGGAATGTACTGTGTGTCCATCTACACAACGGCGTACTGGGCATGCTCACACACTTAGCTGTTGCAAAGGGCCATCTTGCATGCACACGGAGTCTAATCATGGAGGGGCGCAGTGTGGAATGTACTGTGTGTCCATCTACACAACGGCGTACTGGGCATGCTCACACACTTAACTGTTGCAAAGGGCCATCTTGCATGCACACGGAGTCTAATCAAGGAGGGGCGCAGTGTGCAATGTACTGTTTGTCCATCTACACAACGGCGTACTGGGCATGCTCACACACTTAGCTGTTGCAAAGGGCCATATTGAATGCACACGGAGTCTAATCACGGAGGAGCACGGTGTGGAATGTACTGTGTGTCCATCTATACAACGGCGTACTGGGCATGCTCACACAGCTGTTGCAAAGGGCAATCTTGCATGCAGATGGAGTGTACACACAGAAGGGCACAGTAAGGTATAACTGCCCTCACGCACAGGGCAGTCACACATGCAGTGATCTGTACACACACAGCTGCCATCACAGCTGTCACAGGTGCAGGTCACACACGTACACACTGCAGTGTACACTGTAGCTGTCAAGTCAGCACCATATCATTGGTGCAGCACTACACAGCCTTACGGTCCCACAACACCATGTGACACATGACCACTGGGCTGTACAGCAGTGTACACCAGCTGTGCAGTGTACACACATACCAACAGGGATCCAACAGGTGTTATGCATTGCAATGATACCAGTATACATGAACAGGTCGGCTCAAGACATACCATGGCCCTTACACAGCTGTGACACCTGACTGCTGCTGTACACCAATGAACACATGTCTGGGTACATCATACATGTGATTGTGTGGATGTGTGCATGGACTGCACACACAACACATACACACATGGCCTTTGATGTACCTCGTGCATAACACTGGCCTAATCAAAGCTACACATGCGAATTGAAGGTGGGCCCATGTCTGTTGAATGCTCACACTACAGGGGGTAGCAATGTTGACCGGGATACATACCCTTGTACTGGTCACCTGTGACACCTGTGATATCATACCGCAGTCCATGTGTTATGTATGTCAACACACATTCCAACAATAGCAATGCATACAAACATGGCAACAGGAGACACATGTGACATCTGTACTGTGCATGCTGCAAACATGCATGTGCAGTGGCCGATGCCCGTAACGAAGTTGCACCTACCTATGACATGCAAACGCAATGCAGACACATCATTGACATCTGTATACGGTGACATACAAACAGCATGTATGGAGGGATGTGTGCACATAACGTGGTGAACCACCTGTCTAGATGTATGTGTGTAGGGGGTGACACACAGTTGTGTCACACACCATCCTATCATGCCATGTGCTAACTGTACGCTATGTCGCTGTTACGTGATGGTGCTGACATAATGCATACACAGCAGTTAGGTGTTAACAACTATATGTCATATGGCACCTGTAACACCTACAACCTCCCATGTGTATATAGCAGCACATTTGCCAGATATAGCATTGGTACACATAATGCAATCAATACCGCTGCATGTCCAGCAAATGTGTCATCATATGGCTGGTGTATCATTCCCAGCACTGCCATGTGTGTCTGAATGTGTGACCTGGGATGCCACATATCGCAGGGAATATGTCCCAGTTGCTACACATCCCTGTACACCATTGTAGAGAACTGTACATACGTCAGTGTGGGAAGCATGACGTTCGCCGGTGATGTGCATCACACACATCGGCTGTCCGTATACACATGTGTGGTCACCATAGTGTGTGTGTATCTGTATGTATGTCTGGTGCTTGGTGTGAGTGTGTATGCTAATATACGGTGGGAAATTATCACTGGCCCCAAGTGTTGACTAACCCATAATGGTGATGCATTGCACAACCCTGTTGATGCCAAAGGTCCCAGCCATACTGGCTACCTGTGCATGTCCCTTCTCTGTGACACTTCGTGTGGGTACATAGTACTGTGAGGGTGATAACCACACAGGCAAGGGTCCCCAGCTGCACACTATGGGGTGTGCGTTATAGTGGTGTACACCCCGTGACTACGGCCATGTTCACGTACTGTTACGGGTCCTACTGCTGCACAGTGTGGCCTCCAGCTACCAAGTGACACCTCACATCATCATTGACCAGGCTGCTGTGTACAACCCCTGCACCATGTCACCATACCTGTAATGTTTCCTGCTATGTATGTCACGTCTCTGTCCAGTGTAGCCTGTGGCACTGACCACATGCGTCAGGTGCAGTATATGTGCGGACATCTGTGTCATGTTTGTGTGTCCAACAGTCAGGATGAGGGTACATGTAGCATGCTGATATTGCCAGACGTGCCTGTGTGTACTCCACGGTTACACGTGGGGGACTGCAAACACTGCTACCTGTAGGCACATGCAAGTACACCATAGGAGGGAACCAGGGTATCACAACCAACATGGTGCTACAGATGTAACCGAGACACATACCGTGAACGCATCACAATGCATGCTGCACCTGCACTACATGGTGTGACTGGTGCATGTCGACAGTACACAACCTATGTCACATACACAACTCAGTATTCACACACAACCACTGCAATATACACATCCCTCACTATGCATACACAGGTATTACATACACCTCTCACTATGATGTTCACCCTGTGCATCAGAATATTTGTGCATAACCCTTCACTGATGGTGTGTATGACAGGGATGCGGCACAGGCTTCATCATATGCACAGGGTGATATGTTTGCCAGGGGCATAGGCTGCACCAATGGATAACATCATGTGTGTGTGTAAGGGCCGGTGAGTTGACTGGACATATCTGTGCAGAATGCATGTGGATGTTGTGGAGCCCTACAGTTGTGTTTGCTGTGTGCGTGTATGTGTGTACACAGTTCTGCCATTTGTGATGCCTACACGGGGTATAACTGACAGCCCCAGATTGTACAGTGTAGGTTGTACAGCTCACTGTGTCCATCCACGGCCACGTGACCTGTGCCTGCCTGGGGTTGCACGGGCACTACCAGGTGGAGGTACAGAGTGGCTACTGTCCGACGACACATGTCCACTGGAAACATGTCCCTGCTGAGACTGTCCAGGGCCATGTCCACATGGCCTGCTGTATCCTGGTGTTGACAGTGAAGCAGCAGCTGCACTGCTACTGCTACCGGCACTATGGGAGCGGGCATTTGTGGTGGCACGGTCACGTCGACCTACACTAGGTGGTGTTGCTGGCCTACGTCCACATGGCCTACGCCTCACTCCTACCAGGTTTTCCAGCACAGACAGCTCCCGCTCGCGGATTGCCATGCCTCGGTCAAGGATTCCGACCATTTCACCTAGTCGCCTATCCAGAACATTAGCAATCTGCTGTTGAGCATTTGCCAATTCCTGGATGTTGTCATTTAGGGTATGGATAGCAGCACTCTGCAGCCTCTGCCCTTCTCTGTTCTGCCGTTCAGCACGTTGCTGTGCTGCCATTACAGTCTGGAACATGCATCTGGTGATACCAGCTGCTGCGCTCTGTCCTGCAGGTGCATGTCTGCCAGAGGTCCTCCTACGAGCAGCACCGGCCACATGCCAGTGTGGCACATCTGCAGTCATTACACTAACACCATGGTGTGTAGACACACCTTCTGTAGCCACCACACATTCCTGTTCCATGCCAACAGACGCTGACTGTCCTTCCTCTATGGCCACCGGTGATGCGGTATGTGTTGGCAGCAGAACTGTGTGCGGGGAAGAGGGGGACATAGCTGGGATGGTAACCATTGGCACAGATTCAGCCCCTGACAAAACTGCCTGTACCTCATGCATATGTTCATAACCGCTAGTATCTGTGGGGACACTAACATCAGATGGACTGCAGGAGGGTAACACACCTACATCACCTGTGAATGCAAAGAAATACTGTAATGTACAATAGACACACACACACACACACACACACACACACACACACACACACACACACACACACACACACACACACACACACAGACACAGACACACACACACACACACACACACACACACACACACACACACACACACACACACACACACACACACACACACACACACACAGACACACACACACACAGACACACACAGACACACACAGACACACCATGCATGTGATTTGTCAGATGGCATGCAGCATGCCTGCGATAGAGCAGAGGGCATGCAGCTCAGACATTAATAGTGTTAGTAAGCATACCTCCCTGGGGTGCACACTACAGCAAGCAGGTGTCATATCAGTAGCCATGCAGTTCACACAATCATGGTAGTATGCATGCATCTCGGTGATACACCATGTGGGCCAGAACAGGATAACAGTACACATGTCTGATGTGACCTTGACATGTTATTTGCTGACATGTGCATTAACATGCATACATGTTTGACACAATGGTGTCCTGACACATGTACAGCATCATAATGGGCTTCACATTGCAGTGTTGTGTGTATGCCCTACAGATAGAATGCATGTTTAGCAAATGTGCATGAGCACAGGAGGGTAGTGTGAGCTGTCTACATTGCTATACAGTGTGAAGTACAGACACTGTGCCATTGCATGGCAACATGAGGCATGTATGTTGCTGTAGAATGCATAATATGTACACATTGCATAGCCATAACTGCAACACAGTCGTGATGTTCGACAGATCGTATATGTTAGACTTCAGTGACACCTCCAGTAGCTGCGCACAGGCTTTTAGGTTGTCCACTGTACCACATCAACTGTATAATTGGTCAACTATGGCTATAATTGGACCATGTGTGGACAATGTGCAACAGGGTGTATACACATCCCATGTACTGCGTGGCTACATGTCTCTGGCCATCCCCCATGGCCATGTGTGCACATGTGGTGGCCAATTGTGTGTGATGGGCATCTTCTCCACATGTCTGTGTGGTCCCATATGACATACACCCATACATGTCAGATATGTCACATTCCACAGGTCTATCAGACAATGGGTTGTATGTTTGGTATGTGGGGTGTAGGTCATGTGATAGTGTGACAATATTGCAGACAGAACCTACATGTCTGGGACATGTCAGGTGGCACATCACAATGTGTGCACCCGATGCAGAGGCATATGACACAATGGTGACACTTGTGGGCTGCCCATATCACAGCTCACTGTGTGGTACTGTGTGCGTACCACACATGTTGTTCCAATGCATACTACATATGCCTCCATTGTAGAACACCTCCACCATTGTATGCACAGCTGACCACACATGTCGCAATGACAAGTACTGTGGTTTCAAGTCTGTGTATCATTACATTTGCATATATTGCACATGGGTGGCATGTGTGAATGCATGGTGGTGCGACCTGCATATTGTGACTGGAACAAACATCAGGTGTGCAAGTGTTAACTGGTCACATGGCAAATAGATCTACACTGTAACATGCCTAATACTGATGACAGTCTCACCTGCAACGGACCCATGTCTGTGCGGCACGCCAGAGGTACCTGTATAGGGGCGACACACCAGTATGAACATTATCCATGACTGTATGACAGCCACAGATTGCACTGTGCATGTGCACACATTCACCTGTGTAATAGCATATAGTATGCACATGTGTGCATACACAACGTAGCATACTGTATTATGCAGCATGTGTGTCCACATACCTGGCATATGTTGTTACTTTACATTATGTACAGTGACACATGCAACTACATGGGATATAATAGCCATATGTGCATTACTGACTTACCAGGCAACTCCAGGCTCATTGGTTGGGAGACACCCACCTCCACGATGACAGCTAGTGTTTCTGGGTGCTGTTCCCTGGGTGTCCCCAGACTGGCCAGTAGCTCCTCGGTGTGTGTGAGTGGGGGCTGGGTTGGTGGCCCACCACCTGTTCCACCTTGTTCCCTGGCAATTGCAGTGGCACGCTGTTTTGCATGTCATATCAGGTCTGTGCAGTGTCTGCGCACCTGCTGGTAGGTGCGGTTATGGCCACCCACATCGTTCACCCTCCTGCGTAGATCCTGCCACAGGTCATCCCGCTGATGGGTATCCTGTGGCACATGGCTGAACAACAAGTCATAGTTGTCATGAAGCTGTGGGATTAGGACATCATCCTCCTGGCAGGTGTATGCTGGGAGGCGTGTACGGGGCATTATCTGTAAAACATAATGATGGTGACAGGTCACAGTTTCAGAGATGTACAGAGATACTGCTGCACATACATTTCTATGACATCTACTGTTTCTGCACAGTTATCTTTGCAAAGCACCATGACACTGACATGACTGACGTGTTTGTGTCACACGTCACACCCATTATGCAATGGATATCATCACCATATATGTGTGTCACCTCATTACAGTGTTCATACTCCATGTAAATGCTGTCTTGCCGTGAGCATGTCTATTTGCCTGCACTTGTCTTCTTACCTATCTACACATGCCTCGATGTGTCCACAGTACTACTGTTGACCTGGATGCTGTGTATATGTCACATATCAACACAGACACAGCTGGAATGGACTTGAGCAGTGACAATGCACACATATGCATGGACACCTGTACATGCATGTGTTTTGCCATATACATCTACACAGCACTGTACAACTGTTCAACATCCTGACACAGATCGCGTGTATTACACATGTAATAGACATGGGACAATGGATAGTCAGACGACATTCGCAGGGATGGTCATCAACCATAGCATGTGCAGGCACAGTTTCCATGCTGTTACAGATGGCCATTGTGCCACCACAAGCTGCATCAGTGCCACATTACTGATCCAGTCAGTTGATAGTGCATCTACCATGCGGCCATCACACCATGTATGACTGGGATGACATCTGCAGCTTTGATGGACAGGGTTGCATAGTATGGCGGGAGTATGTCACATATATGGCACAGGGATCTGTCCAGCCTGTGGCGATCCTAGTATTAGGATGGTGGCTGTCCATGACATATGTCATATAGATCAGGATATGGACATGTAGCATGTCCATCATCATGGTGTAGCAAATGCCCTTCTGCAAGGTAGATGGCATGTTGCATAGTGGAGGTGTGGAATGTGAAGGCTGTTATCGCACATCCATGCATAGCCATTACTCCTTACAGGTGGTATGTGATCCAATATTGGTCACCACAGTGCTGTATATGCCAGGCCAGTGATCTCCGTGCTCATGGATGGCACCCTGACATGACATGGGTACCTCAGATGACTACCTAAGGGGCCTGGAGAAGTCACCATGTCGGGGGTGCACTGCACAGCACCATCCCTTACACAGTGTCCATAATGTTGACCACAGCCTAGGAAGCAGTTTATGGGTACAGGGATGTTCACCTAGCGGTGACACTGCTGGTATCATCCATCAGACTGTTCACATATGTGACACACCTCACACACACAGCCCATTCTGTATGTTGTTCACAACACTGACACAGCTAAACTGATAGGTCATGGCCATTCACAGCCTTACATACACAGATGCATAACATATGTCTGTGTGGTATGGGCTACAATGAGGGTGGGGTACATCACATTAACCCTGTTCTACTGTATCTGGCACAGATGTGCTGTGCACATGTCACTCTTGCACCTTTTGTAGTTGTGGGTCTGTCAACAGGCCACTGGTGGAACACACCTGTGACATGCAAAGGTATTTGTAATCAAATATCTGTGCTATCTTGTACATCTGTACTGCTAACATCTACAGTGCTAATGGTTAATGGACATGCACACCATACTCAGCAGGGTTATAGTGCGGTGCCACCCTAAATGACTGTCATCACCTCTTGTGGGTTGATATTATCCAACACCCTATCTGTATTGTATGGTCATGCTAGGCACTTGTTCAGAACATGTGAGCATGTCATGAGCTACTGATTACTATAGCGCCCATTCCACACCATTTCCCACAGGCACACTGGCTGTCCTACACTTCCCAGCTTGCTTAAGGTACGACAGCTGTTGTACACACGTAACACACATATCCTGTGGGACATGGTTGTTTATGCAGGCATGTCCAACTGTCACATACCAGTGCTACTGCCTGTCTATATGAGGGATATGTCGTACATGTGGCAATAGAGCAATTGTCTCATGTACACATTCAATGCTCACTTCCCAACATACGGCACTACAGCCTGTGGGGGATGCACGTCTGCAGCCGTGCTGGGCCCATAGCTCTCAGGTGTACCTCATTATGGGGAACGTACCTCATTTGGGGTTCTAAAAGGTGCATGTTCCTCAAGGTTCCACATTGGAAGGGTCTGTCACACATTCATTGTTGTACATAGTTTACCTACTAGCCATGGCTAGATAGATGAGAATCATATTAATTCATTGAAATATCTGTTTTATACGTAAAACCAGCCTATTTTAGCCATCATATGCCCTTCCTAGTTGACGCTGTTAGTAAGCCAGTTGTAAGTGTTCCACGTTTCGCCCATTTGTCACACTGTATGAGGGCTAATGTTCCTCATTTTGGGGACAGGAGGCTGACAGCTATGGCTGGGGGTAATGCTGTCGCCAACCCTGACTGCACCTGACAGTCATTTGGGGATGTGTAACATTCGCAACACACCCCACCCATCACATATTCTCACATAATCTACACCACTGGCCACACCTACGAGGATAACATGTGCAGTACGTCTCCATAATCACTGTAGGCACCAGAGGTAGCCCCCATTATGGAAGACAACATTACCAGCTTATAGCCCACAGACTCATGTGTGCCCACCACATACAGCCAATAGTGTGTTATAACATTCACAACACACCAGTCATAGCTGACTCTGTAGGGTGTCACACTGCAGTTCCACACAGCAGGATACACAAGGCGTTAGTCGCTTACATCTTGCTGTCGGGTAACTGCTTCTGCAACATAACCTATGCACCCATGCCACACCTCACCAGGTACGATATGTCTGTCATTCGCCATGTTAGTGTGACTGCCCTCTGATGCCACTTCACAGACTGTGTGCAGGGACATGCAATAGCGCACCAGTCTTATAGCCCTGAGGGTGTGGGCCTAGCCCTGTGGAGCATTTTGCATTTGACCGGACATGATACCACTGTACAGTGACCGACTGTGTCACTGCAACAGTTGCCTATGCTCCTATTGTCATTCCACAGGCATGTGGTATCTGTCCGCTATGACTGTCCTGGTCAAACACAATGCTGTGGCACAGATGACTTGCACCTGTCGGCCCAGGGAGTACAGCTCACATGCTAGGCTATTGCTGCTTCTATACTCCCTGTCCTGCACAGTTTCCAATAACTGTCACCGGCAGGGCGGTAACTGGCATGCGCGACATGGGGTCATGTGACACATTGCTTGCATCTTCCCCTGTGATGCACGCAGGCAAGGCACACCTTATAATGCACCACTCCAACATCTCTGCAGTGACTGGGACCTGCCTGTAGGCTCTGCAGAGCACACCTGCAATGACAGGTTATAGACGGACCATACCTTCCAGGCACATACCTGGACCGGCACACCCACAGCTGAGGGGTTCCCATATCCCACTATGTTTTGCACACATCCTGGCAAGTTGCTTAGCACAATGCATCAGAGGTGCTCCACGTGCAACTAACTGTGTCCGGGACCGCTATACACATTGTAACAAGCAACAGAGTCAACATCATACCCCAGGGGTAACATACCTTCTATGGTGGTATAGTGGACAGTGGGCCTCAGCTACTACTGATATGTGACTGTCACTACCCCACACTTCACTGGGATAGCCACTCATGTATTGACACATCCATGAGTCATACCCTCCACTCTGCTGGATTAACACATACACACCACCTCCAAGACCTACATTACCCTTGGCATGGACACTACCACCATGTGACTGTTGTTACACACCTGGGGTTATCACATCATTGGTGGATTCTGAACATATGCTAATCTACCGTGTTAGCCACATCCCGGAAACACACCCATCACAGCATACACAGTACATGTGTACTACTACACCTACTACAGACGTCTACTGACAGAGGTTGTTAACATCATGACACCCGTGCAGATGGACAATGCACATACAAATGCTGACACATACCCCAGTGCACTTAATTAGCATGTACACAACTGCATGGATCATGCTATTCCACACAGAGCCATGATGGTACACACCAGATAACAGACACCACTCTGGTGGTTATGTTCCATGGACATATGATGTACAACAACAGGTGTAGGCTGTTGCACAGTGGTGTACATTCCCATGTGTGGGGTGGCTCACTGGTCAGCCGTGGTGGGGCCACAGGGTCCATCATCACATACTCCAAGACTAGCTACGTAAACATGACTGCCACACATTCCGGGGTGTACCACCAGGCATTATGGTGGTATGTCAGGATTCGATGGCAACACCCACATCTGCTGTCACATACAACAGTCACTCAGGAACATTGCAGACCCAGGTATTGTTGGCAACATGCTGGAGGATGGATTCAATGCTGACAGTACACCCTCTCACTCACTACAGGGCCGCAATCCATACATGAACATTGTGGTGTCCCTGTGGTCGCACCTACACAGTACTGACCTACACTCTATGTGTCCTGGGACACTGGCCCCATGTCACATTCCAATGTCCCAGGCTGTGATGTCCACCAACCTCCGAATTACATGTCTCACCACTAGGCCACCATATTCAGTAATAGCCTTGTTTCAGGCATTGTAGACCCTGAATGGCACACAGCAGCATTTATCGTACTACACACAGGTGGCACCACATTGCACGAGTGGGACTATAGTCCTACACACCTGACTGGACTGTTCTGCATGGCTATGGGGAACATCATCAAGGACGTCATTCTCAGAGACATTGTTGGTCTCCCGTCCTCTGCTGCCACCCGGGTTTGGCTTGTTAAGGCCAGAGCATGGCCCCTACACATGGTGGACTCCTTTCATACAGTTACCAGGGCAGTTGCTGATGGTACGGGAGTCCACACATCCTACATTGTCCTCTCATTGCCTTTCAGCACCATTCCCCATTCTGGTATTGACAACATACACATCCACCTGCACATCGTACCCTGTGTCTCAGGATGTTATGCTATGTGGCTCATGGACAGGACACACAGTGAGGCCAGCATACCATAGTACCTACTACATGTCAGGTACTTTTTCATACCATGGTCATCAGTCATAGGGCCCCTCATGTTAAGTATATGCTTCCCTGTGGAACAGGCTGGCACAGGGGACTTTCCCTGCCTAGCTTTAGAACCCCTGCATACCAAGCACCATGATTGCTCCACCAGCTGATACTGACTCCAACCATACGGATGCCACTGTGACAGATACATAATATGAATATCATGGCATCAAGCTGCATGACACAAGGTGCATGCACATCACCTTTGCATTACACCATTCACCCACTGACTATCACATGGATGGTGGTCCCCTACATACATATCACATTGTACATGTTTGCAGTACACACATATGTCGCACCCACTCCTGGGGTTACCATATTGCCACTGTGGCATGGATATCCTCCTACGTGGCCTCACCTATCTGTACTGGGTGTGTAACTGGTACATAGGCACCCATTGTACCTCTGAACTCAAGACATCTACACACATTCAAGGGTACACCACCCCATTTAGGGTGTACCTTACACAAGAGCTACAGCTTTACATGCCACAACATTAACACGCCATGACGTTTACTGAGCTCCAACAGTTTCAATATGTGGCTGCACTACGGACACCACATCTGTACACATTTGCATACTACATACTCAGGGGTGACCTCTGCTGATCAGACAGGGCCCATGTCCACAACATTATTGATGGATATACTCCTCATACGCAACATAAGCAGAGGCCACTGTGAGCAACATGCTCATGGATATGTGCACACACGCCACAATGAGTGGGATGTGCTTCTGGGTTACATTCCCAATTCGGACACTCAGCATGCTGTGGAACATAAGTCCTCTGTACATCACGCAGGGACACTCAGTAGCACTGTTCATGTGATACCTCCCTTGGTGGTTGGGAGACACATGTAGGCCTGGGATCACTGCAGTGGCTGTACTGTGCAGTGGTGCAAGTGACACCTGGCTCTGCTCTTCACAGGGCACTACCCTGGAGAGGTGCCACTAGTGTGAACACTGTAGTTGTGCTTACACATGGACTTGACAGACTGCATAGTACCCCACTATGCACCTGTGGAGCTATTACTTGTCCTTTGTGCATGGTTACTTGGTAGCCCTTCCATTTAGATTAGCTATCATGCTATTACTATGTCCTGTACCTACAGGCCATATGTCTCCTGTTATTGTACATACCAATAGACGATACCTGTGGTATGCACAATATGCCTGTTATGCTGTGTTGAATATGTCATATCTACCTATAATACTATACATTACACATATTTCACATAGTATCCCATAATGCAAAGCATACTTGCTCAGCGGGACCACCTTACATATGTCATTAACGTTATTTTCCATACACATGAGTGCTGTGACAGTAGATCAGCATATACTATCCCCTGCTATGGCACGTCCTTGTTGGACATACCCTACCACTGATGGCGGGTTGTATGGCATTGTTCTGTTTAATGGCCTCATGTAGCATCCCTTCTGGTGTCTGTGCTATGTACCTTGTGTCCCACTGCTGGATGCACAGATTTTACAAGCGTTAGTATGCTCAGCAAGACATCACTAAATAAATACCTTTCCCCACTTTATGCATTGCAGACACGTTTAATTAATGCAAACCAGGCTATACATACAGTAAAACTAATTAATACAGATCATACCATACATAACCTTACATATCGGGCATTCTACATACCCTGTCGTTGTTACAGCATTTCGTTTCTATCTCTCTCACAGTGTCTCAACTATTTTTCAGTATGAGCATATGGTTTGAATGTCTGGCAAGTCATTCTTATATATGTCGATACCTGAAACATGTGGATTCTTCCCGCAAATTGGTGTTCCTGAGTGACTAATTACTTGCATATCAGCTGTGCAGCTACTCCATTCACCAATTACGTGGCAACAGTGGGGTATAATTGGATTCTCCACTTGGGTATTGCCTATTTGCCCTACCTTCAGGGAGACGGTCTGTATTGTGTTTTGTTATGAGTAACTGCAACTGCTATGCATGGAGACAAGTATAGTTTGGATTCATGTCCCCCGTGGATTGTGTGTGACAGGTAGAGTATTTGGTTCAACATGTGGGTGTACTTGTCATTCCGACATCTGATAATGGAGTATTGCAATCAATACCTGTAACATGGCTCTTTGTTCCATTATACAACGCCTGCAATTTTGCATGTCACCTTTAATTGTGTCTCTCACATGGTATGTTGTGGGTTCTGCAGATGTAATTGACTGACTGGATGTTTGTGCTGCTATTACAGTTTGTATTGCTTTAGTTTCTAGTGTGGGGGATGTCGGTGGTTGTACGTAACATATACGGTTTGTGGGCCTTGCATTTCTACATAATCCATATATATGTGTGTGGGCTCCGTCCCTGATTAGAGAGCTGACAGTTAGTAGACTTATGTTACAGGATTGTACGTTGGGCCATTGTTAATTGGTTTCTATATCATCTGCAGGTGAGCTTGCTACTTGTATACCTCTGTAATTGAAGCAATATATCAGGGGATATGTGTAGGTGACAGCTATCCCTTGTTTTTCTGTCCCAGATATTTGCAGTCTTTGTGGTTGTGTTGTTAAAAGAGCCTGTTTGCCATGGGTTGCCACCTTATCATATGGTCATTGTTGGACACTTGCAGGACACAAAGCGGTGTTTACAGGCCAACACGTAGCCACGGTACACAGGTAGCACATACTTTTATCCTCACTACATACCTATTGTTGTGTGACTTTGGATACTTATCATCTTGCATGTAACATTTAAGTTTCTTACATACAGGCATAACTATTAAATACGACTGTTACATTATATATGGGACATATTTATGTCCTACCATCTCAGACATTTGCCCTTTGTACTGTTTTATGTCAGGATACACCTGCCCAGGGTGGGGATGTCCCTCCTACTGTGGTACAGGTAGTACCATATGCCTACAGCTAGCTATACCCACACCTACCATACTGGTCTGCCTCTGACTTGGCACCAACATACACATGTTGCGGACACACACACACATTACAGTCACACAGAAACGCACATGGCACCCTCAATGCACACTTACACAGACTACGGTACTCACAGACACAGTTGAACACAGTACCTACGTGGACCGCGACACCATCAGCGGTGACTAACCGTCCCTTCATATCATCATACTATTACTCGCGGATGTACTGTTCCGGTACTGTGTTCTATTGGTCTTTCGGCCTCGTGGTTACGCATGTCAGTATGTTACACATTCCATGGTTGGCGGTATCCTATTTATTTGTACCTCCATGATATTATGAATGTTGTTGGACTATCTGTCATATTTGCAGATATCGCTGAATCCATCTATATCACCATATATCCCTCTATTGCCCTTTCTATCTGTATTATATATATGCATATGTGTACATATATATATATATATATATATATATATATATATATATATATATATAAGTTCAACTAGAAAAGAAAAAGCAGCAAATGCACTGTGTGCAAAATTCCGTCTCTGTGTCTTGGAAATTCACCTCTATTCAATGCTCATAACAGTCCACAACACCTTCAATGAAACCAGGTAGAAGTGAATAAAAGTTTATTGTGATGCCAACAAACAAAGAATGGTTAAGCGCTTTCACTTGAATAAAACAAGCTTCCTCAGAACACCATAGCTTGCATCACAGTTGTTTAAATAACTTTTTTGGCGCCAAAATTCAGTTTGAAATTTTAAAGCTATACACACATCCTATAACCATTGTTCTCTGTTCATAAAATCTTAAATAATACCAAAACACAGAATCGCCAAGTAGAAACCAAAAAACACAACTAAAGTGGCAGAAAGAACTGGAAAAGATGCTTTAGCGTATAAAATATTTAATATCCGCTTTCGTAAAAACCAACTTCATCAGAAATACAGATAATGTACCCATCATGCTTATAAATACAATCATCAATTATAAAAACAATTAACAACTAATTAAATAATTAATTCACATATAACAGGAAGTGACCAAATATGGAAAAACTACTAAAATAAATTTTGTAAAAAAATAATAATATGAAAAAACACTGTTATAATAATAATTCCAATAAACTGTTCCTGTCAATAGTTTTAGACAGATTCAAACTCCGATATTTAAGAAAACATTTCAAATTTACAGACTCATTCAACCCTGGAAAATGGTCTGAATGTAGTTTAATCTGCCATAAACATTCACGTTGTTCCACAAAGTTCCTAAAATCCCCAGCTCTTCCATCATAATTACATTTTTCCAAAACAGTAAAGCAAAATTTTTGGAATGAAGTGCAAGAAATAGAATGTTTGTACAAGGCATTATTAAGATTTTTCGTCTTAATGGCATAAAGATGCTCCTTAATACATTTGCCCAAGCTCCTAGTGGTCATGCCAACATAGAAAGCTGGGCAAACAGAACATAATGCAATGTATACAAGTCCACTACTAGAACAATTTAAGTAACTAGGCACTTCTAAAATTCTATCAGATGTAGCAATACTGATGTAAGGACCTTCTGATATAAAACGACAAACAGAACAATTGTTACATTTAAACATACCCTTTTTCTTACAATTAGAAAAATTACTGGAAGAAATGTTATTAAAATTTGTTTTCTCCAAAATCATTTTAAGCGTATTACTTTTACGAAATACAAAATTCGGTTTTGTACCGACAACTTTACTGATATCTTGATTACCTTGTAGAACTTTCCAATTTTCTTCTAAAATTTTTCTGATTTTAAAACAATCAGAACTCATTTCAAAAGAACAAAAATGTCTATCACTAACTGAGTGGCTAGCCTGAAAATCATCCTCATTTGTCTTATTTTGGCTTACTTTGAAACCTTTTACCAAAATTGGTGGAAAAAAATCTAACCGCTTATTGAAAATCTCTGTCCCTGTGTCCAAAAGAAATTTCTCTTCATATCCCCTATGGGTAAAAAGATGCACTATGTTGTGGAATTCATTTATGATGTCCATATCTCTAGTGGTCATGCGACTTGCTCTTATAAATTGTCCCCTAGGGATATTTTTAGTAATATATTTTGGATGACCACTAGAGAAATGAAGATAACCATTTGTAAAAGTTCTTTTTCTATGTATTTTGCTATGAAAACAATCATCTACAAGATCCCACCATAGATGTACATCTAAAAAATTAACAGCTGAGCCCACATCTCCCAATGTAAACTTAAGAAAACAAGACAACAAATTGATTTCACAAATCATGTGGTTAACAGTATCAGTGTTCCCCTCTATAATGAAAATCAAATCATCAATGTATCTCCCAAAGAAAATAATGTGAAATTTTGTTTTTAAAGAAGGAAGAAATTCTCCCTCCCACCAAGCTATAACAGTGTTAGCATAAGCTGGGGCTGCCTGAGACCCCATCGCAACTCCCCGTTTTTGTCTGTAATAAGTATTCTTAAATAAAAAGAAATTGTTTTCTAAAATTAAATCCAAAAACCTACAAATTAATGAAACATGGGAATTTTCAAAAAACCTTCCCTTAACCAAAAAACTCCGAACGGCCTCCACACCGTCAGTGTGGGGGATGCAAGTAAATAATGAAATAACATCTAATGTAAAAATAATGTGTTTGGAGGGATCAAAGATCCTTGTTTCATGAAAAGACTTGACTTTATCCAAGAAATGCCAAGAGTCCTTAATATAAGACAATTCATTTTCTAACAAAGGACCTAAGAGGGCATCAATAAATAAAGAAATACCCTCGGTGACACAATGGGGAGATGAAACAATGGGGCGTAAAGGTGGATTGTTAACATCTTTGTGGGTTTTGGGAATCCCAAAAATAACCCCAATCTTTGGGTGTTCAACCACACAAAAGTTATATAATTGAAAACTAATTTCACCACACATTAAAGCTTCATAAATATGCGAGTGTACATTCTTAAAACGTTTCAAAATGTCAAAATAAGGAATAATTTCATACTCAGCCGAATTTTCCAACATATTCAACATTTTCTCATCATAATTCTCATGTTTCATCACTACTATGTTTGACCCCTTGTCACTCTTCATAAACCTCACAGTTGCTGTCAGTTCTTTTAAATGCCTAAGGGCTTTCCTTTCCAGAAAGTCTAAATTGTCACGATAACATTGTTTGCTTCTAAAAAACACATTCACATCTTTAACACAAAGTTCCTCATAAGCTTTGATAGTATAGTGTAATGTTGGAACATAACAAGATAATTATTATTATTGGAATTATTATTATAACAGTGTTTTTTCATATTAATATTTTTTTACTAAATTTATTTTAGTAGTTTTTCCATATTTGGTCACTTCCTGTTATATGTGAATTAATTATTTAATTAGTTGTTAATTGTTTTTATAATTGATGATTGTATTTATAAGCATGATGGGTACATTATCTGTATTTCTGATGAAGTTGGTTTTTACGAAAGCGGATATTAAATATTTTATACGCTAAAGCATCTTTTCCAGTTCTTTCTGCCACTTTAGTTTTGTTTTTTGGTTTCTACTTGGCGATTCTGTGTTTTGGTGTTCGATTTTAGCCTTTGCATGGCAGAAACTACTGACGACACTCTACTGAATATGTCGGTACATTCCACGCCGACTAGTGAAGCTGATAGAGCTGATAAAGCTGGCGACTTATTAGTTGCTACACTTATGGATATTCAACTTTCATTAAAGTACTTAGTTACTAAAGCTAAGGCTTCTGACAACATTTTACAAGTTTCCAGTCCCTCCGGTACTAGTGATGAATTGGATACGGTGATTGACCTTTGTGCGTCTCCACACGGAGCTTCAGCAAGTGGGAACAGGAAATCTAACCTGCAACCTCGCGCTCATGCGGCGGAGAACGCTAGCTGTTTTCAGCTACTTAATTACGAAAGTAATCCTTTCTTCAGCTTTAATCGTGAAAATTCTGAATATAATAGTGGGGAAGTTAACGCACAAAAGGAAATGTTACTGAAATTAATGAAAAGGTACAAGTCTTTAGAAATTGAAAACTTTTACTTTTTAAGATGCATTGACTTGGGAGTTGTCCCTAAGGGGCTTCGTTTTTTTAAATGCCCAAACGGCATTAGCATTGGTCATCCTATGTTCAGTTCTTTAATAGACTTTTTCAACGATGCTGGCATTCGTTTTTTAAAGTTGTTAATAGAAAATAATGTTAACAAAATGTCTGTGTTACTCAAAGACATAAAGGAAGCCGAAGATATTATAAAAAAACGGCTTTCGGATAACCAGTTTAAATCTATTTTTGTATATATAACTAAGGAACTTGAGCAACATGCTAATGACGTTACGAATAGAAAAAGGTCAAAACTTGACCGGGACATTTCAGTGTATGACAACAAGACTGCTTACAATCATTTTATGCCTAGTTTTCGTAATTCTACAGGCCAGCAATCCCGTTCCAATTTTGATATTCAGGGTAAAGGCACTTTTTTTCAAACATTCAGGCGTGGCCATAACAACAATGATAAGGTTCCCTATTTTAGCAAAAGTAGTTCTAACTACGATGCATCTTTTCCACCATTGGTTCGTGGTTCAGTAGGACCATGTTCTTGTGTTGGTACTAAGTCAGACAATATACCAGGGAATCAGATTATTGATAATGTGAGTGAACCTTCTGACATTAGAAACGGTGACTTGACTGATTTTGAAGTTACAAGTGCAAGCAGCACAAGTAAAGTTATGCCTTCATTGTCCGACAACTTGCTTAAGAAGAAGAATTCTAATGCTTTTGGTAAAAGCACTGTGCTTACTAGAAGCAGGACTTTTTTGGGGTCCAGTTCGTCGGGGGACGAGGCTTAAGTGAAATTACTGATGATTTTGGTATTATTAATTTAACTGATCTTGTGTTTAATACTACAGAATTGGCAGTACTGAAATATGGATTTAATTTTATTCCAACACGTAAGGCTGACTTTGGTAGGACTGTTATTGACATTAAGAAATTTACTAGACAGCTTAATTTGTCCTATTTAATGCATGATTTAAATGTTAAAAAAACAGTGATAAACAAACCATCTTGTTATGTTCCAACATTACACTATACTATCAAAGCTTATGAGGAACTTTGTGTTAAAGATGTGAATGTGTTTTTTAGAAGCAAACAATGTTATCGTGACAATTTAGACTTTCTGGAAAGGAAAGCCCTTAGGCATTTAAAAGAACTGACAGCAACTGTGAGGTTTATGAAGAGTGACAAGGGGTCAAACATAGTAGTGATGAAACATGAGAATTATGATGAGAAAATGTTGAATATGTTGGAAAATTCGGCTGAGTATGAAATTATTCCTTTTTTTGACATTTTGAAACGTTTTAAGAACGTACACTCGCATATTTATGAAGCTTTAATGTGTGGTGAAATTAGTTTTCAATTATATAACTTTTGTGTGGTTGAACACCCAAAGATTGGGGTTATTTTTGGGATTCCCAAAACCCACAAAGATGTTAACAATCCACCTTTACGCCCCATTGTTTCATCTCCCCATTGTGTCACCGAGGGTATTTCTTTATTTATTGATGCCCTCTTAGGTCCTTTGTTAGAAAATGAGTTGTCTTATATTAAGGACTCTTGGCATTTCTTGGATAAAGTCAAGTCTTTTCATGAAACAAGGATCTTTGATCCCTCCAAACACATTATTTTTACATTAGATGTTATTTCATTATTTACTTGCATCCCCCACACTGACGGTGTGGAGGCCGTTCGGAGTTTTTTGGTTAAGGGAAGGTTTTTTGAAAATTCCCATGTTTCATTAATTTGTAGGTTTTTGGATTTAATTTTAGAAAACAATTTCTTTTTATTTAAGAATACTTATTACAGACAAAAACGGGAGTTGCGATGGGGTCTCAGGCAGCCCCAGCTTATGCTAACACTGTTATGGCTTGGTGGGAGGGAGAATTTCTTCCTTCTTTAAAAACAAAATTTCACATTATTTTCTTTGGGAGATACATTGATGATTTGATTTTCATTATAGAGGGGAACACTGATACTGTTAACCACATGATTTGTGAAATCAATTTGTTGTCTTGTTTTCTTAAGTTTACATTGGGAGATGTGGGCTTAGCTGTTAATTTTTTAGATGTACATCTATGGTGGGATCTTGTAGATGATTGTTTTCATAGCAAAATACATAGAAAAAGAACTTTTACAAATGGTTATCTTCATTTCTCTAGTGGTCATCCAAAATATATTACTAAAAATATCCCTAGACGACAATTTATAAGAGCAAGTCGCATGACCACTAGAGATATGGACATCATAAATGAATTCCACAACATAGTGCATCTTTTTACCCATAGGGGATATGAAGAGAAATTTCTTTTGGACACAGGGACAGAGATTTTCAATAAGCGGTTAGATTTTTTTCCACCAATTTTGGTAAAAGGTTTAAAAGTAAGCCAAAATAAGACAAATGAGGATGATTTTCAGGCTAGCCACTCAGTTAGTGATAGACATTTTTGTTCTTTTGAAATGAGTTCTGATTGTTTTAAAATCAGAAAAATTTTAGAAGAAAATTGGAAAGTTCTACAAGGTAATCAAGATATCAGTAAAGTTGTCGGTACAAAACCGAATTTTGTATTTCGTAAAAGTAATACGCTTAAAATGATTTTGGAGAAAACAAATTTTAATAACATTTCTTCCAGTAATTTTTCTAATTGTAAGAAAAAGGGTATGTTTAAATGTAACAATTGTTCTGTTTGTCGTTTTATATCAGAAGGTCCTTACATCAGTATTGCTACGTCTGATAGAATTTTAGAAGTGCCTAGTTACTTAAATTGTTCTAGTAGTGGACTTGTATACATTGCATTATGTTCTGTTTGCCCAGCTTTCTATGTTGGCATGACCACTAGGAGCTTGGGCAAACGTATTAAGGAGCATCTTTATGCCATTAAGACGAAAAATCTTAATAATGCCTTGTACAAACATTCTATTTCTTGCACTTCATTCCAAAAATTTTGCTTTACTGTTTTGGAAAAATGTAATTATGATGGAAGAGCTGGGGATTTTAGGAACTTTGTGGAACAACGTGAATGTTTATGGCAGATTAAACTACATTCAGACCATTTTCCAGGGTTGAATGAGTCTGTAAATTTGAAATGTTTTCTTAAATATCGGAGTTTGAATCTGTCTAAAACTATTGACAGGAACAGTTTATTGGAATTATTATTATAACAGTGTTTTTTCATATTAATATTTTTTTACAAAATTTATTTTAGTAGTTTTTCCATATTTGGTCACTTCCTGTTATATGTGAATTAATTATTTAATTAGTTGTTAATTGTTTTTATAATTGATGATTGTATTTATAAGCATGATGGGTACATTATCTGTATTTCTGATGAAGTTGGTTTTTACGAAAGCGGATATTAAATATTTTATACGCTAAATCTTAAATAATATTCATATTATTTCTAAAATCAATGTTACATATAATATATGTTGATAAAATGAACAAGTTAAAAAACTGAAAAAATGTTAACAAAGACATTTACATCTAGATCATATCAAAACATGTTTAAAAACATATGACAATGTACCTTATAAATAGTTCATTTAAGGCCAGTAGTGGTTTGACAGATACAGTGTCATTTAAACCTGGTATAGTCGAAGCATCTGTGTATATTTGCCACCAAAATTCTTTATATAATAATAAATTATTAAAGTCACCCCCTCTATTATTGGTGTGCACAATGTCCACTATACCAAAATTAAAATAATGTTTGTCACCATGTTGTTTAATATGTTTATACAAAGCATTTTTTTCATCCTTCCTTCTGATGCTATAAAGGTGAGAGTATATACGTTTATTTAAACTCCTTTGAGTCTTACCTATATAGAATCCTGAACATGTTCTACAGATGGCAATATACACCACCATTTTAGTTGTACAGTTGCCCTGCACAGAATTTAATTCTAGTGTGTTTGTAATTATCCAATTTCACACTGTCTCCCTGAAATATGGTGTGACATTATTTACATGCCCCACATTTTGCAGTTTTCATGTATTCTGTCTTCTTAATAAAGATACCCTTCTCTAAAATGGATTTTATATTGGCTCCTACCTTGTAAACAAACCTTGGGCATTCATCTAATGTGGGTGCTATATCTTGATCTGCAGATATTATATGCCAGTTATTCATCAGAATCTTCTTGACTTTACCTGAATATATGCCAAATTCCATAATGCAAGATTTGCCAAAAATGCAAGTTTCAGACTTCATATCATGCAATATATCCACAATCGAAACAGTAGCTGTCCTATATTTTTCACCCAACAAAGGCTTGTACTGGTTACCCTATTTCCTCACAACATAATTACTTACATTTTCCATGACTCTAACATCATACCCTCTGTCCTTAAATAAGGACGTTATAAATTTCACCTCATCCAACATGTTCTCATACCGTGAGGTCATCCTAACTGCTCTAATAAGCTGACCCTTATATATATTTGTGAATTGTTTCTTCGGATGGTAGCTAGAATATCCCAAATTAGTATTCGAAAAAGTGTTCTTTCTATAAATTTTGGATTTAAACTCATCCCCTGTTTTTGACACAAATGTGTCTAAATATATATATATATATATATATATATATATATATATATATATATATGGCGGGGAACGTGGCAGGCACACAGCACCACCATATGCTGTAAGACTCATGTACTGTTCAGGTGTTGGCATTCCTTGTTGCACTGGCTGTTGTGTTTACAATGTTTGAAGGCTGCCTATGTAGGAGTCACACATTGGGCCACCTATACATTACAATTTACAGGTGGTCATGTTTGTGTGCCATCCATTTTACTGTGTGTGCAGTTGGTGAGGTGTCAGTCCGTAGGGGCCTACATGGTCAGAGTATGTGGTATACGTTCCCTATTTGCCAAGGCGTAGGCATATTGGGCATGCCTCCGTCTGCCTACTGGGGCTGGCACAGTGTGTTCATGGTCTGAATCCCTCTGTGCCTGTACTGGCCTTGGCAATTGCGGTGGGCTATGAGGGCCTTCACCATTTTGTCCCTACTGCAGCTGCTTCCAAAGGATCATATTATGTAGCATGGCACATACTATGACGATGTGGGCACATGTGCCTGGAGAGTACTGCAAGGCTCCACCAGATGTATCCAAGCACCGGAACCGTGATTTCAGCATCCCGAACACACACTCTATGATGATTCTGGTTTGTGCGTGTGCCTCATTATGGTGTTCTTGCATGGGTGTGTGTGCATTTCTGATGGGAGTCATCATCCACGGCTCCAGTGCATAGCCAGCATCCCCCACAAGATGGCCATGTGGGATGTCCCCCCTGACAAATACCTGATACAGCTGTGAGGCATGCCAGATATGGGAGTCATGGTAGCTTCCAGGGCTGCCAGCACACACATCCATGATAATGCCCTGGAGATTGCACACGACCTGGCAGTTGATGGAGTGGAATCCCTTGCGGTTTATGTAGCGCATACTCTGCTCACCGGGTGGTGACTTGATTTGTATGTGCGTGCAGTCTATCGCACCCAGTACCTCTGGGTATTGTGCCACACGGTGGAAGTGACGCATATTGCTGGCCAACTCCTCCTGAGTTCTGGGGAAGTATATCTGCTCATTAGCATGTGGTAACATGGCATCCACGAACTGGTGTAGTACCCTGGATGCTGATGCCTGCGAGATACCCATTATATCTCCAGTTGGCCTTTGAAAGGTACCTGTGGCCAGTATTCGCAGGCTTACACATACCTTCGTGTCCACTGGTATGGATTCCCCTCTGTTGTTTCTGGTTCTCAGGTGTGGCTGGCACAGCTCCACTATTTGCTGTAAGATGTCCCTGTCCACCCTGTAACGCTCTACTATCTCCAGGTCATGTAGACCCTGGTAAGTTACCCTTGGTCTGAACACTCTCCTTCTCCTCCGAGGCCTGCGGTGGTTGTCGGCATCATCCTCCACAACACTGTCAGTCTCTAACACATGCTGATGAATCATAGCTATGGCAGCTCCCAACATGTACATTTTAAAAGTTCCCCGTGTGTTTACACCTATGGTGCGGTGTTTGGGAATACACAGGTGTGTGTTGGGTGCTTACACACTTTATACTATTGTGCTGTGAACACCGATGATGTCATAGGATGTGTATGTATGTTCGTAGCTACAGGTTAAGTTATGTGTTTTACTGCTGGAACTACTATTGTGGTGCCTTTGGTGTTGAATTACATTTGCCTGCTGTGGATTACCTCTTGACCTTCCCTTTACATTTCTGCACATTGCACCTAACATTTTCTGGCGTGCATCCTGCAGCCTACTTTCATTTGTGCTTTCCTGGACCTGGCGTATCTTGCGTTATGTGTGCTACTGCTGGTCTGCTGTTGGTTTGCTTTGCTCTGCTGTGTCAGGTCTCCTATCTTTGCAATCCAATACCTCCCCTCCTTTCTTTGCATTCACATGCCTCCCCTATCCTGTTTTGCAGGTTTCTGCAAGTGGACTTGTCAGCTGCCGTCGATTGGCCTTCATGTGTTGATTGGTGTTGAATGCT
Source organism: Protopterus annectens (assembly GCF_019279795.1). Classification (NCBI taxonomy): domain Eukaryota; kingdom Metazoa; phylum Chordata; order Ceratodontiformes; family Protopteridae; genus Protopterus; species Protopterus annectens. The sequence goes on along the minus strand of NC_056728.1, from coordinate 1,478,795,237 downwards.
CATTAGTACTCCAATTACCCTACTTCCACATTTCCTTTTCTTCCCCTGACCTTCCTGTTTCTACTATTGTTTGCGGTGTATGCGTCCAATTACTGAGTTTTGGGCACCTTTTCATCCTCGTACACATGCGCTTTTGGCCACCATGTGTGCTCTCAGCTAAATGATTCCTCCCCACCCCTATCCTGCAGCTTTGCTTAGCAACGGACAGGCCAGATTTGCAATGCTCCAATGTGCTTAGTGCAACAGTGGCACACCCCTCTGCTGATGTCATGTAACTCCTCTGGGACACTCCTCGGTGTTATACCGCTGCGCCGTATGGTACAACCTTCCTCCGGCAGGACATTTGTGATTCAGTATTATCTGCCTCATTTGCATGGCATTGACTACTAATTCATAGTTACCGCGCCGAACACTATCGCAAGCCCTTAGCAACCCTTGCACCTTGGTTGTGGTGTTCCATGCCTACCACTGTGTGTTATGCTGTAAACCTGCTTTCTATTACATTGTGATTTTATGACATTTTTATATTATTTCTTTATGTTACAGCTTCCGCACACATGCCCTGCGGTTCTGCTGTGCGTTTCTGTGGACATGACATTAAATGTTGTTATTTACATGTTATGCATCTTTTCTTATGCCATCGGCTGTGTATTTCACCATTGGCCTATGTTCACGTTGTGATACCTGGGTCTGGCCCTCTTCCATAGCTCCAATGTTATGTTTGGGAAAATGTAAACCGTGTTTTTTGGTTTACATTTCCGTGGACTTACGCTACGCCTGCACCACGTCATGAATCGCTCTATGCCTTCATTTGCATGGTGCAACACTGCACATGGGGTGATTTGCATACCTACGCCGGGGGCTGCGCAGATCTGGCATACGCCGGTAGTGCATGTGGAATTGGATTGTACCTGAATCGCTCAGCGGCCATATTTGGCGTTATAATGCCTACACTATGCGTGTGCCTGGCACAAGCTTCATGAATCTTGGGGAGCGTTTTATTGTTTTTTATTCCATGTTTAATATAATCATTTAGCATAGACTCAGTTATTCACATATCATGTCCAAACATTTAACTTTATGTTACGAATATCGATACTAGTATATATTTTTTTAATGCTTCATCAATGCTAATGTCCAGGAGGGTTTACAAACCAAGTCAGCAACATACGATATACATCAGGTGTTCAAATTTAAGAACATGTAGCAAACCAACAGTGCTGCCATTTTATTTGACCAGTGTTTGGCATACCCAAATAAGATGCACTGTCTAGCAATGGTGAGCAAAAGTATAACCAGAGGCTTATACTTATATAGCTCACTCTCTTCCCATTGTTTTTCCTTGCTGTCTTATACATGGGAACTGTACTTTGGCTAAACCTATTCCATTTACACACACAAAATATAGACACATACTTACACATGCACATGAACACATACATCATTAACGCTAGAAAAGGGAGAGAGGCATTTTACAGCTGATAAGTCAAGGATAGTGGGGGTAAGAATACAAGGATAATTACTGACTTAGAATCTGGTTATTACACAGTGGTGGAAAATATTTGAAAGAGCTGAATAAAGTAGAATTGTCTGAAATAAACTGAAATGTAAAGTGAGTATTAAGGTAGGAAGGAAATTCAGAAGGAATACTGGGAAGTCTTGTTCTGTGGAAGGGAAAGGAGTTATAAAGGGATGGGGTGTATGAGCAAACAAAGGAAAATGGAGTTACACAGCCGAGGAACATGACCATGTATGCTTTAGGTGTTGTTTTAGTAAGGGATTGAAGGCAGAAAGTTTCATGTTCTGTGTTATTTATACTGGGATGGTGTTCCAGAGTTAAGATACTTAATGGGAGTACAGTGAGTCATTTGCTGATTTATTAGACTTTATTGGGATTACTAAGAGGTTATTGACTCATTGTAGGTCTGCACTTGGATTGACGTACTGCAGGATATCTTTCAGAATTTGACACTTGTCTGGAACATGTATAATATTCTGTGCAGTAATGACCTGTGAATGTGTTAAATAGTTCAGTAGCTCAAACCAGTTTAGTTGTTTCACGGCTATATATAGCTGACTCACTTCACAGAAAGACCATTCCTCCGAAAGCAGGGACTATCAAAAATCTTTCCCTGGCAAATGAAACAGGTTGCTCACTACAGAATCTTTTCCATTCTTCACTTTAATACATCCCTACTTGCATAATTGTACCATAGTCAGATGTTTTCTACATGTACATTTACAGCACAAGGCAGATCTTATGAAGCAGAACTGTGAAAGTGATGTTATAATCTTTCACTCTTAGGACACGTCTCTTGGTTATACATCATGATTTATTTATTTTAAAAAAATCTGAGTTTGTTTTAATGCTGTATTATAAAACTTAGGGCACCTAAAAAGCAAACTTATTGCAAACTCCTGAGTAGGGGATTCCTTTGAAAAGGATCAGCTCCCAAGCTGTTTTGTACCCACAAACATGCCCCCAAGGTGGGTTCCTTCCCACACACACACACACACCACCTCTATACTGTAATAAATTCAGACCACTATGAGTGATTCAGTTGACACAGTGCTCATCTGCCTTGGAATGATGATTATTAAAGTTCCTATTTATGGAAAGACAGTCTCCAGATTCTTCTCTTTAAAACATTGAACAGAGAATTATACCTTTTGAAAAACGCAAAAATCTTCTTAACCTGCAAACTGCACTTCTTTACATAGGCTAAGCATAACAAACCACTTGGAGCACATTGACCAGTGGAGTTACTCAGCCATTTGTGTTATACTCCATAGATTTGATTTACAAGAAACCTTTAGGCTTGAACCAGGCAGGATTAAACCCTAAAAACTCTAGTCAGGATATTAGGGTTTGAGAGAAAAAGTTGTTAAAGTTGATGTACTTCATAAGTTACAAGTAGATGCATTTTTCTAGTCTTTTAGCCACAAGGCAAAGGATGGTAGTAGGTGTATAGTGGGAAAATGCTACTGATGTGCCATTTTTGTGGACGTGTGATATATAAGTTTTGTTCTGGATGGATGGGACATACGTCTCAGATGTGAATTGGCTTATCAGCATGGATACAGGGGAAGCCAGCATGGCAGCTGCCATTGGAGTAAGCAACTGACTCTGTTAGTAATTTCTGCTATTTCGAATACTCTACAAAGAATCTTCTTTTTTCCTATCTTTTTGGAAACAGAATGACTAGTGGGACCCAGGGAAGGAAGAATTCATGTATTTGCCCCAGATCCAACATCTTGTACAGTTTCCTTGACATGGTTTGCTTGACTTGATTACACACAAAGAAAAGAGCCTATTTCTTTGCCAGTTCAGTCAGTGTGTCCACATAAAGTTCCACTTGATAGGTACACCCTGATTAGCGGTTAACATGTTCTTAAACTCCTGCAGTACTGCTTAAATTTCATGACAATGGGTAGAGTTTATCTGTGCTGAAAGCAATACCTCATAAAGAGTGATGCAAGATAGGGCCTTTCTGGAAAGGTCTAACACGGGATCCCACTCTAATTCTTCCTGTTAACCCACTGAAGATATCAGGATGTACTATCATGTTAATATGGCAGGGTTAGTTTTCTGTCTCCTGGCTAGGCAACTCCAACATACAGACAATATCACATATATTTTTTACAGTACTGAAGGCATCTTTCCTTTTTTCTTGCATTTCATTTTATTGAGCAGGAATAAGTATCAACATATGCTCCCAATTGTATATTCTCGTGTTCCACCTACCCAGTCTTACTAGACATTGTTCTATGTTATTTGGCTTGTGCAAGGTGTTGTTACATCATCTTTCAAATTCAGTAAGAATGGTAAAAAAAATGAGATCATCTTCCATAGCAGATTTTTCTAGGAATTATATCCATCCTACCACCATTACCAGTTAAGTCTAACACCCCCCTCACCCTGTGACTGCAAGTTAAGCAAAATGATGAAAAACAAGTGTACATGTGTCAGAATTTTATCTGTGCACAAAAAGGAGTTGAGGCAATTACCTCCCACTCTCACCTAAATTGCTGTTAGGGCTGTCAGCATAGTCTTATCAGTATCTTTGCGAGATCATTTGTAGATGTGAGCTGCTTTACTCAATAACATTTCCACATGCAGGCCAGCAAGTCTAACATGAAACTAGCATCTTTAATAAAATTTCTGAGGTGAAAGTCTAACATAATGAAAATCTCTAATAGGACATTTGTACCTTTACTGCTCCAGAAGAGGACAGAGTACCACATCAGGTTACTTATATGCATGATCTCCCATCACCAAGGTATACTTCTTGACTGTGGTGCTTAGGGTACTAATAGGCCTTGCTTTGTTCATTGGTACAGTTTGACATGATTCTTCGTTAACAGAGAAAAGCATCAAAGCATTCTTTAATTTTTTTCTTCCCTTGTCAATTTTTAGCATCATGCAAATATCTTATAATACTATGTTATGTCTTTTCCAATTCCTTGTCTACAGAAACTCTATAAAAGACTTTTGTCTATGCGTTTTATACCTATATGGCCTGAAAAAGGAGTATCATGGGCTATGGCCAGAACTGTCTGAACATAGACCCTTGGTACCACTAGGTACTGTGCCACATCTCTCCCTCTCTCTCTCAAGTCCATCTTGAGAAGTCCATTCTCTGTATTATAACCCTTTGTCTCATTATACTTATCCTTATGTCCCTGAGATTCAGGAGCCTCCTTGACTACATCTCTCATTTACAGCAAGGTGGGATCTGATATCTCTGCCTCACTTACCTCTTTCTTTGTGATCTTCCCTATTTCCCTTTCCAAAGCATGTCTAGTATATTTTGGGAGCTGTGGCTCAAAGTTCAGCTTACTGCTACTACCTAGGGCATACTCCAAAGTAGCCACTTGCAAAAGAAGCCCAGTACCATGTGATACCTGTGGCTTAGAGTCAGGCATGTTGCTGTCACTTAATTCTTTGCTTGAGATAATCAAATCAATGTCTTGCTTTGGTGGCATAGGCACTGTCTGGTTTCTTTTCAGCTGTCTTCCCCATATGCTTGCCTGTATGCCTGACTGCATGTAATATGATTTACACAAGCTATCAGATCATCAAAATAATCTCCTATTAAAATGTCTGCTAGGTTGTCATCAGACAATCTTGCCTGTTTGATTCCCATCCCTTCTTCTCAATCCAAGAAACCCCTGGTCAATGGCAACTGAAAAGTTATACTCTCAATGGCTCTAAGTAGACTGGACTGCCTGGGCAACTAATGATGGTTTTGGTCAACTCCAGGCCATAACAGAATTTATGTGCATTGTAACATCCCTTTTAGTAATGGATGCTTTTCCCTACACCAGTATTAGTTATACAGTCTTGGGATAGCTTGGGACAGCTTTTTATGCCATTTTTGCTACCATGCCTGCCAACCTCAAGCTCCCTTCAGTCAGGCATAAGCAGTCAAGAGCTGTCATCTAGACAGCCATGTAGGAACTGTGTAGTCTCACTGGTATCCTTGCAATAATAGCTTTTCCCACACTTGATGGAGATATGAGTGCTTACATCAACACAACGGCCACCAGTGCCTCACAGTGTATGTATGCTTACTCCGCACATTAACCAACAGGTGCTACCATCATCATCTTGGATATTCACATTCATGTCATGCTTGCACCAGATCCTTACAACATGACTGGTCTCAGCTCTTTAGCTGATGTCCTGTAATCAGAGAACAGCAGCATAAAATTGGTGGAAACAACCCTCTGTCTCATTAGAATGAGGATGTCCTTCCTCCCTGTTTGAGGTGTCAAGTAATGGGACCACTAGTTGAACTTTGGTTGCCTGTGATGCAATCAAGGCTTTATCCCTCTACATCAGCTGTGTTCGTTTGGGACATCTTTTGTGTCAAGGTAACCCAGTACAGAGTTTCCATCTTTGCTAGCTCCCTCATTGAATGTGTCATTATGAACATTTGGACTATCCATGCTCCGCTTGGATATACAAAAAAAAATCTAGCTTCAAGACTAAAGCAGGCACCAGAATCAGTGGTTTCCCTTATTTACCTGTTGTACCTGCTGTGATAGATAAGACTGCCCACAATGGGGTTCCCTCATGACTGCATGATGTTATAGGTAAATCTGTTTTGTGCAGTTCTGCCACATTGCCTGGACAGAGGTCTCAGTTTCTACCAATGCCTTCAGCACTGCTACACTTCCATTCAGATTATTGTAAACTTAAGCAAAGTACTAAGTGCTTGCTCCTATATTAATAGGTACCCCAGGTTTTCAAAAGTACTATTTGACCTCATCGCTAGCAAACAATTAGTTCTGCAGTTAAATCACTGACACTGTATACTGTCTTTCTTGTGTTCCATAAACTATTTCCTAAAAAGCTTCAGGGATTTGCTTAAGGAAGTACCACAGAAAGTTCTTACCATTCACATAATCAAGATGTCCAGGATAATTTGACATGGTAACTGCATACATTGGTGCTACCAGTGGGCTCTGGGTTAAAAAAATGTTCACCTATTACGTCTGATCTGTTTGGCTTAGATAGCAAACATATTTAAATTCCTGAATAAAGCTATCATTTTTGCTGATGAGTACTGAATTTGGCATCACATGCTGCATAATCGCCTCACTATTCACAGCGTTTGACAAAGATTGAGCAACACCTTTTCATACCAGCAGTCGTTTCTCTTTCCTCTCACACCTTGTCCCTCTCCTGCACTTGATTTCAATACTACTTTTCTCTTGTATGGCTTTTCCCTGTTCTCACTCCCTTAGTACCTGAAGCTGTTTCTTTCTCTCAGCTGATTTGCAATATTTCATCTCTAGTTTTAGCTTGTTTTAGCACTTCATCCTGCATTTTGAAATCATCTGGTGATATAATGTCTTGCTTTTTTGGACCTAAGGCTGATATGTAGCTCTCTCCAGATTAAGTGTAGTGGACTTTAGTTGTTACTTTTCCTTTCTGTTCATACCACATATAGAATTCCCATCAGTTTATAGATGTTGTTCATTTGTGACTCTATCCTCTTTCCCTACTGCACAGAGCATAGCTTTTGGATGCTCATAGGTTCATAGGTAAGTATTAGGCTAGCGGCCATTGTGGACCATTTAAAGCCTAGCCAGTTTCTCCATTTGGAGCTTAAATTAACCTGTCTCATTTGATATTAGACTGGACTTATTCATGCCATTTCTGATAGTTATATATTACCACAGTCAGTATAATCGGAATAATACCATAGATACTTTTAGGTGACCACCGCATGGAATAAATAATTTAGGAGATGCATCTCTCCATTAATAGTATAAAGGGCAGTCCAGAGGTAAATTTTCTGTTTCCCATCCATACAGCCAAGTTGTGTTTGAATACAGACATGGAAGATCTTTGTTTTATATGGATGGAAAATATGTTTCAGAGCAGCAACATCCTCTGAGAGATATACCTGTCCCTCTAAAGCAGTTCTGTTGATGTTGCAGAAGAGGTTTAGATCCCTAAACTGAGTTTTCATGATGCTTTTTGACTTGCTGATATATAGCAAATCCATCACTATTGGGTCAGGGGTGCCTTGTATGCCAAATACAGGTGACCTCATTGCAGTCTGTAGGATACTAAGCATAGAGATATGGCTCTGAGTCGGTTCATATAGGACATCTTATTTAGGCCTTGTATCCTTTTAGTAAGTTAACTCTGTGGGCGTTCTTGAATGTTGCAAGTATCTGGATAGATACATGCCAAAGGGGCATTAAACTCAATGATTATACTTAATGACTGGCCTAATGATGGCTAAGTAAAGTGGGACAATGACATCCCTAGATCAAAACACAATCCCTTTGTTTATACGCTGTGCAATTTAAAAGGACTTTCTTATGACAATGGACAGTCACCTGTAAACTTAGCCCTTTGTTATTGGCTTTACTTCAGAAAAGTAGAATGTTACATAACATATACTATAAAAAATACAACTGCTGTACAATGTGTACTTCTGTATACTTTTCTTGCGCTGCAAGAATACATACACCTTTTGGTAAAAAAATGTTTTGTATTTTTTTTCAATAATTTTTATTTATTATTTACAATAATACAGAACAGCAAGTAAAATGTAACATAAAAAAACACATATGACCATCAATCAATTGTTATACATTGAAAGTAATACAATAAAAAGTAAGTCAGTTGACAATACTATCTGCACTATATACATAGATGCTTTCATTTTTCAGGTGAATAAGTGTGACAATTAAGTAAGGATTATTATGAGTAAAATATAAAAAGAGAAAGAGGAAAACTTTTAAGAGTTAGGTATATGGGTTGTTTTGAGATCTCCTGGTGGTAGTTTAGTATGAGCATTTGTGATGGGCTATGCTAGAATAATGTTAAAGACTTGTTCCCATAATTTTCTGAGTTTAATATTTTTGTCCCTTTTATTGATTAATATTTTATGGGCTAAAAAGTGTTTGATCGCCATCAGTCTAAAATCCTCCCAAGAAGTATTAGTTGGGTTAAGCCAATTGGATGTTATATATAGTTTCATTAAAAGAAAAATAGTAATCAGAGTAGCTGCTTGGTTCTTGAGATATTGTGTGGGAGGATATGTATTAGAGTGAATTCCCAGGTGAGTGTAGATGTCTGATAGCCCATCTTTTGTAGTTGAAGTTTGAGGGAATTCCAAAGCTTATAGACACATTTACAGTTCCAGAATAGATGGAGTAAATCGTCAGTTTGATCTTTACAATGTGGCAGAGTGGGGATTTTATAGGGTTAAATTTATGTAGAATAGCAGGTGTAAAATATGCGTTGTTGTAGATCATAAGTTGGGTAAATGCTAGTTTCTTGAGGGGCATGGATTTTATTGTTAGATTAATTGCTTGGTTTATTTGGTGGTTGTCAATGGATGAGTTTATCTTTCTCCAATAGTCAGAAAAAAATATATCCTTCTGGAATTTAATGTCATTTATTATTTTGTAGGTATTGGGGTGAATTTCTTAGTTGAGAGGATAGTTTTCCAAAGTAAGTTACATATTTCTATATCCTTGTTGGATATGTTGGTGTCTTGGAGATAACTGGAACACAGCTCTTTAACTTGTCTCAGGATCTCTAAGTATGACTTGGGGAGGTTTAATTAGTTCCTCATTTCTTGTAGAGAGCAATTTAGATATGGGTATATGTCTTAAATGGTTGTATTAATTAGTCGATGAAAAGAGTTCAGGTTTAAGGTTGTTTATTTTAAGATTAGGGTTTTTGTGTAAAGGTTGTAGTGTTTTCATAGCTTGTGTGAGGTTTAGGGATTTAAAGAGTTTTTGTGTTGGTGAGATGGAGTGTTTTAAAGGCTCTATTATGTTATATGATTTCAATAGATTGGGATTTAGAAATAGTAAAGCTTTAGGGTTAATGTCCAGACTTTTGATGTGCATGTGGTATATTATTATCCAGTGCAGGGCCCAGGCTTTATCTTTTGGGTTGTATTCAGCTATTCACAACACTCTATTAGTGTTTATAATTAAACAGTATGTTTCAAAGTTTGGAAGGGCTAAGCCACCTTTATGTTTGGGAATTGTGAGCTTAGAATATGAGATCCTGTTTTTTTGGGCTCCCAGATGAATTTAGCAAGCAAGGTGTGTATTTGTCTGAAAAATTTGTTGGGTATGGTTATCTGGGATGTCATGAAGATATAGAGTAATCTGGGTAACACATTCATTTTAATTACAGAAGCTTTGGTCAAAAATGGTAATCTTAAATTGTTCCATCTTTTAAGGTCTAATATAATGCTTTGCCATTTTTGAGTTATGTTGTTTGAGTAAAAATCTTTGTTGTTTGTAAAAAATGTAATGCCTAGATAATTAATTACTTCTTTTGTTTTCATTTTTCCTACCAGTGGTAAAAGAGAAAATGGTTTAGGAGGTTTTAAGGGAAAGATGTTAGTTTTTTTACTCAACAGATTTTTATTTTTTTTTTTATGTTTATGAGTAAATTGTGATACAGTCACTATTAATTACAGATCAAGTTAACAGAAGTCGTTAATAATCATAACAATATGTACAATATTTACAAATGGTCCAATGAAAGGAAACAGAGAGAAAAAAAAAAACACATATGACATTTATTATTATATATTCCATGTTAGTTTTTTTGAGGTTTAATTTGTAGTTTGATATCATCGAGAAGTGTTCAATAGCAGATAATGTTTTATTTATATCCGAGACTGGTGTGGTACAGTATATATTCAAATTATTCGCAAATGCAGAGAGGAAGATTTTGGTCTTATAAATTATTGGGGGGTTGTAATATGAATTTTGTTTAATGTTTAGGAAGAATGGCTCTAGGTATAGGTTAAAGAGTAGAGGAGATAGGGGCATCCTTGTCTGGTGCCATTTTTAATTGGAATTTTATTTGACCAAGTTTTGTTAATTTATAGGGATGCATAAGGGTTGTTGTATAATATTTGTAAAATCTGGTTGACGTTTTGGGGTATATTAAAATATGGTAATGTTTGGAGTAAAAATTCTATATTTACCCTATCAAAGGCTTTATGGGCATCAATAACTATTGCATATATGTTTAGGTTATTTTGATTTACATAAGACATTAGTGTATGGAGTGTTAGTGTGTTATCACTCATCTGTCTGAATGGTGTAAAACCAAACTGTTCAGGGTAGATGATTTTATCTAGTATGTTTTTCAGTCTGTTTGCAAGTATAGATCTTAAAATGTTGGTGTCTATATTTAATAGTGAAATAGGTCTATAACTATCTGGGTTTTTTGGGTCAGCTTGTTCTTTGAGTATAAAAATAGTTTTGGATGCATTAAAGTGTATGTGATTGATTTTATTATTTATTATATAATTCAGGATGCAGAATAGGATTTGGGCTAGCAGGGGGGAAAAGTTTTATAAAATTCAGCAATGAGGCCATCTAGACCTGGGGCTTTATGTGCTTTCATTTGCTGAATTGTTGAGGTTATTTCATTAATAGAAATAGGTTTGCTTCGTTTTTTCCTGTTGAAAAACAATGTTTTGTATTTTAAGTAAACCAAATCTACAAAGGCTTCTCCACTAGCAACAATTAATATGTCACTGATGGCTCTCCAAACTGTATTTCTGACATTTAATATATTGATATTCTTGACCATAAGAATTTATGTCAAATGGACACAGTTGATTTGAGCGGCCAATTCCTGCCTTGCCCAAATAAGGTTCAGACTGCACCACTGGCTTCTCTATGTTTCATAAACGTCATTTTCAGCTCAGTGTCTTTTAATGGTATTATATAATTACAGCTTTATATTGTGAGATAGCTGTTGCACTCAGAAGTGGACACAGTGATTTTCAGGAACAGTGTTTAATGCTACCACCTTTTCTTGCTTTTATGGTGACACACTGCAATCAGTACAATAAATCTGACACACGATTACTGCACACTATTCAAAGGCTACACCCATGCTAGTAACATATGGTAGATATGGATGAGAGTGACTCATTCAAAAGATGCATGCCAGTGTTTGTAATTTATATGCTTTGTGTCCATATAGTCAAGAGAACATTACAAGAGAAGAGCAAAGACTAACAGACTAACAAAACTAAACTGCTTCACTGACCTTTTAGAAAGAAATAAATCACTTGAGTAAAATTCAGACTGATGTCCTGGAATTAGGAAATCTCAGTAAACAGTCAGCACTACCTTTTCAGACATACCCCCCCCTTCCTTTTGGGAAAGGAGTCATCTTCTTGCTGCATCCATATTTTTAACATAAATAAGTGACAGTCTGATTAAAAGCAAAATAACACACACAAACGACAGGCTGGGAGAAATGCATTGAGTGCTTTCATCCTTTAATATATATAGAACGTCTTCAGAATATATTAAAACAATTGCTAGTTCAATTTAAACCCCTGCCAAAAATCACATGGTAAAATACAATGACTCAACTATAAGATAAACATTTGTAATTGAACTAAGTCACATGTTCCTACTGTCCAATAAAAATCAAGAAATTCCGTCAGTAAAATATAATGTAATGTTAACAAATCAACCTAATGCAGCAGTCATATAAAATATCTATAATTTTTAACTTATACTAAAACAACTTAACTTGTTTATAACTTCTGTGCCAATAAAAAGCACTTTAAATTGATATACTCACTAAAAACTGTGTTTTGCCTGCCCTGAGCCGAACCTACCATTTGGCTTCCTTGCATTCTAAGGCAACATTGAAATTTTCTCTAGGACTACCCATATTAACCTTATCAAGGAAAAAAATTCAAACTTCCTAAATTCTAAACATGCTAGACAGTGTTTGGCTAAAGCATTACTAACGTCCTTTTTTCTAATGGCCATACTGTGCTCATATATTCTCTTAGACAATTTCTTAACCATTTCCCAATGTGGAAACTCAAGCATGTAGAACAGCTTACTATATAAACTACACAGCAGGAATTACAATTATATCTATCTTTTACAGTGATAAGCTTATTAAATCCTTCAACCAAAATAGTTGAAGTATTACTTATAAATCAACAATATTTGTAATAGCCACACTTATAAATTCCAGACTGAATAACCATATGGGAATTTGTGTTATTATGTCTCTCCAATAGTACTCAGTTATTAGCTGATTTTTTATATGTAAACACAAGTCATGAAATGTCTGTAAATTACTATGTAACTTGGGGTTAAAAGTGCACTTTATGAATGGAAACTGTTTTATTTGTTGGAAACATGGTATGTCGTTTAATAAATATTACAAATTTAGTTTCCATATAAATCATTTTAAATCTATAAGCACTTCAGTAATATTAGCTCTTTGAGTAGATATAAATGAAAAACCTTTAGATAAAACAGAAACATTATTCCTTTAATTCAAAACTACTTGAAGTTAATTATGTCTTTATTTAATTTCTCCACTTCCCTTTGCCTTTCCAACACCCTTGCCCCCTGCTCGTTTTCCACTTATGAGTCTTCGCTGGTTGTGGGCTAGGATGCGGAAAAGGGGCCAGAGAAAGGCCAGAGAAAGAATAGGTGGTTGCTCATCAGAACCATTAGAAGCAGACACTAAATACTTTCCAAGTGAATCTTGAGTTACTCCAGGTGCATTGGAAGACACAGTAGGAAAGTTCTTAAAACTTTTGATTGTAAATGCCATGCCTTTACAATAGGCATTAGCATTGCATTTTGCTTCCTACGTTTTGTATCAATTGTTAAAGCCAGCTTACTAACTTTGCTACTAGTGCCATAATAAAAGCTGTTAAATTGCTGGAAGCATAAATCAGTCTTAATTGAGCTGCTTAGTTTATTAATGTCCTCCTCCAATATTTTGCATTTCTTTTTGTATTCTTCCACAAGGAGTCATTAAAATGTGTAACTAGGTCCCCATAAAACTTGTCGGTGGGTGAAACTCCATTCAGAAACGTATTAGTTCTCAGGCCAAGTGGTACTTGCCATAAAATGAAACATTCATTTAAATAATGAATCTCATACTGAAGGCTCGTTAATTTCAAGAAGTTCTTCTCAAGCAAAAAAAATGTTATTCTTACAAGCTGTTGCATTAGCAACAAGTGTTCCATTTTGGCTGGTGTTTATAACATTTTCACTATTGTTTAAAATAAACCCATTCTATGTAAACAGGTTTTCAACATTGTGAATAAGACCAAGAATGTCTGTACTCGTGCTGCCAATATTGGTCCACTATAAGTCTGAATAACCTAATACGGCTTTTACACAGGAAGCAACAGTCTATGGTGCTGCAAGCTCTGATGATGAATATGTATCTGTGTATGCGCATTGGGTGTATGTGAATGTGTGTGTGTGTGTGTGTGTGTGTGTGTGTGTGTGTGTGTGTGAGTGTGTGTGCATGCGTGTGTGTATGCATGTGTCTGTGTCTGTGTGTGTGTGTGTGTGTGTGAGAGAGAGAGAGAGACAGAGAGAGTTTTCATTGTGTCACTTTTATTAAAAAAAATAGGTTTTGTACAACAGTTCACATTTTGCATACTTTTTGCATCTTTACCAAAAAAAGTCTATAATTCTTAAAAAAAAAAAAAATGTGCATAATACAAAATGGTTTTCACAGAACCTCCCTTAAATTAAGTACATTTAACTGCAGATGGTATGTACATTGTAGTATAAACTTTGATTATATCAGTAGTACTCTTTCTTTCTCATTTGTTTTCATTTATTTTCAGATTTATTCTACTTTCCCTGAACTGTGTCATTTTCACGAACTATTATCTTCAAACAAAAATGTGAAAAGATATACCTTTAACAGGTCAACATATTTGTGAAACTTCTTTAGCCTCTGTTCCATGTAATCTTCAAAACCTTTACTAGCTAATTAGTTCTTCTCAGCAACCAACATCACAGGATAACAGGGAAAAGAAGGGGAAGTTGATGACTGTAGCTATCAACCAGTGCAGGATGCAGAACAGTTATTATATGACCTTTGTCCCACTCCCAGAAAATGATGTACTGTATAAGGCTTATTACACTGGATCCATTGTATGCACATCTCAGTGTACCAGCAAATCAGGCCAGAGTGCATTCATACTCCTTGATGCATTTATTCTTCCTTGTGTCTGCATTTGCAAGTGTTACAAGACTGTCATACTCCAGGTGAAGAACTCCACCAGTACATTCTGTCCATTATAGGATGGGTGGACAGGTATCATCCATTAGTTACTGGCCACCTCCATCAGCACCTAGTCAATTAATTAAACAGAGATGACCTAGGGCATATTCATCACCAAATCCTTGTGTTGTGGACAAATCCATACAAAAGGAGTATTAAATTAAATTCCTTTGCATTCACTGTAGACATCTATGTATGCTACAATGAAACTGTACTCAGCTTTGTTAGCACTGTGCTTTATAAAATTAGCATCATGAATTACCTTAGCATATTTTGTGATTTAATGGCAGCAATGAAGCTCTGCTTAAAATCACAGTCTGACAGAACATAAATGCTAAAAGCAAAGTACTGCTGATTATCAAAACCAGAATAAATCCCATACAACAATCATTTATCAAAGTTTATTAAAATAATAATAGTTGGACATAACTTGCTTTTCATTAGAAACTTTTTTTTGCTAAATAGGTCAAACTTTAATAAGTGCATCAGGAAACATGCAATTAGCAGTGGGGATCATTTGACATATATAAAATAAAACACAACCAGCAGTATACTATATATTTAAACAACTCCTAGCTAAGTCCTTACTCTAACTTTGCCTATAACTTTCTACAACTAAAACTTTTTTAGTCCAATTCATTCATGTCCTTTTCTCTACTGTATCCTCCCCCCTTATCAGTTTCTGCCTAATTCTGCTTCTCAGCTATAACTGTCACAACTCCTACTATATCTTGGAAAACATACTGCATATTGTAAATCTAAATGTCAATCTTGTAAATAATTTTCAGCTACTATATATACTTTATTAAAATATCTGTATATGTATATGTTTCTGTAAGAAATTGTTTAAATACCTGTATTTTGTCTGTTTAATTTGTAACTAATGTGGAGCTTTTCTCGTTGGGGCACTAGGGAAAAGAGGGCATCTGTTTGCCCAGTTGCACTATCCCAGTAACAAATGCAATAAATAAATAATAAAGAAATTTATATAATATGAATGGAAGCCTATATTAGGCTGGGATTAAATGACACAATTTTGAATAAATGATCCTTAAACTGACAGCTAAAAACACCGAACACCCTTACCTCAACACTGCTTAACCGAAAGCAGGAAATGTCGAACAGCCAGAACAGCAATTTTTTTCCCAGGGAAAAAATTGCTAGGCCATTATCAGGAGTTTGCTGTTTCCTCCACTGCAGTGTGATCTCGAAGTAGGTATATTTAAATAGGGGGTGTGGGGGGCTTTTGTTGGCCCAGCAATTTTTTTCCCTGGGAAGAAAAAATCACTGTCCTGGCTGTTCGACATATTCTGCTTTTGGTTAAGCAGTGTTATGGTAAGGGAGTTCAATGTTTTTAGCTGTTGATGTAGTGAT
Organism: Protopterus annectens; assembly: GCF_019279795.1. Classification (NCBI taxonomy): domain Eukaryota; kingdom Metazoa; phylum Chordata; order Ceratodontiformes; family Protopteridae; genus Protopterus; species Protopterus annectens. The sequence goes on along the minus strand of NC_056728.1, from coordinate 1,478,779,273 downwards.
ATAGACCCCTATATACACACACATATATATATATATATATATATATATATATATATATATATATATATATATTATATATGTATATATATATATATATATATAAAACACAACTATTTTATATTTAAAGAGAAGTACTACCAACAGATTAACAATATCATAATATCATTGCAAGTAGCCCCAGCCTTTGTCAATGTAGTTTTAGGCTGGTAGGGGAATGAACTGGTACCACACAATACATTTTTTTGAGAAAATAGTATTTCTAGAAGGTTTGTGAACAATTTGTTTTTTTATTATGAAAGGTAATGTTAATGATTGTGAACTGTTTTTAGAAGAATTAAATTGAAGCACTGACTTCTTAAAATTCACCTTAGCTGGTGCTGGGCTAGAGGTATTTTTTTAGATACAATTTTGAAATGGGATTATGACATCCCTTACAATCCTGGGTCAGTAACTAATGGGCTTCAGTCCTCACTACCGACTTCAATAAGAGACTGTCACTTAAACAGGAGTAAAATTTCACAATTTCCCCTAAAAGCACAACAAGAACATGCTCTATAACCTGGGACTGGACTGTATTCTTCTGCCCCCCCCCCCCCCCCAAATATAACTCTTTATACATGTTTCAGAAGAATGTCTCCCAGGTAAAGACCTCTGACATACTCACATTTAAAAAAAATAAATCTCACACATCCAAACACCTCTGGAAAAGTGTAACACAGATTTCCAGCTGTGCCCCTTCCCCAAAATAATACAGTAACATGCTGCCACCAATCAGAGAGCCTACACACCCTTTCAAAGGGGTGTCCAATTATTTAAAATTAGATATTAAAACAAATAGTTGGAAATTACCTAAAGTAGTCAGGCTTTTGGAGTGGCCCGGAAAGTTATCAAAGCAGATGTAAGCACTTTAAAATCACTAAAGAAAACACTGACTGACAAGCCACAATGTAAGTTAATAAAAATATTTAAGAATGAGCAAAATGACTGAAAACATAAAACATAAGTTCCAATAAAAAAAAAACAGAACTCAGTCACTAGGAAAATGAAATCAATACAGAAGGATAGAAATTAGAAATCCAACATTTAGAAAAACTCTGATTAGTTAAAATTTTCCTATTTGACTAAAGAACACTGCAATTGATCTAAATTAAATTACAGTTTTTGGTGAGTTTTTTTGGGGTATCTACAGTACAACTGTGAACAACTGACAACTCCAACAACTATAACTGGCTGTTAACTGACTTTATTTAACTACTGAAGGTAATTGTATACACCAGCTTAACTGTCACAATTTTTCTAGTTCTAATTTTCATTTCATATTTTGAAAATCAACCAACAGCTGTTTAATAAAGTTCCTTTCTGTCGTTCAGCTGCTGCCTCTAACAGTAGTAACTGCCAACATTACGATGACATCACCTTCACTTCAGTTGATTCCGAGACAGTCTGTGTTTAGAATCTTCTTCATAAATATGCACAGTTAGAAATGTAAAGGACCACTGCTCAAGTCTTTAAAACATTCTGTACAAACACATTATAAATCAACATTTAAGAACTTATTTACAACATCATAGCTAGTCATGCAGGCATATAATACGCAGGTTAATATGAAATTATGTACAAAATCCCTCAGCCAGACATGCTAGCACAAATGGCAGTGTCTAGTTTCTTCACAGAGATATTAAGAACATATCTTTGGCTAGTTATATTTAACACCATCATTATTCTCTTTCAGCTTTTCCCGTTAGGGGTCGCCACAGCGGATCATCTCTTTCCATTTCTTCCTATCCTCTGCATCTTGCTCTGTCACACCAACCGCCTGCATGTCCTCTCTCACCACATCCATAAACCTTATCTTAGGCCTTCCTCTATTCCTCTTACCTGGCAGCTCCATCCTTAGCATCTTTTTCCCAATATACCCATCATCCCTCCTCAGCACATGTCCAAACCAAGGCAATCTCGTCTCTCTTGCTTTGTCTCCAGACTGTCCAACATGAGCTGACCCTCTAATATACTGATTCCTAATCCTATCCATCCTAGTCACACCGATTGCAAATCTTAACATCTTTAACTCTGCCACATCCAGCTCTGACTCTTGCCTTTTGGTCAATGCCACTGTCTCCAACCCATATAACATAGCTGGTCTCACTACACCCTTGTAGACCTTCCCTTTCACTCTTACTGATACCTGTCTTTCACAAATCACTCCTGACACTCTTCTCCACCCATTCCACCCTGCCTGTACTCTCTTCTTCACCTCTCTTCCACATTCACCATTACTCTGAACTGTTGATCCCAAGTACTTAAACTCGTCCACCTTTACCAACTCTACTCCCTGCATCCTCACCATTCTTCTACCCTCCCTCTCATTTACACACATATATTCTGTCTTAGCCCTGCTGACCCTCATTCCTCTGCTCTCTAGAGCATATCTCCACCTCTCCAGAGTCTCCTCAACCTGATTCCTACTCTCACTACAGATCACAATGTCATCTGCAAACATCATAGTCCACAGGGCCTCCTGTCTGATCTCATCTGTCAACCTGTCCATCACCACTGCAAATAAGAAAGGACTCAGAGCTGATCCTTGATGTAATCCCACCTCCACCTTAAACGGATCTGTCACTCCCACTGCAGTCCTCACCACTGTCACACTACCCTCGTACATATCCTGTACCACTCTTACGTACTTCTCTGCCACTCCCGACTTCCTCATACAATACCACAACTCTTCCCTAGGCATCCTGTCATATGCTTTCTCCAAGTCTACAAAGACACAATGCAACTCCTTCTGACCTTCTCTGTATTTCTCCAACAACACTCTCAAAGCAAACATTGCATCTGTAGTGCTTTTTCCTGGCATGAAACCATACTGCTGATCAGTAATCATCACCTCCCTTCTTAACCTTGCTTGCACTACTCTTTCCCATAACTTCAAACTGTGACTAATCAGTTTTATCCCTCTGTAGTTACTGCAGCTCTGCACATCACCCTTATTCTTAAAGATAGGTACCAAAACACTTTTTCTCCACTCCTCAGGCATCCTCTGACTTTCCAAAATTTCATTAAACAATCTAGTTAGAAATTCCACTGCCATTTCTCCTAAGCACCTCCATGCTTTCATTGGTATGTCATCTGGGCCACCAGCCTTTCCATTCTTCATCCTCTTCATAGCTGCCCTTACTTCCTCCTTGCTAATCTGTTTCACTTCCTGATTCACTATCCCCACATCTTCCAACCTTCTCTCTCTCATTCTCTTCATTCATCAGCCTCTCAAAATACTCTTTCCATCTACTCAACACACTCTCCTCTCTTGTGAGTACCTTTTCCTCACTATCCTTTATCACCCTTACATGCTGCACATCTTTCCCAGCTCTGTCCCTCTGTCTTGCTAATCGGTACAGGTCCTTTTCTCCCTCTTTAGTGTCCAATCTCTCGTACAACTCTCCATATGCCTTATCCTTAGCTTTCGCCACCTCTCTCTTTGCCATGCGCCTCATCTCCTTATACTCATGTCTACTTTCTTCATCTCTTTGACAATCCCACTTCTTCTTCGCCAGCCTCTTCCTCTGTATACTCTCCTGTACTTCCTCATTCCACCACCAGGTCTCCTTGTCCTCCTTCCTCTGTCCAGATGTCACACCAAGCACCTTTCTAGCAGTCACCCTTACTAGTTCTGCTGTAGTTACCCAGCTATTAGGTAACTCTCCACTGCCTCCCAGTGCCTGTTTTAACTCTTCCCTAAAATCCACTTCACAATCACCCTTTTTTAACTTCCACCATTTAATCCTTGGCACAGCTTTCACACTCCTCCTCCTCTTCTTGATCACCAATGTCATTCTACATACCACCATTCTATGCTGCTTAACTACACTTTCCCCTGCCACCACTTTACAGTCTCCAATCTCCTTCAGACTGGCCCTCCTACATAATATATAATCAACCTGTGAGCATCTTCCTCCACTCTTGTACGTCACCCTATGCTCCAGCCTCTTCTTAAAATACGTATTCACCACAGCCATGTCCATCCTTTTTGCAAAATCCACAATCATCTGACCTTCTGCATTCCTCTCCTTAACACCATACCTACCCATCACTTCCTCATCCCTCTGTTCACTTCACCAACATGCCCATTAAAGTCCGCTCCAATCACTAGTCTCTCACCCTTGGGTACACTCACCACAACTTCATCCAACTCACTCCAAAATTTCTCTTTCTCATCCATCGCACACCCAACTTGTGGAGCATATGCACTAACAACATTCATCATTACACCATCAATTTCGAGCTTCATAAACATCACTCGGTCAGACACACTCTTCACGTCTAAAACGCTCTTGGCATATTGTTCCTTTAGTATAACCCCTACCCCATTTCTCCTGCCACCCACACCATGATAAAACAATTTGGACCTGTTTCCTAAACACCTGGCCTTACTTCTCTTCCATCTGGTCTCTTGCACACACAATATATCAACCTTCCTTCTCTCCATCATATCAGCTAGCTCTCTTCCTATACCAGTCATACTGCCAACATTCAAAGTTCCTACCCTCACTTCTACACTCCTAACCTTCCTCCTATCTTCCTGCCTTCGGGCATGCCTTTGCCCTCCTCTTCTCCTTCGGCCAACAGTAGCCCAATTTCCGCCAGCACCCTGTTGGCTAACAGTACTGGTGGCGGTCGTTGTTAACCCGGGCCTCGACCGATCCGGTATGCAATTATGAAAAGTTCTCTGCATCGGTAATTTTTGGCAGAAGTTTTACGCCGGATGCCCTTCCTGACGCAACCCTCCCCATTTATCCGGGCTTGGGACCGGCACAAAGAAATGCACTGGCTTGTGCATCCCCAGTGTTGTATTTGCACTTCAATAGTAATCATCCAGAGTTTATTAAGAAAAATATATCAACAGACTAGTACATTGGGGCATCTAGATGAATTAAAAATTATGTTGCTTTTAAAGAAGAAATTCATTTTATGAACCCCACCTTTTCTAGATAGAGGCTATAAGGAATCATGATTATCAGCTAGTGCTAATGAAATATTAATGAAGAGACCTACACAAATTGTTCCTATATTACTTCAACCTTTAGGTAAAGGGGAAACTGACAATAAACACAAGAACAGCAACACGTTAGTATGTAGTTTGGATATGTCAGTCAATAATCCTGAAATATGTAATATTATTTGTGAGAACTGACATATTTTAAAGACACTATTGAACTGTATGTGATAAACCACGTTTTGCATATATGAAGAATTATTGTTTACAAACCTTGGTGCAGCATGAGAATTTCTTTGGTGAAACCTGTTACCACTGACAAAGCAAAGTGTATTTACAAATGTAGGCTATGCAGAGCTTGTATATTTATGAATGATGGTCCATTTATTCTTTTGCCTCATATGGATAAGACCATTACTGCTACAGGGAGATTTAAATAGATTACTATAGGTGTTGTTTATGTCAGTTTTTCCACAGGGTGTGAAGCTTTCTATGTTGAAATTACCTCTGGAGCATTAAATAACAGAATTAAAGAACACCTGTATGCCATCAAATGCAAAGACACTGACAACACATTATACAAACATAGCATAGTTTGCAGTAATTTTAAAAAAGTTTATGTTTTATGTATTAGACCAGACACCCAATGACAAAAGAGGAGGTGAGTTTAAGAACTGTATAGAAAAAAGAGAAACTATATAGCAAATCACTTTAAAAGCAGATGAGCATCCAGGGGTAACTGAAGTTATCAACATAAAGTATTTTCAAAAGCTAGAAGGCTTAAAGCAAAAACTGCAAATCATTGAGGATTAAAGTGTATTCAACATTTTATGTATATATATATATATATATATATATATATGTGTGTGTGTGTGTGTGTGTGTGTGTACAGTATACATATATATATATATATATATATATATATATATATATATATATATATATATGTGTGTGTGTGTGTGTGTGTGTGTGTGTGTGTTAATTAATATCCCATTCATGGTTTTTGTTTAAGTTATTGAAAAACATTATAAAAAATTCTGGCTTTGTTAAAAATATTATTTTTTAGTAATTGTTAAAATTGTTTTATTGATGAGCTAATTGATGGTGTTTTGTGATTGGAGAGTTTATATTTAAATAGTGAGTTATGTGTTTATTTGCTATTTCTGATGAAGTCTGTCTTAGACAAATAACAGATGTATTAAAGTCAAGTATGCTTAAAATATTTGCAGTTTTATTTCCAGTACTCCAGTGTGGTTTTGCTTTTAATTACTCTGATTGTCATATTAAAAAGTTTATTTGCTCTTTCAGTGCCTAGGCATTAGAGAAAAATCATTGTCTTACAAAAGGTTCATTTAAGGCATAAATAATTATACTGTTACAATTAGCCCATAGATCAGAATATCTCCTACATGTATCCATCAGCATAAGTATCAGTGAAAGTTGTTAAGTGGCTTATTAATCATGATTACCTTATCATCAGAAAAAATCAAAGGGATAATTGAGTATGGGTGCAAATCCTTACTACTGATGTCTCAGTAATGCTTAAAGTGACTTATGAAACTTTCTTTGGTCTAAAGCAACAGTAGACAGAAGTGGACATCCTTACTGAGTACCTCTTTCGAGTAGAAGAGGAGCAGAGCTACAGCCATTAAAAGCAACCTGTGCCCTGTGCCAGTGGACTAGAACAGTTAAGCTGGCCATGGTGTGAAAAGACCCATTGATGCAACAGGCGTACAGGGATCTCCAGCCTGATAGCCATTATAAAGTGCCAAATGCTTCTTATAGAGCTCGACAAAGGTAGAGAGGCACCATGGTATCACTGTCCTTACTAATCATTATCACCAAACACCTTTATATCAATTCTCTTTAGAAGGTTGGATTATCACATTAACTGCTCAGCACCTTCCTCAATTCTGTGCTACTCGCCTACCTTCTTCTGTAGTCATGCTTGATTATCACTGGTCTTCTCTCAGGCAATTCATCAATTTGTTGCATAGATGTCCTTGTTTCTTCTGTGCTTTTTCCTGTCTCTCCAAATCTTTTTCAGAAGGTTATGTTCTGCTTTGCTGCATATGTGCCTGAACCTGCTACGCCTTCACTGTCAAGTTTATTTACCATGCAGTAGTACTGGACACACCACCATTTTAAAAATCTTACTTTTTAATTTCTTTGGCATTCTTCAGGTATGCACCACCCCTTGACAGTCTCTGTCAATTGGCATCAGGATCTCTGACTCTAGCTTTCACCTCCTCATTCAGATCCGTGTATCTGTAAGCACTCATCCGAGGAACTTGAATCTAGTAACCCGTTTCACTATTTTCTCATTCTGTTTCCATTTTCAAATCTTTTGATTCTTACATTTTTTGCCATGGCAGCTGTCTTGTCTGCATTCTTTCCTCTGTCACTTGGTGGATTTCATGATCAGTGTTCACTTGTAATGCCACATTGTCTGCATACAGCAGCTTTGCTGATCAGTCCTCTCTGACCTATTTGTTAATTTAGTCCATCACAACTATGAATACCAGTGGGCTCAGAAATAGACCCTGATATGCACCCACAAAGAACACTGTCTGTTATGTATCACTAAGCCCTTGTACATAATCTGCACTAATTCTATCAATGTTTTTGAGACTTTGAACTATCACAGGACTTTGAACTATCACAGGACTGCCCAAATCAACTTTCTTTGGATTGGACCTTGTTATATGTTGCCTGAAACAATAGGAATACCCATGTGGACTCTTTCCTCTTTCATCTTCAGCTTCTTCTCCACTATAGGTTTCACAGCAAACATTGAGTTGGTTGTGATGCATCATTTTAAGAATCCAAACTACTTATCTCCAATCTTACTTTCTAGTACTCTGCATATCTGTTTATCAGTCACCCACTCCAGTACCTTCATGCAGTCTGTCATGAATTTTATACTTCTGTACTGCCCACAGTTGTGACTTTACTCTTGTTTCTTGTACAAGAGCTCTGAAATGTGTATTATCCAGACATGAGAGATATGTATTTTTCTCCATACTGCTATGAGAACTCTCAGGAGCAGTTTCCCCCTCTGTATCACCCAACATCTTGATCACGGCTGCCTTGAGTTCATCTGAGCCAGCTGCTTTCCTTGACTTCATTTTCCTTTGTGTTGTTCTTACTTCATCAAGGGCAGCTTCTTTTAACTCTTGCATCATAGGCTGTGTATTGGGTAGTAAAGCTTCTGTCTGTTTTTCTTCATGTAGGTGCTGCTAGAAGTACTCTATCCATCAGTCTTTGATGTCCTGTACATGGGTGAGCAGATTGTTGCTGACATCCCTCATGAATGGTGTCTGTTGACTAACTTTTTTATCTTTCTGCCTTTGCCTTGCAGAGCAATAATGTTATTTTTTTTTTTTTTGTGCCGTCTGCTGGGTCACTTTCCCAATACTAGTAGAGTGCCTCTGTCAGATAGGGCTTTGCTATTGATTGCGGCTACTGTTTAGTTCTTTGTTAGCCACCTGCATTCCTTCTTACTCTAAGGTAGATACCTGTGCAGTCAGTCTTTCCTATCTCCCACTTTTTCCCACGTTCCTTCTTCTTTTTGACAACTTCCTGGTATTCTGCATCTCACCACCAGCTTTCCTTATGTACTTTATTTCCATATCTGGCTGAACTGCAGAGCTTCTCTATAGTCTTCACATGTGCTAATTTGAGACACCACATTCATCTTCAATACAATCTATTTCCTCTTCTTTCAGAGGTACTAGAGCCCTGATTACTTCCTTGAGTTTTTGTGTTTTCCCTCAAGTCATCTTCCATTTCTTCAGCCTAGTCTCTGTTGACTTTAATGCCTTTTCTGACCACTACTTGCCTCGCATTGTGGCTACCACTGATCTATGATGTGAGTTGACTATTTCACTAAAGATGGCTTCACAATCTCTGATTCTACCTGAAGGCCCATTCCATAATAGGATGAACTCTACTGAGATGCATGTCGACCACTCTTGTATGTTATCTCGTGACTGTTTCTCTTTTTGAACTAGGTGTTGACCACCATCAAGACATTTATCTCTTAGAAGAGCCTTATCAGTCTTAACTGTCAGAAAAAAGGAGATATTACTTCCAGGATATGTATAACATGGGGGTACCTTAATCCTACAGTTCTAACAGCTAACTGTGATCAAGAAATGAAGCTGATTGCATCTCTGCAATGTTGGATTTATTTTGCAAGTTTGAGCTTATAAATCAATAATCAATCCTGTTAGATACATCAACATCTCAAACAAAAAGGAACATTCTATAAAAGTCAAATGAATGTCTCTTCAGGAATCAGTAGGAGTCTGCACTATAATTACAAAATTAAGAGTTTTACTAACATGTGGATGGCTCATCCTGCTTAATGGAGTCTCATTCATGTTTGGATTCAGTGCAGCACTGAAATCCCCACCTGGAAATAATGTAAGTTCAGGTCTTCCTAATGAATCTGCAGTACTTGAAACTTGTCTGAAGAGTTGTGTTTTATCACTGCAATGTCCATAACAATTTCCTTGAATACCACTTCTTTTGGAGCATTGATTCTTGCCACTGCTTGACTACCTTGCTTATACTTGCTTTCAGCTTCAGAGATCTGGTTACGTTGGTGATGGACTAGAATTACAACTCCTAATAGTCTAGATCCCTGATAGTACAACAAGCTACGTCTTTCCATTGTATTACACTCTCTCATTTAAAATTAGCCTCATATAGCATAAGATCTTTAAGAAAAACAATGCTGGCTTTCTCCTTCTTATGTCATGCTATCAAATACCCTATATGTGTATGTATGTGTGTGTGTGTGTGTGTGTGTGTGTGTGTGTGTGTGTGTGTGTGTGTGTGTGTGTGTGTGTGTGTGTGTGTGTGTGTGTGTGTGTGTGTGTGTGTGCACGCATATATATATATATATATATATATATATATATATATATATATATAGATTCACTTTATAATCTCGAAATACGGAAAGATCGAATTTTAGTATCTTGAAACCATAAAGTCGAATCCACAAAACAAAGACAGCCCAAAACCGCGAAAACTTCAAATCGCGAACACAAACCATAAAACACACTTCACATACCACAATACCCACACTACAAAAAAACCCCCACACACAAATGTAACACCACACATCCATAAACATACACTACATATAAGCTGGGGGTTACACCCCCCTACTTATATATACTAACTCTGAGATCGCACAAACAGAAAAAGACAGTAAACTCACACCCAGACATTCTACAGTCCCTCGCACACGCATACACATGCACACACACACACACACACACACACACACACACACACACACACACACACACACACACACACACACACACACACACACACCTAACACATATACAAACACCACCACATCCAACACTCGAATACTCATTCTTTTACCTGCACACCCTAACCCACACGTGCAACTTACAAACAAACTCACATGCACTCAAACACCTACCCAAAACCCTTACAAAACACTCACTTACCTTAAATTCCACCTTAATGCACACACAACACCGGACACCATCCACACAATACACAACATTTCACGTAACGTAAAGCCATAACCATGAATTTGACTTAGTCGGATTCGCGATTATGCACTTTCACTATTTTAAAGATTCGACTTTGTGGTCTCCAGATACTGAAATTTGTCCTTTCTTTATTTTGAGATTATAAAGTAACTCTATATATATATATATATATATATATATATATATATATATATATATATATATATATTTATATGGGTTACCTTCATTTGACTGAAAGCTCATTTGATTGACACTCATTTGACTGAGACCAAATGACTGAAACTTAATTTCACTGACACTTCATTTGACTGACAGTTCATTGACTGACAATTAGTACTGGCGGTGTCTAGAGCATTGTAAGGCAAGTAAAAGGAATACGTCCTTTTCCTCAATGTAGTGTGACCCTGGAGTTAGTTTATATAGTGTTAGGAGGTGTGTGGGGGGCACACAAAAAGCATATATATATAAAACCAAAAGCAGAG
>NC_056728.1:1478753252-1478763252 GCF_019279795.1 Protopterus annectens | reverse complement strand
TGCTGATAATATGGTGTATGTTTATCACAATTGCTCAAAACCTAAACACTTCATTTGTACGCAATAACAAAAATCTGTCACTTGAGCTATAACTTGCAAGAACTTGTCCCCCAATAAGCATAATGAAGGCTGTTTATAGCAAAATATGTATTCACTCCTTCATGAAGTGGAGATGTACAAATCAGTAAAGCTATTATTAATGAAATGTGTCAACGAATACCAGATATTTTGTTATTCGGTGGATCTGCATTGGGTGGAGAACAGTTGGGTATAATGTCATAGAATTCACATACTTTGGGCTCTATAAAATGTTGTCAAATGTAAGCATCTGTAATAGTGTCTGTGTGCTGTTTAAATATTTAAAAAAATGAAAATGTTTCTTGCAATTATCTGAGTATCTCTTATACAATGTTTAATTTCATTGTAAGGGTATGCTGCAAGTAACAATGGACATAGAACAGTATTGTGAATACAATTTGGATGAATGTTCTAAACTGCAACTAAATTAATATTAAATGAAGGATTTCAAGGAAGTGCATTCATGACAACAAAGATACCCACAACACCGTGCAGGGTCAATATTTTTTGCTTGCCATGTTCTGAATATAACATTCTTTGGTGTCACTGAACCTTTGGAAGTAATGAAAACTCTCATCTTACTGTGACACATCACAATGAAAGCAAGGCAGAATGGATTAGTCAAAAAGCTGATCTGACTATATCTAGTAATATTTAAACTATAGTTTAGTAGCTATGAGGGCAACCATGGTGGTGCAGCGGTTAGCGTTGCCACCGCACAGCAAGAGGTTCTCCGGTTCGATCCTCAGGTTGGTGTTGCCGCCTCACAGCAAGAGGTGCTCCAGTTAAATCCTCAGCTGGGGTGCGTTCTTGGCGGAGTCTGCATATCCTCCCTGTGGTCGTGTGGATTTCCACCGAGTGCTCCGGTTCCATCCCACCAAACACATGCTGTAGGTGGATTGGACACTCTAAATTGGCCCTAGGTGTGAGTGTGTGCCTCCTGTGGAAGGTTGGGCACCGGGCTGGCAACTCAACACTGTAAAACTCCACTGCCAATCATGAGTGGACAGGTGATCTGCTGTGGTGACCCCTAACTGGGAAAAGCAAGACGAAGTTAAGTAGCTATGAATTTTCTTGTACTGTTTTTTTTTTTACTTTACCTGCAGTTATAGGAGGTTGAAGGACTAATACATGATTTGAAAGCTATCAGTTTAGAAAAATGAGTGTGCTTAATTTATATTGCCAGATAGTATTTCTTCATTATATTTAATAAAATTGCATTGATTAATTCTTGCTAATCATTATAACAAAACATTTTGGGTGCCAGATTCCAAAACAGTTGCTCTCAGTGTAAATCTGCCCTGAATTTGAAAGACCTGCTCTCAGTGTGTGACCTCTTTTAGTGAAAGGTCTATCGATGAACAGGCTTACAACAGGGAACAAATTCCAAAAGGTGTTGCAATTAATAATATATAAGGTGTGGTGTGATTTTGTGGTTTTTACTCCTTGAATGCAGTTGCTTGTCGAAGCAATAGAGTTTCTTCAATAAACTGCTATGGATTTTACTGGCTTTTGTTGTTTTATCTAGCAGATTCCAGAACACCTGCTGTAAGCCTACTCTATGTGTAAGTAGTCACTTACGCTGATAGCAAGTCTTTTGGAATCATGGCATTTCTGAATCACCTTTTTCATTTTAAGAGAAAAGCAACACTTGACTTAGGCCAAGCAAAACATTCATTTCTGGATAAATACTATCCATTTACTATAGCATTAGATCCTAGTACAAGTAATTATTTATTATTTAGAACTACAATAAGAAAAATATTTAAATAACAATTTGTCTCTTTAGATTTCATATATTAATTGGTTTTCATATTATGAAAGTTACACTATTTTTGACTGCTTTAGCTGTTAATGTGTTGTTGTCTTGGTGTATATCTGTTTAGTTGTAGACATGGAAGACACTTCATTGTTTTCTAGTACAGACATCAAGCCTTTTTTGCTGTTATAGCAAAATTCTTTGTAGTAAGTAAATTAGTTATATATATGGAACTAGTGATAAATAAATGAACTGCCATTTTGACAACAAAACACTGTATCCTTAATCTGTTTGCAGTACTGAAGAGTGTTTTTCAATATTATTCATGAAAATCAGTGCCTAAGAGACATGTCATTTCTTCTTGTCTAAACAGTACATAAATGACTGCAGTATTGTTTCCAATGTTCTATAGTACTTCGACACCTGATTATGATGTAGAGTGCAAACTTAAGTTCTGCCTACTAAAATAATTTTTTAGCGTATTATGGTGTGTTTCAATGTATTGTTCCTTTTCGAATGCACACCGATGCACACATTGCTGTGTGCCATGTGTTTCAGAAGAAAAGCAGTAACTAACTGATGGGCATTCTAAACTGATACATGTAGAATCATCACCACAACACTGTTTAACACATTTTGTTTTTTTTTATCAAGGGAAATTCACAGAAAGTATACGGACATGTTTCCAAAGTACGAATCATTAATCCACTTATTTCAAGCGCTGCATGTTGGAAAAATCTCACTTTCCTTTTCTAAATCTTGAAAAGTGAAAGAAAAAGCACATGAATTTTGCAGTAATACATGTTATCTTTATTTAACTGTTTTATAACCTTGCAGTTAACTATATCATTTCAGCTGTAGGATGTGTCAGTTCTATCATGAAAGTTAAGGGAAAGGGCTTATCGACTCAGTAGACAGTAATTTGAGCGTTTGCAATTTACACTACTGTAAACAAACATAAACATATACGTCAAACAGAAAATTATCATTTGTCTCGGTCCCCTTCAATAACACACATCACACCAAATGACATTTGATGACCTTTATTAGATTTCCATAACATAGCTTTGATCACCAACTTTATTAATTACAACTATTCATGATATAATTGATACTAAATACAACATAACATCCTTGTAACGTTAATCAGGACAGCGTACCTACTCACCCTGCCCCAGTAAGCAGCGTCCATACCTCTACTCACTTTACTTATGAAGCAGCGTCCCATCTTGCCTCATACACCATTCATTGTAATGTTAATCAGGGCAGCGTACCTACTCACCCTGCCCAACAAGCAGGGTCCATACCTCAGCTCACTTACTTTACTTATGAAGCAGCGTCCCAACTCACTTCATGCACCATCCATTGAATTACCATCCATCAAATAAACACCATCCTTACCTCCGCTTGCTTATCTATTCAGCAAGCTTCCTCCGAATACTCATTTCCTTTCTCCAGATCCTTGAAATGAACATCCAGATATCAGAGGGGCAACAGAAGACGGCAAGCCTATACCTCTTCTCCACCAACCAGCCTGACCAGGCTGTTCCCCCTCCCTTTTACCCAAAATTGTTCAATCCACTTCCCATAAAGGGAAGGGTCAAGCCAAACATCATTTGGTATACAATAATTACCCGGACATTACCAGCCCTTGGCAATTACCTAATGCTTACCAAAGCCTCACCTGCCACGGGAGCAAGAATACTCAACCCCAGTCACCAACACTACCCTACCCCTAGTAAGGAAGACCCCAGCTAACAATACAATGTGAAGTTCAATTCTGATACTCCCCAAAAATTTCAAGCAAACAAGACATTACTACCTTGTGAATACATATTCAGCTGCACTGCTGGAAAACCAAACTTTTCATCCCCTCCATCAGCTGCCACATTCCTCAGCCTTTAATCTTGCCTGCCGAGTCCACCTTCCTTTAGCCCATCAAGTAAAATCCACTCTGCACATCCCATCTGCCACCTCAGTGTTGTCCAATGTCCCCACCGCTTATCCAACACCAAAGCATGATCATCTGGGAACGCTCTGTATCTCACCACTGGAACTCGTCACACCATCATCTACAAAGAAAAGGACAAAAGTAAATCCTCTAATATGTAAGGAGACGTCTCTATCTTATACCCACCTATTCCAAACTACAGCCACAGCATTTCAAGACCCCATCTTTCAGATCCCCTTTCAAGCCACCGCATGATGCCTTCTGCCCTCCAGCAATTTCAGTCAGTAACTGTTGCCCACTTGTGCTCCCCATGTGCAACCTCCTCATTCACCACTGCTTCCGTCATCTGCGAACTCACTGCTTAGCAACCCAACTGGTACTCATCGCACGACCATCTGCAAAGAAATGGACAAAAGTAAATTCTCTAATATGTAAAGAGAAGGCTCCACCTTATACCCACCTATTCCAAATTATAGCAGCAGCATTCCAAAAAAACCCCAACTGCAAGAAAGAAAGACATGTAAATCATCTAAAATACATAACGCACATTTCAAGACATCTTCAGAAACAACCTATCCTGCCAACCCGGGAAGGAGTGTACCGCCGCCCCACACATTTATGACAAAGCACCCATAACTGAATCTATGCTTCCAATGAACCTATCAAACACCCACTATAAATTTAACTACCAATCGAGTATGTTACAACTAAACCCCACAACTGAAGGGACCTACCAATATCCACAACCAGAGAAAACTTGTGATTCCATACCACATCACTAGCACACTGTATAAGCCAAGCTAACTTATATTGTAAAACCATCTGCCTAGCTCATAACTTTCCATCTCCAAATGAGTTCAATAATACACATTTTCTGACCTAAAGGAAGTCTATAACTCCTAATTGTTCATTCATGGTGTAATCCACCACCTTTTCTCCAAACGACACTAATTGTAGTAGGATCATGCATGGCCCAGAGATAACAAAATGTAATGGCTTTGGCAAAACGCTGAACCAAATGTAGACTATTGCCACAGCTTGTATTGGAAAAAAAAATGCTACTATTAACCTGTAAGGTTACAAAGTCCAATCCTCAATGCCCATTCCTTATGTTGAAGACATTCTCAAAAACCCAGATGTAAGCCCTGCAAATCTGCACGTGCCGTAAGTCACCATAAGCTGGAAACCCGAGAAACCCATAAACAATCCCTGCCAGTCTAGCGGATACTGTCCAGCTGATGAGGCAATAAAACGTTAGCCAGTTACCAACAATATCCTTCTACATCCTAGGAACACTTCCCCTACTCCACCTAGAGCCGTATAACCTAACAGTCAGTCAGAATCCCCTACCTAGCCTTGATGCTGTCGAGGGGGAAAGAATTAACATTAATTTAAGGTTGCTGGTGACCCCCATATAAATTAAAATGGATGACTGCAATTTTTTTTTTTTTTTAAACCTGACTGCTATATGTACATTCCACTAACTTACTGTTGAGAGATAAGGCCCCTGTCCTCCACCCTGCCCCTCCCCCATAATGGGTAATGGTTACTCCACCTCACATCTGCACAATGAATGACCATGACTCATGCACCTGAAAATCCCACAAAACAGCCATGGGGCTATACCTCCACACTGTGGTGAACCAATGCAAAAGCCACTGCCATAAGGCAACCCAGCCCCAAGAAAGACAAAGAAAACCATTTCTGCATAATACCTACCTCTCAAGCTCTTGGAGCAAGGAACCTGGACAAAACTATCAATAAAGGGGGGACAAAGACACGCAAATAGGGATACTTTAAATGTTGCTCCTGCAACCTAGAAAATGATAGATCAGAAAATTCATGCTAATGAGAAATATGAAGGATATGAAGTCTAAAACTCAAATGTCAGTCATTATTTTCTGACTTCAACCCTCAATCATTAGCCAGGATTTTCCAGAAAACCAGCAATGTATTAGAATGTGCCCAAAACATGAGGGGAGGAATGAACATTCTGCAAAATCTGTACAAGTACCACCATGCATGCATGGAAAGCAAGCCTGCCACAAAGCCTCTGAACCAACACTTCTTCCCCAAGCCATACATATCACAAAAACATTATGATTCTAAACCAGCCTTTGTCCATTTAAAACCTAAATTAATTTACCCCTCCAAACAACTATTTGTGAAAATCTGTACCATTGAGAGGCCCACCCCGAACTCTCACCCCAAAAACCAACCCACACTCCCATTAAACGAGGAACTATTGCAAACGGGCACTATGTGACTATAATACCTCTCAACCTTAGAGCATGAACATTGAAAGCCTGCATCTGATGTATGTCTTCACTCGCTGCCTTCAAACCCCAACCATCTGCCATCAAATCTCAACTTTACAAACAAACCTAAAACATGAAGCAAGTCTGAACCTCCTGCAAAACCAGTGCCCATGCTCGTGAAGCGGTCCCAACCATGACAAATGCAGAATCACCTTCCAACTCCCAAGAGCCAGACACAAGACAGCAACATAAAACTGATGAAGCTCCTGAACAGACCACATCCTCCAAACCAGACAAGAGCAAGCGCAAACAATGTGACAAATCTACAGCACCTGCCCATGCTCCAACACTGCAAAAGCACCTCTAATAGCTGTCTAGTGTCCAACTTGTCGGTGTTATGACTATTCATTTGCTCTTTGCAGTATCTGTATAAATTAGGGAAGCTTGAAAGATAAACTGCTGTTGTGTTTTTATATCAGCTTGTTCATTGTTTATTTATTTATTTTTTGAGACAAAAACTATCACATGGGCAGCAAACTGTAAGCTCCCCCCAATGAATGCACACCCCACCCACCCACTGTTACTTTGGTTCAGATGTATGCAGCCAACCATACACCACACCTTGTCTAAATGCATAAACATAAACTGAAGCAGATAGGCAAGAGAGATTGCCTGTGGTCATTTCTCCTTTGGTCTCCTGGACCTGTGCACAGGGCTTGCTTGATGTCATGGTGTTTCTCGGCTTGGGGAGAAGTGGTTTTGACTGTGTGGTTCTGTCACCGGGATTGTCGGTGCAGTGGTTGAAGCAAACGCTTATCTGGCTCTCCCATTTTGACATGTTTTTGTTGTTGTTTTGTTCCTCTCGGTACCCTGGCCATATTGGTGTACTCCTCTCAGCTGAAGCTGCCAGTGGCTTTCGGGGGTTTAGAGTGAGGTAGAGTGACGGCTTCCACTGCTCATGCATGGGTGGCGAGGATTGTCAGTGGAGTACGGCCTTGCTGTTAACGGTGTGGCTTTTGGCGGGAGGGGAGGTTGGAGGAAGTGGGCCTCTCCACTGCACAGATTCACAGTGTGCCCACATTTGTGCCTCAGTCGTTTCAGTGATGATGTTCAAGACTGGTGACTGACTGCCCATTGGTGGGGGTTTGCAGATTTCATTGGATGCTGGCTTTGGAGAGAGCTTGAGTTGCTTTTGCTGTGTTTACTACTATCAGCATTTTTTTTTATTTATCTTTTTGCTTTTCTGTCATTCGTGTGGTTCCTGGGTGGCTTGTGGGGGTTGGGGGGGCTGGGGGGATCGGAGAGGGTTGTGTCCCATGTTTTCATGGGTATTTTGAGTGAGTTGTGCTTTGGTCTGTTGGATTTTGAGCTGTGGTTATGCTGAGTGCCAATTGACGTTTGTGCTGCCTCAAATGCTCTATCCCCATAGCCAAACACAGCAAGAATGGTGAAAAAACTACTAACTATACAAACCACCTGTCCCTGATCAACTCAAGGCCTACCTGCTCACTCGGACCTGCAGGTTGTCTTGGGCATGAACTCATCCTAGCAAGTTCACGCCAGAAAGTGACTGCTTAACCCAACTACACTAGACTAAACTTGTTAAGCCCCTCCCCATCATTATCTCACTTCCTCCCAGCCATCCCTGCCTCCACTTAACCCTTTCACCACCCCAACCCACTTAACTCCCCTTAATATTACCCCCCCCCCCAATGAAGATGTCCCAGGACAACTTAGTTTGTTCCAAACTTCATTTCTTCAACAAAGGCCCATTTACAAAGTTACCTTTTTTAGCAATTACTGTTGTCCTTCTGTACCCTACTTACATACCCTCCAGAGGGTGTGTCAGTCCTACTATTTTTCAGTTATATATGTGTTAAAACTATTAGAGTCATAGCTTAGCATATTTTAAAATAAGATATAGTGAAACCATACCCATCAGTCAGTGTGGCAGACATTTATAAAATAAATAAATGGGTTTTCCTATTTATGACATTTTTTTATCTATAAGGTTCAACTGGATGGATTATATTATATGAAAGAAAAAAAGGTCTATGAAGAAGCTCAGAAGGTTATGCCATGGTTTACTTCAACAATTATTTTGCTGCCTACCTACACAGTGTATGTATTATAACTTTTCGTGTGTGTGTGTGTGTGTGTGTGTGTGTGTGTGTGTGTGTGTGTGTGTGTGTGTGTGTGCGAGAGTGTGTGTGTGTGTCTGTCTGTGTGTGTGCATGTGTGTGCGTGCGTGTGTGTGTGTGTGTGTGTGTGTGTGTGTGTGTCTGTTTGTGTGTGTGTATCTGTTTGTGTGCGTGTGTATGCATGTGTGTGTGCGTGTGTCTGTTTGTGTGCGTGTGTCTGTGTGCGTGTGTATGGATGTGTGTGTGTGTGCATGTGTATGTGCGTGTGTGTGTGTTTGTGTATGTGTGTGTGTGTGTGTGTGTGTGTGTGTGTATGTGTGTCTGTTTGTGTCTGTGTGTGTGTGTGTGTGTGTGTGTGTGTGTGTGTGTGTGTGTGTGTGTGTGTGTGTGTGTGTGTGTGTGTGTGTGTGTGTGTGTGTGTGTGTGTGTAAATTATTTATAGCATTTCCATTTTTGGCAGCTAGGGTGATACAGAGAACTGTCATTAGTATTACCAATTTGAAGAATTTGAATGAGATCCGAGAAGCAAAATCAATTTCTAGACAGACAAATCACAATACAAGAAATCATCGCAGCCATTAATAGTCTTAAACCTAACAAGTCACCTAGCCCTAATGGGTTTACAGCGGAATTTTATAAGGCATTTATCACAAAAATCCCCAGGGTTTTGCTCTTACTGTTTAACTATATCACTTTGTTTGGATTTAAATAAATTCATTTAAATGCTTCTAGAACTATTTTTATTCCAAAGCATGATGCTGACCCTAAAAACCCTGGGAACTACAGACCCATTTCTATAGTTAATTTAGATATGAAGATCTTGGCCATGGTTTTAGCTAATAGATTGAAAGCTGTTATACCGACTATCGTGTCCCCCAAGCAATCTGGTTTTATACCAGGTAGACAAACTAATGATCACACTCTATCGCTGGAAGCTATGATACATCTCTTCTCTTTAAACAAATTCCCCATTTACGCTTTAGTGGTGGACGCTTCTAAGGCTTTTGATCGTATTAGTATGGAATTTTTATTTGATTCCTTACCTCTCTTTAACATTCCAAACTCATTTATCAGTAAAAGTAAAATTCTATACTCCACAGCATATACTATATTGCAAGTCAATAAACAAGCATCTAACAGAATTAAAATTATTAACGGGGTCAGGCAGGGCTGCCCTCTTTCCCCTCTGCTGTTTAATCTTTACATGGAACTACTTTTCATACTAATCAAACAAGGTACATTTCATCATCCACCTAGTATTTTTAACTCGAACATCTTTCTATCGGCATACGCTGATGATTTAAACATCTATTTTACACTCCCCTGCTCTGATCCAATCAAAATGATATCTTCTATTAACTCTTTTTCCAGCCTTGCAAACTACAAACTTAACAGAGAGAAGTCACTAATTTTCCTGATAAATATTCACTCTATGTTGCCTAATATACTTACTAACACGGGTATTAAATCCAAGCAACAATTGTTATATTTAGGTATATCCTTCTCTCAAGGAAACTCCAATCATTATCAGGATAATATCATGAAATGCTGGACAAGTGTCCAGAATGATCTTAACAGATGGGCTAAACTTAAGCTCCCTTTACTAGCCAGAACTGCAATCATCAAAATGAACATTCTACCTAGATTCCTATACCTATTCAATGCAACTATCAACATTCTGCATAACAATTTCTTTAAAAATATCATATCTCTTCTTTCAAAATTCATATGGGCCCCCAAATCCGTTAGGATTAGTTATGCAAAACTTACCTATCCTAAGGAACAAGGTGGCCTCGGCCTACCTGACCTTAAA
>NC_056728.1:1478498252-1478748252 GCF_019279795.1 Protopterus annectens | reverse complement strand
GAGTTGCTCAGGATTCCAAGAGGCGTGTCTACAGTTGTCCTTTTTGAAAACCAGAAACCAAAGGTGCACACTGTGAGCGCGCGTATGCACTTGTTTGTGCGGTGCTGCCCCGGGCGGAAACAGAAAGGGAAAAAGAAGGAAAAGAAGTAGTAGGAAGTTAATTAAGGAGAACTAGCAGAGCTGCCAGGTGAAATATATCAGAATCAGCCACTTACACAGGCAGCAGACTAGCCCAGTCCAGCCCAGCACTTTAAACTCTGCAAACAGCATCCTTCCCTGTTTTTTTCCCAAGAAATCTGCAACACTGCAGTATACAAAGAGGGGAAAGCTTAAAAACTTTAAAGTCAGACAAAATGTTAGGGGCTGCTCTTGCTATCATAAACCAACATGTGCAAGGTGCTGAGGGTGGTGATGTTGTGAATGCTGCTGAGCAACCCACAGTGAGGAGATGGAGAAGAGTGTACAGACCCAGGGTAACCTACCAGGGGCTACATGAGCTGGAGATTGTGGAGCACTACAGAGTGGACAGAGTACTCCTGCAGCAAATTGTTGAGCTGTGCTGGCTACGCCTCACACAGACCCAACAGAGGGGAATCCATCCCAGTGGATACCAAGGTGTGTGTTGGCCTAAGAATACTAGCTACAGGTACCTTCTAGAGACCAACTGGTGATATGATGGGGATTTCACAGGCATCAGCATCCAGGGTACTGCACCAGTTCCTGGATGCCATGTCAGCACATGTCGATGAGCACGTATATATTTCCCCAATTCCCGTGAGGCATTGGCCAGTAATATGCATCTTTTCCACCAAATAGCAGAATACCCTGAGGTAGCGGGTGCAATAGACTGCATGCACATACACATCAAAGCACCAACCGGTGAGCGGGGTAGGGTCTACATCAACCGCAAGGGCTTCCCCTCCATCAACTGCCAGGTTGTATGTGATGCCCAGGGCATAATAATGAATGTGTGTGCTAGCTGCCCTGGAAGCTATCATGATTCCCACATCTGGCATTTGACACAGCTATACCAGAGATTTGCCAATGGGGACATCCCTGATGGTCACCTAGTGGGGGATGCTGGTTACGCACTGGAGCCGTGGCTGATGACATCCATCAGAAATACACACACACCTGAACAAGAACTCCATAATGAGGTGCACGCACAAACAAGAAACATAATTGAGCATGTGCTTGGGATGCTCAAGTCATGATTTCGTTGCCTGGACACATATGGTGGAGCCTTGCAGTACTAACCAACTACATGTACCAAATTGTCATGGTATGTGCCATGCTATACAATATGATCCTGCAAAAACAGCTGCAGCAGGAACAACATGGGATAGTGCCAAACTGCCCCCCACCATTGCCAAGGTCTGTACAGGCACAGCATGACTCGGAGGAGGAACAACCTGAGCCTGCCACAGTAGGCAGAAGGAGGTGTGCCCAGTATGCCCTGGCCTTGGCAAAGAGGCAACACAGCACATACACTGACTCAGTAGGAACCCTGGAAATGACACCTCTCTCTGACTTGCACATACAGTAAAAGGGATGCCTAACTTGACATTACATGTTTTCAAACATGTATATGGAGTGTAATATGTGCATCTGACATAGGCAGCCCTGCAGCACCACCTGAGGCATGAGTCCCTATTTTAAGCAATATAAAGCACTGCTAAGCAAATTTTACCAGTATTGAGCATATTTAAATGTAATTGCGCATAGCTGCGCATCGTGCTAACCAGCGCAACGTCGGGCAATGTTGGGCAAAGTTGGGCAATGTTGGGCAAAGTCAAGCAAAGTTGGGTAAACACACTCACACCTGCTTTGCTGTTCCTTAACCAGTCAGGTCTGCCCAGCAAGAAAATAAAAAGCAGTGACAGGGCTGAAACTCAGGATACTGTGCACTATAGTCATAGTACTGAACCACTAAGCCATGACAGCATTGCACTGGCACAGACACAACTTAAGTCACTCACACATACCAGTTGGGGGGGTCACATACCTGACAGTCACAGCCAGCAGGACAATTGCAGACAAACGTAAACACAAACAAACGCTGTATCATTCCCTCTAAAGAGGCATATGAGTAACCTCCCCCCAGGCCTATGCAGACAGATAAAGGCAGGCCAGGCAATGTGATGTGGGTTGGGTAGGCTATGAAGTCACAAACTAATATGCATGTAATTGGAAGCTAAGGTCTGTAGTACAGTGGTATGCCTTAAGCCAGTATGATAGGCAATAGTACAGACTGAAATGGAGTACCTGACATAGCAGTGCAGGCCTAGCAAATGTGTATAAGTGACAGGTGTACCCCTCATCCTATGTACACCCACAGTTACAATCTGGTGTGCCCCCCCCGGATAGAAATGTACAAATAATAGCTGTCCCCCTGTATGTAGAAATGTTGATAAGTCTATGCAAATTGACTCATGGAAGCCCTGCAGGCACAGCATGCTTCCTGTCGATGTACAACACAAAGGTGAGCCCTGAAGTAAAAACCAACTTGATTTTTCACACACATATAGTATATATACCTATAGTGGGCATGCTCATACACTTAAACAAATTTAGCAAATTTCAGTCAGCAACATACTGAAAGGTCATACTGGGCATGCTCACACACTTAGGCCATGTCTGAGTACAGCAGTGGGCCACACATATCTGGCAGTTGCAGTTCTTACTCCAGACACTTTTCACTATTCATCATTCCTGCCTTGTGCACACAGTGATATGAAAACAGACCCATATAATATATTGGACCCCTGTCATAATCAAACTATGTACTACAAGTACTTAAGTTGTTCAAAGAAAGTGAAAATCAAAAGAAGATCAATAAATCTCTGATCAGTATCATCAAGAAACAATGAGCAGTCCTAACATTATCCAAGCCATGTTCTGGCAAAAATATTGCCAAAGAGTCCATAGAGAACCATGAAGCTTTCTTTCGCTATGTCATAAATATCAATGTAAACTCATATATGTTCTGAGTCAGTGCAAAGTGTAAATGAATACATGTACATGAGTGACATTGCCAACATCTTGTCAGACAGGTTCATACATATTTACCCCCCTCTCACTGACAAAAGGGACCATTACCATACCTGGAGATTGTGAAAACCCAGAAATCACATATACAATGGTTAAACAGCTTTATCCAAAACTTAAAACACGGCATCTATGGGATGACATGGTTTCCCTGGCTGTGTCATATGTGAACTCCAAAACAAACAGACCCTGCACCTGAACAGTCTGTTGAGACTCACCCTCTGTACAAGATATGAAACTGTTGAATGGGTTACAGCAAAGTTTGGCACACTTCCATGGGAACTATTGTCTTATAAGCCTAATAAGCCTGATCTGCAAGGCCATGGAGTCCATCGTTATGGAACTCATAAACAGAGCTATTAGGAGCCTACAAACACCCAACAATACCCATTTTGGTTTGGTCAGGGGCAGCTCATGGTTCCTAAACCTGCTAGACAGTTTTCAAGGCAGTTACCCAGGACATACATCAATGAAATGAGCTACACACAGCCTACATAGACCTTGAAAAGCCCTTTTCCAACATCCCACACACATGTCGTATCCACAAAATCAACAACCTGTGCATAAACATGTATGTCATCTGATGGATTGCCAACTGGGGCACAGATAGATCCCACAAGGTAAGAATTGTGGTCTCCCTGTTGGACTGTAAGCTGGTAACAACTGCTGTCCCCCATGGCTCAGTCCTGGGACCCCTCCTGTCTGGTGTATACTTTTCAGAAATACAGTCAAACACACGAGGGCTATGGTTAGCAAAGTTTGTGGATGACAAAAATGTTGTCATAATCGATGTTTGGGACAACAGAGACATCCTTAAAAAGGGTCTCAGTCAGACAGATGTGGTGTCAAAATTATGGCCTCAAGCTACAGTCATACAAATACCACATAGGTGCTAACACCCTAAATATGGAGGTAATAATAAGGGATCTATGGACACATGTGGATAGTCATCTCTACTTCCAGAATCACATTCACAAAGTGGTTAGAAAATCATGCTCTGTGTTCCCAACAAATTGCCAAGGTCTTTGCATGTAGGTCAAAGGAGGTTCCCCTCTACTCATCAGTCATCAGACCCATCAGAGTGTATCACAGCACACTTGCGATGAATATGACTAGGCACCTTCAGCAGCTGGAAAGACCACTGAAGTACCTCAACAAGAGGATTACTGGCCTCAAACAGTTGCCCCATGCAACAAGACTGAAGTTATCTCAATCTGTACTCTGTTGCATACTGTCTACTCAGGCGATCTCTGCCCAACAGACAGGTCCATGTCCAATGCAGAACTGATGTGCATGCTCTATCTGAAGTAAACCCAAGCTCACTGTGCCACATGCTCTAGGGATATCATCATCACAACAACAAATAGAACATGTTGGAGGGATACATTACTAACTCACAGACTTCCCTTGCTTTGGAATAGGCTCCCAACCTACATTAAGCTGAGTCCCTCACTGACACTCTTCCAGAGGAGCCTTGATGAGTGTATGTGAAACTGAACTGTCACACCATGAATCACTTCATCAGCTCTACTACACAGAGGCCTAGGGAACTAATCCCATGTGTGGTGATAGTTGCACACTCTGGCCATACTAATAGATGCATTCAGGCAGATAGCCTATTACCTACCTATGTACCTATATATATATGTAGGGGGAACACAGTATAATAAGCCAAAGATGGATGGGCAGAGATGTGTGTAAGAGGGTGACCATGACAGGGAGCCATCCAAGACTGTCCCACCCAGCACACATCCCAGTGGCACAAAAAACATGACGTGCACATCTCACCCACTGTACATAACAGCGACCAGTATCTGTAAGCATTACAGTGTATGTGGTCCATGTGCCTACTGTACAACATGACTATACAATGAAGTACACAATTACTTTCTGTAGACATGTACCTGTCACATAGGTTCATAGGTATGTAGTAGACTATCTTCACGAAGGCATATATTAGCCTAGGCAAGTTGTGCAGCTTTCACCACCCCAATGGGTAGTCTCCTAAGCCCTAGTTCTAATAGTTAGTACCCTAAGCCCCTTTCTAGTGGGACTGCTGATGTGATGCCTGGCATGAATTGTCTGTTTCCCATCCGCTCATCAAGGTTCCTATTGAAGAGTGTCAGCGAGGGGCTCTGTCTGATGTACACTGGGACTCTGTTCCACAGTAAGGCAAGTGTCTGGGATGGTACTCTATCCCACCAGCATGTTGTATTCATTGTTGTGATGAGGTTCATATCCCTGGAGTGTGTAGTGAGACTCAATTTTGTTATCCGTAGATGGAGCATGTTCAACAGTTATGTGTTGGGCATGGCTCTGTATGTTAGGCAGAGTGTGCCTCTGAGTAGGCAGTACGCAATGGAGAACAGATTTAGTTTTACTAGTTGTGTTGCATAACACAACTGTTTGAGGCCAGTAATCCTCTTGGTGGGGTACCTCTGTGGTCTCTACAGCTGCTGGATATGCTTAGTCGAGTACATCCAAAATGGTGCACTGTACTCAATGATGGGTCTGATGACTTAAGAGTAGAGGGCCACCACTATCTCTTTTGATCCTGATGCAAACCCTTTGTTGAGTAGGTGGGCCACATAGGATTTCCTAATCACTTTGACAACATGGTTGTCAAAGGAAAGATGACTATCTACTTGTGTCCCCAGATCCCTTATTACCTTGTCAGTTTTTAGGGGTAACACCTATGTGGTAGTCTGTGGGTACTTTGTTTTCACCAAAGGGGATTACTATGCATTCTTTCACATTGAGCTTGAGGCCATGATTCTGACACCACACATCTGTCTCATAGAGTCCCTTCTGGAGAATATTTGTGTCATCCGGGGAATCTATTATGGCAAACACTTTACAGTTCCCAGAAAACTTAGTCAACCACAATCCTCCTGTGTTGGCATGTACTTTTGAGAAGTCTATACCAAACAGGAGGGACCCCAGGACTGAACCCTGGGGGACACCAGTTGTTACCGATGCAGAGTCTGACATGTAGCCAGCAACTCATAATTTGTGGGATCTATCTGTGAACCAGTTTGCAATCCATCTTGTGATGTATGGATTCATGGCCAGGTTGGTGAGTTCATCTATGATACCTGACTGGGGAATGGTATCAAAGGCCTTATCGAGGTATAGGTAGACTGTGTGGAGCTCATTTCAATCATCTGTAGCCTGGGTAACTGTCTCAAAGAAATCCACCCAGTTCAGGAGGTGTGATCTGCATTTGACAAAGCCAAACTGGGTGTGGTCAACTGTGTGTAAGGTTCCCAATGTCTTTATTGTTGACTTCCATTATGATTGGCTCCATTGCCTTGTAGATCAGACTTGTCAGGTTCATAGAATGTGAATGCCAAGGGTCTTTTGTGGCCCCACCCCTGTGGAGTGGGAAGAACGTTGCTGTGCAACATTCTATGGGTACATATTCTGTAGAGAGAATGTAGAGAGAGTTGTAGGTATCTTTGATGAATATGGATACATCCCCACCCTATGTGCTATGATCCAGGTTCTGATGCTGGAAGGTATGGAATGAGTAGTATCCTGGTAGTGCTGGTGTGCTCTCTGGAACCTTGAACTAGGTTTCTGTTACTGCACAGATATCAACATTCTCCATACTGAGAAGTGCCATGAGTGTGTGCATCTGGAGGCTGAGACTTCTGGCAATGAGTAGCATTTAGCTCACTTTGTGGTTATTTGTGTTGGTTATGGGGTTTGGTTTGTCCTGAGTGACCAGTGTTCCACACCTGAAGTCAATGCCTCATTGGTCCCATCTGACCATAAGCTAATTACCCTACATATCCACATTCTGGCCCCACCCCCCATTAAGGAAACCATGTTAAAATATTTCTCCAAAGCCAACTTTATGCTTCTTAAGACAGAAGTGGTGAACTTCAGGACACCCATGCAGATGGACAATACAGTTATGACTACTGAATCCTTCACAATTGTACTTTATAAGCACTTACGTGAGTGCATGCATCATGTTATCACAAACAGAACCAAGATGCTATCCTCCAAGAAAAGGAAGCCAATCTGGTGGTCCCCTGCCATAAACAAACTTCACAACAGAAGAAAGAAACTGTTGCAAAAGAGGGTAAAATACCATGAGTGGAGGAGCTCTCTGGTCAGCCTCAGTAAGGAGCTGCGATCCCTGATAAAATCCTCCAAAGCTAGTTACGAAAACAAAATCGCCACTGATTCTAAAGACAACCACAAAGCATTCTATAGCTATGTCAAGAATCTCAATAGCAACACTCAGATCTGCTCTGAGTTAGAGCACAATGGCACTAAATATACAAACCCAACTGATATTGCCAACATCCTGGCAGATAGGATCAGTGCTAACTTTACCCCCCTCTCACCCATGAAAGAGCCCATCTCTATACCGGAAGAATGCAAAGTTGCTGTTATCACGGCTGTACAGGTAAAAACCACTCTCCAATACCAGGAACACAGCATCCATGGGACCAGATAACATCCCAGGCTGCATTCTACATGAACTACAGAATAAACTGGCCCAACATCTATGTACCATGTTCAATCATAGTCTCACCTCAGGCTTTGTGCCTGCTGAATGGTGCACAGCAACAGTTATCCCACTACACAAGGGGGGTGCCACCACGGACCCTGGGAACTAGCGCCCCATTAGCCTGATGAGCCTGGTCTGTAAGGCCATGGAATGTATCATCATGGAACTTATAAACTAAAAGACATTGGTAATCTCCAAACTCTGGACCACAACCATTTTGGGTTTGTAAAAGGCATATCATGTCTCCTAAACTTGATAGACTTCTTTGAAGCAGTCACCAAAGCCTTAGACATGGGTAAGGTGGTTCACACAGCCTATCTAGATCTTGCCAAGGCTTTTGACACCACCCACACTCTGGAATTATAGATAAACTCACTAAACTAGGTATAAATCCCTATGTCACAAGATGGGTTGCCAACTGGCTCACTGACAGAACCCACACTGTGAAAGTAGCAGACTCCAAGTCCGTCTTCAGACCAGTGACAAGTGGAGTACCACAGGGTTCAGTCCTGTGTCCTGTCCTGTTTGGTATCTACTTCCCTGAAGTACAGGCTAATACAGAAGGTCTTTGGCTAATGAAGTTCCCAGATGACTGCAAACTAGGAGCCATAACTGAAACTACTAACGATGTGGACATCCTACAAAAGGGCCTCACTGAGACAGATGCCTGGTGTCAAAGCCATGGCCTCAAGCTCAATGCCAAAAAGTACATTGTCATCCCCTTTGGTCAAACCTCTGTACCCATGAACTACAACATAGGCGGTAGTATACTTAACACTGAAAGTGTGATAAGAGACCTTGGGACACAGGTGGACAGTAGACTCTCCTTTGATAATCACATTGCCAAAGTGTTTAGAAATTCCTTCTATGTAGCCCACCTAATCATGAAAGGGTTCACCTCTAGATCAAGAGAGGTCATTATGCCCCTCTACTCATCACTCATTAGTCCCATAATAGAGTACAATGCCCCATTTGGTATGTACCTTAATCGGCACATGCAACAGCTGGTAAGACCACAGAAGTACCTCACCAAGAGGATCATGGGCCTGAAAGAGATGCCCTATGCAGCTCGACTAAAGAAACTCCAGCTCTACTCAGTTGCTTACTGCCTGCTCAGAGGTGATCTATGCCTGACGTATAAGGCCATGTCCAACCTGGAATTAATGGACATGCTCCACCTCAAGAAAACCAAATCTCTTAGAGCCACACGCTCCAGTGAATTAAACCTCAGCACAGCAATAAACAGGGCATACTGGAGGGATAGATTCCTGTCCCAGAGACTTCCCTTGCTCTGGAATAGAATCCCAGTTGATGTTAGGCAGAGCCCCTCGCTGACTCTCTTCAAAAGGAATCTTGATGAGTGGATGGGAAATTGTAAATTTACCCCTGGGATCTCTTCAGTGGCCCTGCTAGACAGAGGCCCAGAAAACTAATTTAAAAGGGAGGCAAAAGCCAACACATTATGGATAGGCTTATAAATGCCCTTGGGCAGATAGCCTAGTACCTACCTATGAACCTATGAACCTATGAACCTATGAACCTTTGAGCCTTGCCTAAAAAAGATAATATGGGGACAGCAAGAACCTTGGCCAGTATTCAGATGCATAGGGATGACAGGTGCAAACCATCTGTAATGAAGCAACAAGGCTTGTCTATCATGTCATCACAGGCAGACAGAGACTGGATCCCCTTTGAATGACACCAGAAGCTCAGCCAATTGATGAAGTTTATCATCTTTCTGTTACATTGCAGTATCATGTAGGTGAAGGTAAGATGCTACTCAAGGTCAGGGTCATACCAGCCTGGGCTACATGATCATAGAGCTAATATATATCTCTTGTCATGTTGTCCTGGGAGGTACGTCTCAGATCATTCACACTGACATGTACAAAGAACACGTCATATATGTACCTGTTCTGGAGTGATTTAAGTGCTTGTGTTATGTGGCAGATCATAACAACTGACAGTAACCTTCCCCTTGTCCAGCCGAGTGAGTGGAACATCTGTGTGCCTGACTATGAAGTCACCTATTACTAGTGTGTTGGGTATGTTGTTTTGCCTTAGGGCCTGTTGTGAGGCACACTGCTTTGGTATATTATGTGTTTTCTGGTGTGTGCTTGGAGGTACATGTTACTTGCTTGTCTGCTTAGGAGGACACTCTCTCTTTTTCAGAATAATATTTGTATTCTCCGAGTATGGTAATGTGTATTTATGTGTGTGTTTTGCTGGTGCTTATATTGTAGATCTATGTGAGACAGTTGGTGTTGTGGTTGTATGACCCTACTCCTCCTGACTGTATTGTTCAGTATTGAGTTGACAGAGCTTAGCCACCAGTTTGACCCTGTGTGTGCCAGCATGTGGTGCATCAACCCATATATGATATGGTCATGGCCTATTCATACAATACACACACAATACACCTAGTATGATAAGCCTGCTGAGGTTAGCAAATGTGAAAAAAACCTTTGGGCAAACTGTCAGCAAGTAATGTCTGTATTGCACCCTGTAACTCCATGTTGCTTGCTGAAGTGTAAAGACGTACTTAGTTTGGATTAAGAACACCGCACTTGCCAACTGTGTGTGTTTGTCTGTCTCTCCCTGGGGAGAGAGCAACCTTTTTGGAGACTACTCATACCCCCTAAAAGTGGTATACTCATCTTTGTCAAGTCTCTTGATGTCACTATCCTACAAATATACCTTTGGAAAGGAGGGATTCCAATAATGTGTATAGCACATTGTGTAAATGCGTACTGTAGTGCTATCATAATGTAGTTATGTAGGGGTTTGAATCCTGCACTTGCCAACTGTTTATGTGTGTCTCCCTGGGGAAAAAGCAACCTTTTTGGAGACTACTCACACCCCTTAAAAGTAGTATACTCATCTTTGTTGTCTCATGATGTCACCATCCTACAAATATACCTGTGGAAAAAAAGCACCCCTAGTAATGTGTATAGCACATTGTGTAAATGCGTACTGCTGTAGTATCAATAGATAGGGGTTTGAATCCTGCATTTGCCAGCTGTGTGTATTTTCCTGTGAAAGAGCAGCCTTTTGGGGACTACTCACACCTCTTAAAAGTGGTATGCTCATCTTTGTCAAGTCTCATGATGTCACCATCCTACAAATATACCTGTGGAAAGAAGAAATCCCTGTAATGTGTATAGTGTGCTGTGTAAATGCGTACTGCTGTAGTATCATAATGTAATTAAGTAGGAGTTTGAATCCTATACTTGCCAACTGTGCATGTGTGCCACCCTGGGGAGGAGCAACCTTCTTGGAGACTGCTCACACCCCTTAAAAGTGGTATACTCATCTTTGTCAAGTCTCATGATGTCACCATACTACAAATATACCTGTGCAAAGGTG
This sequence comes from Protopterus annectens, assembly GCF_019279795.1. Lineage (NCBI taxonomy): Eukaryota > Metazoa > Chordata > Ceratodontiformes > Protopteridae > Protopterus > Protopterus annectens. The sequence continues at coordinate 1,478,737,313 of NC_056728.1, read as the reverse complement.
AAATCCCATTAATGTGTAGAGTGCGTCGTGTAATTGCATATTATCATAATATAGGTAGGGGTTTGAATCCTGCATTTGCCAACTGTGTGTGTGTCTCCCTGGGGAAGAACAGCCTTTCTGGAGACTACTCACACATCTTAAAAGTGGTATACTCATCTTTGACAAATCTGATGATGTCACCATCCTACAAATATACCTGTGGAAAAATGAATTCCCAGTAATGTGTGCAGTGCATCGTGTAAATGCACACTGCTGCATTATTATAATGTAGTTAGGTAGGAGTTTGAATCTAGCACTTACTGACTGTGTGTGTGTGACACCATTGGCCAATGTGGAGTGGGTTTTGATTTTTCTAGTGTATGACATATCACAATGACAACTGTATGTGCATTACACATGTAAGATAGCTGTGAGGCAAATCCATATACATATATGTGATCTCAATTATTTCATAGGTGGGTACTCTGCTTTCTCCATGAACTCATCTGTTATCTTTGCCAGAGCATGCTGGCACTTTCCAGACCTTAGGTCACTTCTGTATGCTTGTGACAAGCTTAGCCACTGCAGTGATCCCTGGGCCACATCTTCCGTTTCACATCCACTCACCACGGTTTCTATTGAAGAGTGTGAGTGAGGGTTTATGCTTGAGGTATATTTGAAACCTGTTCCAAAGCAAGCAAAGTCTGGCAAAGATGACTAATCATTATAGGTGTGCAACAACCTCTGTGGATCTGCATGCAAACCCTTTTTTGCTTATGTGCTCCACAGAGGGATTTCCAAAACCCTTTGGTAATGTGATTATCAAAGGAGGGATGACTTAACACATGGCTCTATGTATACATTAGTACCTGTTCCACATTTTGGGGGCTACTACGTATGTGGTACTCTGGGGATACTTTGTTTTCTAAAAGTGAATAACTATGCTTTCTTTGGCTTATAGCTTTACAGCATGAGTTTGACATCAGGTATCTGTCTGTATGATACCCTTTTGGAGGATGTGTGTGTCATCTGGAGAATAAAGTATAGTCAACAGTATGCACTGTCATCAAACATGGGCAGACATATCCCTACTGTGTTTGCTTGTACCTAAGAAAGCTATATGCCAAACAGGAGTGGTCCCAGGACTGAGTGCAGGTGAATACCATGTGTTACTGGCATAGAATAATACATGGAGGCTGCAAATATTACTGTGTGTCCTACATCTGTGCGTCAGTTGTCAAGCCATCATCTAACAATCATTTATGGTCAGTCTGTTGAGGTTATGCATAATACCAGTATGTGGGATGGGTATGACTTGCTGGTGAGCTATAGCTTGGCTGTGTTGACCTCCCCTCCCTCACCTATAACCTTGTTGACTGGCTTGAAGCCTAATAGGTGTAGAAGCCATGATCTGGCCTTTAGAGAACCTAAGTGGGTATGGTGCAGTGTTTGCAGGTTCATAATGTCTCTGTTAATGAGTTCCATAATGGTGTGCTCCATAGCCTTCCAGATAACATTTGTCTGGCTTATAGGGTGAGCGTTTCCATTTCCTGTTGTAGTTCTACCTTTAATCAATTTATGTTAACATTTGCACTGGGTTTGATGAAGCTGGACAGGTTTAAGAATAAGTATATTAGAGGGTCAGGCCAGGTTTGAAGGTTAGTAGACCAAGCCAGATAGGCAGGATTAAGTTGGTTTGTACATATGCTGAGGAGGGATGCAGAGTATATTGTGAAACAGATGCTAAGGATGAAGCCGCCAGGTAACAGGAAAAGAGGAATGCCTAAGATGAGGTTTATGGCTGTGGTGAGAGAGGACATGCAGGTGGATGGCGTGACAGTGCAAGATGCAGAGGGCAGGAAGAAATGGAAGCAGATGATGTACTGTGGATAACCCTAATGGGAGCATCTGAAAGGAGAAGAAGAAGAAGACATTGTAGCTCAACCCTTGTGGACTGTGAACACCATTACCATGTGTCATTCCACAAGTATGTAACCTGTATAGAGGCTGCATCTGGACAGAGCGTTTAGGTGAGTGGTGACTTCATATGTCAGCTTGTGTATGACAGCCAGGGACACTGTCCAGTACCATTGCCACTGTAGTGTGTACTTTGTTAAAGAGATGTTTTAACTAGAGTGTCTGTGAATCATCAGGTTTTACATTCTTCATGTCTGGAAATGTGACCCTTGTGTAATGACAGGGTGGTGAAGTCCGCATTAAAACTGTCTGACAAGGAATTGGTAATGTCAGTCAGATAAGTGTACTTTGTGACCATTTACATTAACTGTGACCCGATCTGAGATTTCCCCTGTAGATTATGAACAACACTAAAGAAAGCTTTAGTGCTGTCTTTGGAATCCTTGCCATTTTGTATTTTGAAGCTTGCCTTGTATGATTATTGAGGGATTGTATTTTCCCAATGATACTGACCAGAGAGGTTATCCCTTCTTGGTATGTAACTCTTTTTTGGTACAACTTCACACCTTCTATTATATATTTAGTTTATGGCAGGGGGTCTATGAGACTAATGCACTTTTACTGTATAAGTGAGAATTTCTTGTGTTTGTGATAGCACGGTCAATGCAACCCTGTAGGTGAACAGTGTGCATTAATAAAGGATTATGCAGCTGGGACAGTGTTAACCTTAGTAATGCAAACCAATGACAGAGAGCAACAACAGCATCAACCACAGCACAGTGTCAACCCATGTCATATACACACATGCGTACTCAAGTTCCAAAATGTGTGTAGTACAATGCATACTGGCCACCAATAGAAACTATGGAGTGTTAACACTGGCCAATACAAAGCATGTCACCCTGCCCATGTGTCCAATATGCACGTACATGCAGACAGTGCACTTCCACCATGTTCACAAATGTACACCTGCAAACCTGTGCTCCACACACCCCACACTTACTGTCCACTGTATAACACATGCTGACAAAACTACACACATCAGCCAAGTGGCAAATGGGCAAACAAAACACAATTGGAATAAACACTGGTGTAAACAATACAACATTGCTAATTACATCTTTAATGCATCATGCCTGTTCAGCTACACCTTCAAGGATATCATTACACGTTACTGCTGACAACATGCTACATATTCAACCATTGCTATACTTTATTAAAGTCACCCTGTGCATCAGCACCATGTTAGCCTGTTCCTGCATCAATGTTACAGATGACAGGAGGTGGCACAGATTTCATCATATGCACAGGGTGTGTTGTTGGTTTGTCAGAGGCCTACACTGAGCCATACAATCGACATGTGTGTGTGAATGTGTGTGTCAGGGCCATGAATACTGTTATGGGTCAGTGTTGATGTAATATGTGCGGGTATGTGTTTGCCCTAGAATTCTGGTTTATGTGTGTGTGTCTGCATGCACACAGTTCCACCATGTGGCTGCCATATACGGGGATTTGTGAAACAGCTACAGACTGTACCTGACAGGCTTTACAGATCACCATCTCTGGCCACGGATACGGAACCTGTGCCTGGCAGGGGTGCTACAGACAGTATCAGGTACTAATCCAGACTGGGTACTATCCGAAGAGGTTGACATATGTCCACTGGATCCAGGTCCCTGCTGGGACTGGCCAGAGCCATGTGCATGTGGTCTTCTAGGACGGTCTATGGAAATCCCACCCCAACATTGCTGGGGCTGGTACTGGCACTACGGGAGCGGCTGTGACTTGCTAGATGTCCACAGCGACCTCCAGCTGTTGATGTTGCTGGCATACGTCTACGTCGACATCTCAACCATCCTGCACTGTCCTGACACATGGACATGACATTGTGGAGGACATCCAATGTCTCACCTCAACGTCTATCAATGACCTCAGGGTAATTACATATGGCACCTGCTAGGTCACGGATACTGCCATATAGAGAGGTGCTATGAGCCCTCTGTGCCCTTAGCCCCTGTCTGGTGTAACGCTCCATTCATGTCTGTGCCTCCATGACAGCCTGTAACATGTGTGTGGTAGAAAGAGGTGTGGCTCATCTGCCAGGGGCATTATGACCAGCAGTGCTCTGACAAGAACCCCTGGGCATCTGCCTATGTGGTACCATTCCAGGCATCTGGCTATTGCTGCTGTGTCCTGATACATGTGCCATAGATACCACACCGTGCACTGTCCCTCAGCTAAGGGCAATGGTGATGATGGATGTACAGGCAGTATGACTGTGTGCATGGATGGGGTGGAGAATTGTGTACTGTCAATTGGTGGCCCAACAACAGACCCTGACAAACCTGCCTGTGCCTCAAAACACCTATCCTCATGATCACTGTCTGTCTCAGTGACATCAGGTTCCCTGCTGTACTGAATCAGCCCCACCTCGGCACCTGTGAGAGGAAAACAGGAAACACACTTTAAGACCTGATCATGATGTCAGACCACATGCGCACATGCACACATACGTGCATGCACGCATGCACACATGCGCACATGCACACATGCACACACACAAAAATACACTCCTCCCTAAAGCAGACACACACAACACCAGCAATCTTGGAACATACACAATAGCAGGTGATGGTGGGGTACAGCATCACAAGCAAAACAGTCATATCGCACATGTCAGCATGCTGGACATGTGTTGCTCAACAGCATGCAGTGCAAGTGTAAACAGTCCTTGTTACTACAGTATACATGGCTTTGATGCATGTGTTTTGTTATTAGGTGATGGGCCTCCCCCTGGAACACAATGCATACATGGACACAACATTGCTGTGCAGGTATTCAAAACTCTGTAATGTAATGTGCACCATAACTCACAGGTGTACATACCATGGCTGGATGTGTATCTGTGTGTCAGATAGGTATCCAATGCTGATTACAGCCTCTGTGTCTTTAGCAAACAATTGAGACACATTTTTAGCACATGCATGATGAGTATTCACACAACATCATCAGTGGTGCATGGATAATTGATAGAATACCATTCGGCCACATACCCAATGTACGATACTTATGGTGAGTGTAGATCATATTGTGGACATGCCAGTGTCATCCATGACATGGCATGCTAAAACACAATTGCATATTTAAACACTACACATACTCAATGTGTGTCATATGACCTAGCCACTCAATAGCATCACAAGACATATATGTGTCAGTTGTGCAAATAGTGATTAGTATGCATATTGTTTAGAGGTGCATGTGTGTGCACACACGCAACGTTAAGATGTACAGCAATGAAAGCTATGTGTAGTACTGTGGTTACAATAACTGGATGGGGTATAGTACCATAGGCCATCATCATGAAGCATCATGTGGTCACTCAAGGCTACAAATGCTTCCCAAACCAGCACTAATCATGCTGTACCAGAACTGTACTACCTTGGCTACAGTCACCATTTCACAACCAGTTGTTACATGAGTTTGTAAGAAGGCCAATAAGGAGCATTCCCTGACAAGAATGTGTAGTGTGTTGCAGAGTGTTTAAATGCCTCATGATAGGCCTCTACCCCTCAGGTATATTATGTGTAATGTGTGAATGAGATTTTGTATACTGGAGTGTGTCTTTACAGAGGGTTTGGGAATCCTTTATGTGTAGCATGTTAAAATGCTCTGTGTATGACATAGATGTGTATGTTATGTGCATGTTGAGTATCAACTGTGCCTATCCAATGGTCACTACAGTCTAGCCACAATTGTTTGAGATGGTCTGGGTATTGCATGTGTTTGAGGCGGCTAATCACATTAGTGAGATGTGCGTGGTCTTACACCAAACATGCAAAGCATGCATTATGGGTAGGTGTGTTACATGTGTACATGGCCTACACCTTAACTATGACATGCACTTTTTATTTACAATAATAAATGTAGAACACACTCACCAGCATCTGTCCACTGCCTTGATGTCACCCCAGAGGGACCTACATAGAGATGAAACAGTTTGTCAGTGGCCACAACTGTGGCATTGCTATTCTTTGTTTGCAATCTTACAGTACAACAACAGTTTATATTCACAGGGTTACAGATTATGTTCCAAATGATCAGTATTGCACAACAACAGGCTCCACATCTTTTAACGACACACTCCACATCTCACATATGCATGGTCTACCAATACAGATAACAGTAGTCTACAGATATGCCATGCTACCTGCATGCTACATGTGTGCTTGCTGGGTGGCTCCAACCTCCATCATGGTGTATGTCTGCTGATGTTGTTGTTGGGCATGTGCCACCATGCTCAGGAGCAGCTCCTCCACTCTGATGGGGGGGGTGGATATTAACACCACCTCCTGTTGCAAGCTGTTGTCTCCGCACATCAGCAAAACACTGACGGACATGTCTGAGAAGATCACTGCAGTGGTGGTGTACCTGCTCATATGTCTGGTTATGCAGGCCTACCTCATTTACCCAGCAGACAACATCTTGTCACATTGCAGTACGCTCCTGCTGGTCCTGGCTGGTTGTGAGAACATGAGACTGTAGTGCTGAATCATACTGCTAGTAATTATATCATCTTCAGCACTACTGTAACTGGGGTTCCTGTGATGCGCCCTGATCCCTGGAAGACATAAATACAAAAATATGTCTGAGCAAGTCATATGGCACATTTAACATTATATACTACAGATATCACTGAACTGCCATATATAGCAACCTATTAGCTAACCAAGAGTGAAACACTTTAACTGCCACTTATCACTGCTCACCCCACAACTGCTTTAAAGTGTCTGGCTCACTCTCTATCTAATGAACCATGTTCTGCACAGCAACAAAATAAAATCAATATATACAACTATACAAGAGTACCTGGCACACAGTATGCAACACGATGCACCACTAGCCACAGCAGATATACATCAAGCTGATGTGTAAAGAAATATATCATCCATCACAATGAGTGTAAGGTCCAGTAAATGTGTTACTATTATGCCACACAACTTGTTAATGGCAAACCCATGGCCAAAATATGTGCACAATTGGGAATATAGGTCGCATACTGCTGTAGTACACAATGAATGTTGCTAAATACGCAGTTATATGTTTTACCACACATATGTCAAAGGACATGTTACAGACATACCCACACACACATCAGACATAATTACAGGACACAAAGGTATGACAACCCAGATAAGCTTTCAGTGTGTACTATACAGTACTGTGTGTCAGTACTTACACAACCTTAATCTTGAGAAATGTAATCTGTGATGAATACAGGGACCACACAAAACAGTGGATGCAAGCAATGTGGACATACACCATACTTTGCTGTACAGGTCCAGAGCTTCAAGTAGTACTACAGTACACACAGGATTTGGATTCAACATCAGTACCAATCAATAATCATGGATGTAGTGCTTTAGCATCCAATGACACACCCTAGTTAAAACCAAGGGACTTAATCACACTGTATGCAATAACACTTTTTCTGCCTAGCAACAGAATACATAGCTTTTGCTAGGATCAAAGCAAGGACCCATAATACCATGACATAAACAGTTTCCCTCTAAGCTAGCCAGCTAGCCCACAGATACATATCTTTGATGTATTCACAAACACATTAACCATCACAGTCCGTCAACAGTACTGAGAATCTATTGCAACAAGTAGATGTAGATGTGTCTGAGTATATATAACTATATATATATACATCCATTGGTGTACATATACATATATATGTAGGCACATATACATTTCACCTTTCATAGTGAGAATATCAATTATACAAAAGATGTGAGATGTACAGTAATGTAATAAAATCACACAGTCTTGGGATAAATGCATTGAAGGTGTTCACAGCCCAGGTAGCTTTACCAGGCATCACTGGCTTCTACATTGCAAACTGAACAAACCACCCACAGTGTTTAACCACCACATGTCATATACCAGCAATGTATGCTGTCTTGTTTGTCACACACTAAAACCTACATACAAATATGCGCATACTAACCTTCACCAACATATATATCTCCACCCTTCACAAACAGTTGCAATATGTCCCCTGCTCTATGCACATATACAGATGTGAATATATATGACACATATATTTCTCCGTATGTGTGTGGCATACACACACAAGGTCCACACTGTTGTAAGTCCCTGGACCTCAAAGCTGAACTGTTGGGCCTTGCTGCAACACAAACAGGTGTCACATATGAACACACACTAACATTAGGGTCGGTATATATGTCTACAAATGCTAGTTAAGCATACTAGACTTCTACAGCAGTTGCCAATGCTAAGCTACACTTTAATATGACTATCATGCATGTGTTGTTCTGTCACACTCATGTTTATATAATGTCAGTGCTAATCCCCCCAACAGCCATTGGCCACACTACTGTACAGAACACAGATAACATGGATCAGATCTTTGACATTTAATGCTGAGCTACACATTTCACAGGTATGTCCCACTGCCCACAGCTACACACTGTATTGTCCATAACAGTAGTTAAGCAGAACATCTTTGCATAAATAAGTACTGCTGCCACATATGAATGCTTCACATTATGTAGACTATTCTTCAATAACATCTACTGCAAGCCAGTAAATACATATGTGTCACATACCTTTCCTTTGTATGATTTGGTAATATTTATTTTTCTTTTTCCTTTTCTCTGTCTCTCTCTCTCTGTCTCTCTCTCTGTCAGTCTCTGCAATACAGTGATTGAATGTGTTGGCAGAGATTGCAGCCTTCTTTTGTAGGTATTTGCACATGAGCATGTGATGGCCTCTGCACCAATTAGTGGCCACCATTTGCTAATTGCATGCAGCCGGCTGTGTAGCAATTGCAGTAATCACTGTCATAGCAACCCAGTACTGTAAATTGCTAACTCAGGTAGGCGTGGCCCTTTCAGCTTTCCAAGATGGAGATCATCCTTGTTTACTGTGGACATCATTGTTTAAGACAGAAGGTTGGTATAGTTCTTATATCAAAAGCCAAGGGTGTAGCCAGAGATTTAAATTTTGTACTCAGACCTAATGTTGCTGCTTCCAGTACCCACTTGTCAGTGCAGAAATGTACTAACCCCTCAAAATGCTACCCCAATATACATGGAAAGATGTACTTTCTTTTCAACTTTTACAATTAACTGCCATACAAAGCTAGTTATTGAGATGCATTCCTTTGGCACAAGAATTGTTTGTGAACTGCTATACTGTGAATATTCATTTACTCAGTTCTAAACAGTTTGTGCTTTTTTAGTGTTGACATTAGCACAAGCTGCTCAGAAAAACTGGACACATTTCAGTACTGTGAGTATGCTTACCTACATCCTTGGTAGACCCTGCACACACAGGTATATTCTACATTTGGGTAGGGGTGCAGAAGTACAGAGAGCATAAGTACTATTGTGTGGATTTTATCTTGCTGGACTTACAGGGTTGCTGTGTACATTTTAGTTTATTAAGGCAAGTAGGCTGTCTGTGTAACTCCCAACTGTGGACCTATCCACATGGTAGCCAGATAACAGCCTGTTATTTTTTGTCTGTGCACCACACAGGTCTTTTCAGCAATAGAGCAATGGCATTGTTACAGTTGGTTGCTACCAGTACATGGCTGCATCCATTTGTATTTCAGTGTTGTATTCCTACATAAGGGTATGCTTCCAAAACACCTTCCAAAGCTATTTGCACAGTGTGTAACAGCAGAAAGACTGATATGCCTCTGTGTTTCTGCCTCTGCTACACCTCTCAAACACTCAGGTACATATTTGAACAGACTCAGGGAAAAGTAAAGAAAAAGTCAGGGACACCTTTAAAATATTAGTGCCATTAAGTTGAAACATTGAGAGAATCAGAGTATATGAATTAATACACCTTTTCTGAAGTAAAAGAAGTGTCTAACTCTTAATTATTGTCATTATTCATTAAGTGTAATTCACCACCTTTCTGCCCAAAGTCAGTAGTTTTAGGAGGGATTCAGAGGGACAGAGCTAAAATTTATGTCAAAAATCAGGGACATCCCTGAAAATTAGGGACAGTTGGAAGGTATGGCCTCAGCCCTAAACATATATGCCAGTGTTTGTCCTGCTGTGATACTGTGTGGGGTTGTAAAGTGATGGTGTAACATTATTTCCTGCTCGAATGGCTGCTTCTCTTATCACAGTCATGTAATGTGATCCCACAACATCTGTTGGTAAAGATCCACAGAACAAGTTGTATTTTTCCTTTACATTCACTCATTCTGATGCATGATATATTTATTTCAGCCCCAACTTGTATATCTACCGTGGCTTAGTGGTACTTCATGTTGTGTAGTGTGTACAAGGTCCGGGGCTTGAGACTGACAGAGGTGTTTTATTTTGCTCCTAAGCAGAACAAGGGCCCTCACATACAGAGTGACTAAGGCATTTTTAAGCAGTTGTAAGCGGGTTTGCGTGGGTTTGCGTGATGCTTAGCAATGCTTAGCTAAGTGCAAACAAGCACACACTCGTGCAAACCCACTAACTACTGCTTAATAGTGCTTACTCCCGCTAACCCCCATGCTCAGTTTTTTGAAAGAAAAGAGGGGAGATAGGAAAGTGGTGAAAAAAGGGAACAAACAGGGAAGCACAGTAGGGAAAATAGCTCGGGATGTACAGGATGGGTGTAGGGAAGGTCCATAGCTGCCCATTTCTTTAACAGCAACAGCTGTGCATATGGAATAAATTTGGAGGTAGATATGAAATATTCAACCCCTGAGAGAAGGGTGAGGACAACAAAGTATGTTGTAATGCCAATTAAATTACATTTGATGTGTCCAGTGGACATGTGTGCAAAATGGGCCGCTATGTATGGGGCATAATTTTATTTTTGGGAGCAGATTGCCCTTTTTTTTCAGGTGAGAGTGGAATATGGGGTAGGGGAAGTAGTTATATTTGGGGAGGCAGGTTGGGGAGGAAAACAGACAAGACAAACAAGATGCATACAGGGGCGGTATATGACACATGTGGTGGGTGAACACCTTTGATGGGGAGGGATGTTTAGAAATCGCAAGCCCATATGCCCACAGATGGAAACAGTGAGACTGAGGTCCCCACCCATGGGCAGTCACCACTGCACCTTCACAGCCCATAGGGTGGCTGTGCTGGGGGCTGTGTGGGAGGGGCAGACTGACCCGGGAGTTGCATCACTCGTGCCTCAAGCTGGCGTAGAGGTTCTGCAACAGAACATTCAATCTCTCTATGCACCACAGCCTGGACTGTTTGAAGGGTGATAGGTGGCTGGGGGGGCCGAGCCCCATCCCCTGCAGCACTTCCACCTGAAGGTGGCACAGGGCCAATGGAGGAGGAGGTCCCAGGCTGGGCACCGGACCTGCTGGTGCCAGGTGTCATGGCCAGCTGAAGTGGGACAGGTGGGTCCGCTGGGACTGGCCTTCCCATATGAACTATGTTTTGGAGAGTTTAATAAAGATATGGGTTAGTAACAGTCAACAGCATTCCCAATTAGTTATAACAGCATGCAGAAGTATTCCCATTAACCCAACACACCAGATTTTCAACAGTTGAAAAGCAAGCATAATACATGCATGTATAGAACAATAGTGGATATTACAACAGCATGCAGGTTGAATTGATGGCAACAGGCCACCAATATTGTGGTATTTTAACAGGGCACATGCATAGAAATAAATGCAAATATTTATAAACCAATAGGACATATGTCCCAACAAATGTTTTGAGATTAGACATACTGACTGAGGTGTGGAATTGCATTTTTTATGCACATAGAGAAGGGTGGAAAAAGATAGCTCAATTAACAACTTAATATATCCTTCTAATTTTCACTACATTCCTATTAACTGCAGTTATATGTCCCTTACATGTATTATTACACTACCCAATGTCCTTATATTGTGCAATTGGATTTTGCTAGATCATTATATACATGAGCTGTATCTTACATACAAACTGTCCAAGATGCAGATGTTACTGCTACATATTTTGAGAGTTGCTCACACACACTACTTCTAAGATGGTACACTGACAGCTCTACTTTCATATAATTATTTAGATATGTTCAGGTGAAAGTATCAGCTATATGTTAACAGCTCCCTACATTTCTGGCAGCACACTGACATTTCTAGGGAACACAGTACCAAGCTACTCATGTGCCAGATTAACCTGTACATGCTGGGCATGAACCAACAGTTGAGGGCTGTAAATATGCACAAAAGCTACTGGCATTCCCTTCATCTACGTTATATAGGCCTACCCAAGTGTCGGTTAACACTGCTTAATACAACAGTACTATTTGTAAAATGCAACAATACAACATATCAAAGAAAATGACACAGATGCACTCCAGGAATTATACATTTGTGAAAGGATTATTACACCTTTATTTATTGGGTTAAAACACTTTTGAAGGCTCTCTCATTTATTTTATATAACAGTACATGCAGAATAATTACTAACCTGCCTGATGACGCAGCCTTTGCAACCTATCTTCATGGGCTTGCTGATTCATAGCCCGGACACCTGCAGCTGTGAAGTAAATGCAGTGATATTGAGACATACCTATCCATAGTATAGACAAGCATAGCAATTCTTAACTACTTAATACAATGGCTACTTACTCATTACTGGGGCATTAGGCATCGCACAGGATTCCTGGATCCACTGGTCCAGTTGATCCTCCTTACGTCGCTTCAGTTCAGAATAATGGTGCCTGACGTGCTCACCAGTCAAAGGAACGCCAGTGGCACTGGTAAGATCACGAGCAAGACTTTTCCAGGCCTCCGTTTTATACTGGGTGCCTGGTACTGGCCCCACAGGTGTCTTTCCTCATGATTGTGGACAAGGAGCCAAACCATTACTTTGGACTCCTCAATGCCCAAGCGTTGCGCTCGAAATCGAGTGCCTTCTCCAACACCAGCCATGCTGACTGCAGAAGGGAGCTACAATCATTATGGGAAGTATTCTCGCCTATGGAGCTTAAATATGCCTCATTTCCCGCACTTATTTGTGATTGGCCAGTTTTGAAAAAACTCAGCTGTAGGCTCACCTGCTTAGCTGATGTTGGCAATGTTTAAAATTACTTTGATAGATATGTGTCTGTTGAAAGTGCATATTTATGAAATGCTGTCATGGCTTAGTGGTTATGTACTGTAACTATAGTGCACAGTATCCTGAATTCGAGCCCTGTCACTGCTTTTTATTTTCCTACTGGCCAGACCTGAATGATTAAGGTACAGTAAAGGAGGTGTGGCCATGTTTAGCCGACTTTGCTCAACTTTGCCTGACTTTGCCCAACGTTGCTCGATATTGCTCGACATTGCCTGACGTTGCGCTGGTTAGCACGGTGCACAGCTATGCACAAATACATTGTAGTTGCACTGGTTGGCGCTGTGCGCTGCTGCACCCAAAGACATTGTGCTTGTTAACGCGGTGCTCAGCTACGAGCAATTGGATTTAAATATGCTCAATACTGGTAAAATGTGCTTAGCAGTGCTTTATATTGCTTAAAATAAGTTACTCATGCCTCAGAATGCATAACCATTTCACCTTTATATATATATATATATATATATATATATATATATATATATATATATATATATATATAAAATGTGTTCACTACTACATATAATATTTGAATGCTTTTTACAAAACTTATACATGACAAATGTCAGGAAATATTTTTGTATACATATTTCCAACAGAAAATGGAACATACAGTAGTGGGACTCAAATGCCTTCTCTTTGTGTGAAGGCTCTAACCACTACGCAATCGCTATTTTGCTTAATTTGCATATATTTTTCTTATTATCCCCTTCGGTGTCTAAGCTGCTAACTGTAGCTAAGCAATGGGGAAACCCACGCAAACATGCGCAAATACAGGCAGCTATATCGGAAATAAAGCAAAAAAAATAAATTTCTTTTAATTTTTAAATTTGTACGAGGTTTAACATATGGGGGAGTGTAGTGTTACAATGTACATGTGAGCGGACTCGCTCATGTAACTCGACATTTCTCGAGTTTTGTCATTGCAGGGGCATGGATTTTTGGACTGCTCGGCAGTCTGACATGCCCCCTACAGTCGTCCATGCTCCGTGTAAGCTTTAGAGTTGAGGCAGTGTGCCCTCATTAATATGCATGGTGCGCTGCCGTCATACTCTTAGACTGGCGCTTCTGTGGAAGACTAATCTAGTCTTACACGGAAGATTAGTAAATCCTGGGGAGGATCTATCTGTTAGGGCACTGATTAATTAGAAGACAATAAATGCGTATGTAGTATGATAAAAGTGAAAGAAATGAAAAGAATAAATAATCAAGTTCATGGTAGCATACAGTAAATGTTGCCCAAACGTGGGGCAACTTAATGACTGGACACTGTAATAATTAGTAGAGTGATTTTTTAATGGGGGAGGGGAGCAGAAAAAATACTTTAGGCAAAATTAAGCAGCTTCATATGATACTGAAAAAATGTGTATATAATATTATATGTGCATTCTGGCTGTTTTGTGTGTGTCATGTTAGAAAAAAAACAATCATTTGTCAATATTAAATGTGGGTTATTTCAAACATTATTTTCAATGGAAAGAATATTGAGGTTTAATTATGAAGGCTACAACAGAAAAAATAAACAGCAAACAAGTAAGCTATAATGAATGTACTAAGAAAAGTTAAGCACGATGCTAAGATAACTGTTTGGGTGTTGTTGTACAAAACAGCATGTAGAGGCTGTATTAGAGGCACCATGGTAAAATAAAGTTATGCTGTAATTTTTACTTCCACTTCTCCTTTTGAGTATTAGACAGTGACACATAAGCACAGGTGATAATGAGACTCATCCTGTTGCCTTTGGTTTAAATCATTCATTTGTCTAACATGTAAGTCTCTAAACTGGGCTGAGATTATATGGCCTCCACTAAAATGGGCCTTATTCCAATTAGACAATAATTTCCAATTCAGAGACAAGTCTACTATGGTGCTGCAAAATGAAGAGGTGGAGCACCATGGTGGCCTGTCTCTGTGGCATACTGAAAATGTTAGGGGAGCATCTTCTGCTAATCATGTACTGTCCCCCAGAAATGCCTGCAGTAAGGCATTTACATAGCCATGTGATTCAAAGAATAGCTTAGCTGTGTATGGTATATCATCCATCTGTGTTAGTTAACACAGCCAAAAGCTTGTGTTCACCCATCATTTTCAAGGTAGTTTAGCCAGGAGTTTAGCAGACAAAGTACTGTTAGGTATTATGTGCATGTGCATATGTATGTGGCTACATGAGTGAGTGTATGTAGAGGTATTACTGGTGTAAGGTGAGTGTGTGTGTGTGTGTGTGTGTGTGTGTGTGTGTGTGTGTGTGTGTGTGTGTGTGTGTGTGTGTATGTGTGTGTATGTGTGCTGTCATAACTCCTTACAGGATAACAAGCAAATTCTTCAACCCTGAGGAGGGTCACCAGACATCAGGAATAGCTCTTTATCTCATGACTTAAAGACATGAAAAAGGTAAATGAACAACATTTTGCAGTATGAAAGGAATAGAGCTGGATGAAAGCTAGACATTAGAGATAACTCTTTATCTTGTGGCTTAAAAGCATATAAAAACTTATATAAAACAAGTTTTGCAGCAATAAAAAACCTGAGGTGTGTGTGTGTGTGTGTGTGTGTGTGTGTGTGTGTGTGTGTGTGTGTGTGTGTGTGTGTGTGTGTGTGTGTGTGTGTGTGTATGCATGTGTGTGGGGGGACTAGGCACCAAGCATACACTGTATATCACTTGACCTTAGACACTGACCTAAAGCATGTTAGTCCGCTACACCACCACTAGAAACCACAACAGCTACTAGAATATTACATATTTTTTTGGAGAAAAGAATGAAAGTAAAAGGTGAGGGAAAAGAGTGTAAACAGTTTACTTTATCTATCTATCTATCTATCTATCTATCTATCTATCTATCTATCTATCTATCTATCAATAAACTGCTAGAACTACCTAATGTGGTCAGAGTATCAATAGATCTAACTTGGACTACCACAGAGGTTGATCCAAGACAAAAATGATCCCTAATGCTACTCTAATTTGAAATGCCCTTCAGAATAAGTTTTTTTTTAAATTGTGACCTTGACTATCTAAGTTATCCCTGCTATGTTACAGTGTATCAGTGAAGTTGATCACCTAGTGGGCATATAGTCCAACAATAAAGATGAAACATCTCAGGGAAACCAAAAATAATGTGAAAGATCCAAAACACAGAAAAAAACAGTTGAGAAATAAAACAATCTGCCAACGAAAATAACACATTAATGGAAAACTCCACCCTAGAACTAAAAAAATAAATCTGTGTTTTGTTCACTCTATCTTTGTTTTCTGACATATTTTAATACCTCAAAATCACTCTAAGTTCTTTATTTGTAATTTTAGCTATAGCCAGAAAAGTAACTAAATTGCAGGCCTTTGTTCACTGTTTTATTTTGTAATTCAAGAGGAATTGAGAGTCCCCTCCCCCCACACAACTGCAGAGGTGTTAAAACTGTCACTATACTGAGACACCCTTGCAGAATCAATTCCTCTTAGACTACAAAAGACAACCCTGAACAAAGGCCTGCAATTTAGTTACTTTTCTGTCTGTAGCTGGATAACTTCTAAGTATAGTGTAAAACAAGCTCTGCGCTAAACATAAATGAGGGTGATTAGAGACAGAAAAGAAGCAGTTCTTTTATAAAAGGTAAAGAAAATACAGTGATTCACACAAATCCCATTATATGCTAATGGCATGGGAATTCAGCTATTTCCTTATGTGTGGCATGAGGCATATAAAGCATTATGGGAAAGAGAAAAGGTAGAGGGAGAACATGACCATACTGATACATCAAGCCTCATTGATAGCCATGTTGTGGAAACAGTCTAAAATTACAAATAAAGCACTTAGAATGATTTTGAAGTGTTAAAATAGGTCAAGAAACAAAGACAGAGTGAAAAAACTGATTTTTTTAGTTCTGGGTGGAGTTTTCCTGTAAGAATGTTGCTGGAGTTCTCAGTTCTGGCTTTAATCTTTTGTTAGTTCAGATTCTGCTTATAGAGTTGATAAATGCCGCTCAGTGAAATAAAGTGGCTAGTGTTGTCACTTACATACAAAAATCTCACAGGTGGTGTGGATGGGTTGTGGCCATTCTTTGTTGCTCTAAATGGGAGTCAGGGGCTTGCCAGTCTCTTAACTGGAGGGTATTGTCTTTCATTGAGGTGGTCTGGTGTCATGTTTCACCTGAGGCTATGGGGCTATTTCATATTGTTACCGAGATATTTAACTTAATATGTTCGGGGGGGGGGAGGAGGTTGTATCCAGTAGGGGGAAAAACTGTTCTGCTGTGCTTTTGCCAAGACTTTTTCAGATACATTGTGACATGTAAAAAAAGTACTGCCAAGACATTGTCCATAACTTAGAGAAATCAAGAAATGTCTAAAAACACTTCTAAAACCTAAACTGTAAGCAGAATGCATATAGTGTAATAATCATTAATTTTTTAAAAAGAAAAAAAAAAAACCTGATGAGCTTTTAAAAATAGGGCAGAGGAATTTGAGATAATTCTAGGAAGGCTTTGTATAAATAGACAGAAAATATAAAGAAAGGTACTCTAATATATGGCATTATTCAATGACTGCATCATTTCATCAGTTATGAGGGGCAGGGCATCTAAAAAAGGCAACTGCAGGATTGTCCTGTAAATTCAGGGATAGGCAGTTGAGAGGGATGGTGGTGTGTCTGTGTGGGTAGAGGCTTTAGGGTCATTCTGGAAGAGATACTACTTAAAACCAAGGAGATTTTTTTTAAATACACTTTATTTCGTATATATATATATATATATATATATATATATATATATATATATATATATATAAACATCTGACCTCACACATGGAATTCCATGTAGCTGTTCTAATGCATGACATAGTTATAAATAATTGCTCAGGTGATTCACAACAGCATAAACACAGACATGTTACAATTGCTGCAGAGCTCAGGTGCTTCATTTGTACAGCACCATTACATTGCATTATAGCTTAGTAACAGTACTAGGCTGCACATGCTGCATATCTTGGATAGTTTGCCATTTTATCTTACAGAGCAGCCCGGGGGAGATAATGACACAGTTATGCATAGAAAATAATGACAGGCTCCACCACAGAAGGAGTGTAAGATGGAGTAGGAGGGTCAAACTGCCCTGGTATCAAATGCACAGTCTGAAAACATGCCAGAATTCTGAATATTATCCAGTCATGACCTATTTTCATGGATGACTGGTTCTGGAACCAGATGTCTGACCTGGTTACAGATGCAGTCCAGCACCAGCTGAAGGGCGTGATGCTGCTGTTACTTGAGCAGTTCTCTACAAAGCATGATTGTTTCAGGGAGGTACTTCCCAGACTTATCAGTGAGCTTTGGCCCCTTGAAAAAGGTCCCTCAGGCTTGTAAGTATAATCTGTCTGATCCTACAATGTTAGCCGTGTCCAGTATGTGACTTTCACATATTTCTGTAGAATAGTTAACTTAAAATATGTTTGTACATGGCTTTAGGTTATGTGCTGTGATATGATGGTTATGTTTTTACTGTAATACTTGTACAAAAGTGCCCCAGGAATGCATGTATAGCCATCAGTCACCCTGTGTCCTATCAGCCTTCATGCCATCTATTTCACATTGCCTGTGTTATACATGCTTTGTGTCCATTAAGGCACAAACAACAGTGTTACCCCTCTTGTTGAGCAATACAGTACCATTGAGCAGCAGTTCCTTTGCATGAGTTTTGGTAGCAATGTCATTAATACAGTGACGTACTGTATGATGTGTTTAGAGGGTTTAATAAATGGATTCCTTTATATGGATGGCAAAGAGGACTGCAAAAATAGTTTCTGATGATGTGTATGTCAGTCTTTATTACCAGTTATGCATGCCTCTCCCCTAGGTAAATTAGGGTCTATATTAGAAGATCAAAGATCTGTTTGAGCAAATCGGAAAAGAGCGACACATATTGCACTAACTACAGAAATGGCGAATGGCCATAACCGTGAAATTCGAAATGTCAGTTTGTCATGGTTGGCCCATCTGTGGTATAGCTCCGTAAGGTAAGTGTGCGATAGTTACGAACCTTAGGGTTAGGGTGCGGGTTAAGGTAAGTGCATAGATAGGTAATGTATGTAAGGTTTAGTGTAGGGTTAGAAGTAGGGTTTTGTTAAGTGTATATGTGTGTGGATTATTGTTTTGTTTGGTTATATCTATGTAGGGTAAGTGTGCAATAGTTACAGACCTTAGGGTTAGGGTGCAGGTTAAGGTAAGTGCATAGATAGTAATGTATGTAAGGTTTAGTGTAGGGTTAGATGTAGGGTTTGGTTAGCGTATGTATGTGGTTTATTATGTTTGGGTAGGTAATATGCAGTGGGCGGTGGGGTTTGCTGACTATGGCAATTCAAGATTTTTAATTTCACGGTTTAGGGGGTTCAACGTATTTGCGGTTCGGGCTATATGTGTCACTGTTGTGGTATTCGCTCAAAAGGGTTTTCGGTTTTATAATATAGACCCTGTATATTATGGCTTCCATCAGTATTTATGGCATGGTCACAATATTTCTAGCATGGTTTAGTGCATGTGTGAGTTTCACATGTACCCCACATGGAACAAAACTATAAGGAATGTTGCCAGTGCCATTCCAATAGTGTTTCCTCACTGAGTAGATTGCCTGATTCAGTCATACCCGACTTTCACTTTGCACTGTCTTGCAAGCCTATCCACCCTTGATCATGTAGATTGTTAGTAGGGCAGATTTGTTTTATTTATTTTTTATTTGCAATGAAAGTGTATGGTTGATCTCATGTATGTTAAGACAACAATAGTAATATTTTTCTCCTTAGATGTTTCTGTGCAGTAGTGACAGTTCGCCCATTGTAACCAGTCTGTCACATCCCTATGTAAGGTTGAATGCATATGCATTCTTTTGATTTTTCCACACCTGTGTGCTGTACATCATTATACCGTGACATATTCCACATATAAGGCCAGTCAGGTGTTGTAGACAGTGCTACATACCCAGTGCATGTGTTCCATGCATATATGTGTCTGTGTGTATCCCTGCTGAACACTCTTGGGTGACAGTTCTCAACACACTCATACAGACCTGACATGTCCTCTGTATGCTGTAAAATACCACATTCATAACAGTCTTTTTTGCATTATATACACTGTTGCACCTATAGAATGTGTGTCACTTGCACCTGCAATGCAATCTGAATTTTTTTTTTTAATACGCCATAAGGAGGCTTGGCACAATCAAGAGTGTTTGGTAGGCAATCTCATGGACACCAATGCCCACACTGTGCTCATGTGTGCCACAGATGTCCTTTTGTCACACTTGGAAGTGATGTCCTAGTTGTTCATATCTGTGTTCATCAGTCTTAACAAATGTGCAACAAAGGTGTGCCACAAATATAAATTCTTAAGAAATGTTGCAGTCTGTTTGTGTGACTTTACAAAATGGGATAACACTGATATTAAGAGTAATGATTCACATGAGAATATGAAAGCATTGCTGCTGTTGTTCATTGCTGTGTTGTATATAATACTATAAAACATCTGTTCCATTCCAGGCTTAACCTGCCAACTAACAACAATAACCATTATTGTGCAGCAGAGGTGCCAATATTTACATAATTGCAGTCAGCCCTTTGTCACATATCTATACATGGACCTGGTTGGCAAATGTCTGTACTGTTATTCTTGCACGTACTTCACCAACCCTATACTGTACACAGGCAGTCACTATTCTGGTTGTGCTATTGTTCTCCCATGTGGTGATGTGACCATGCATGAAGTACTCCATTTATAATGTCAGAGTTCAAACCTGCCACCACTGGCATAACACTGTGAAGCAAAATGTTACTGTAACATACACCGTTGTGCATGTCATGCATTTCACATTATATGTACACAGTTATGAGAGCTATTAATGTACGTCTTGATTGTCGTATATATGCAGCATGGTTGGTTAAAGGACACAAACGGGCTGTGGATTTGTTACAGTGGCAGAACATTTAGTTGCACTTGTAGATATTCGTATAGAGGTGCATCTCTACTGTAACACCCATGTTGGGATGCTACCTTGCAAAACATTGCTTTTTGCTATTGTGGTTCCACACCTAGTAATGTTGCCAGATACTGTGCCAGAAATATGTGTATTGGTCATTAGCTGGTATAGCATGTACTATTTTTGTGCAAGACCATTACTAGCAACATATGGCTTGTTTATATTTCAGAAAGTGCTTTGCTGTAGTGCATTATTCTTCCTGGAATGGAAGGGCTCCACGTTCTATACCATAATTCATTCCTGATCTACAACTCTGGTGCAAAGAAATACAGTTTACAAAACTGTACCAGTAATGTTGCTTACATTGGTTTATTCTGTAACCTTGTCAGGCATGCTGGCTCATGTATGGCTCCATCCTTTCTTTTACTTTTCATGCCATCCCCTGCTCTCCCTGTGTTGTCTGCTTGTATATTGTATGTTAGTCACCAGCACCCTTTGTATTGCACCTCCATATTCCTGTTTGTTTCACTAGTCCTACATTTATGTGTGCCTGCCCTTCTCACTTTTGCTCTACCATTTACCAACCTGTAAAAAATCCTTCTTATCTCCAAAAAGGGGACCTATCCCTGCAACTAAATAAACAAATAAATACCCACACCCCCTGTGACAACAATTTCTCTCCTTTCATGTATATTTTTCATCTTTATCCATACCCTCTTTTTCTTTTCCATCATTTCTTTTGGCAATACATTGCATATCTCACACAAGTCCTGCTCCCTATATTATTTCCTAGCCTACCCAATGCCCTCTTCAATTTATTAATATTATACCTACCCCTTTTCTCTCTAAAAAGGGCTTATCCCTGAAAAAAAATGACCATGCCCCTCAAAGCAGCACCTTGACTACCCTTTACATTATTCTATATCTGTTATCCATCGTCTTCTTTACCCTTTTCTTCTTTTCTATACTTCCCATTTCTCCAGATGTATGCATTGTCTGTATTCCCAGATACTTCTTATTCCCTGTGTTACTGTGAACCTCTTCTTTGTTTTTGTCAGTGCTATCCATTGCTTGCATGTATAGTATATGCATGAATCTCTCCCATCTCTTTGTGCTGTAACTCCATAACTGATGCCCTATATATTATGTGTTCCTGCCCTACACATTTATCTTCCCTCATACACCAACACTTAAGCAGTCTTTCATCTCTCCATAAAAAGAGGTCTAGCTCACCAAAATAAATAATTAAAATAACGGGAAAAATGACCATACTCATCTGACCATCTCTCTCTCTCTGAGCATCCTTTACTGTGTTCCTTTTGTATTATTATAGGATCATAGCAGATTACTAGGCTATTGACCTGATGGCCATTTCAAGCCTAGCTGTTTCATCCCAGCGTAATACCATAGAAGCACTAGTCAGTACCAGGACTGCATTTACTAATGACTGCCCCATGTCCAGGAGGGTTGTGGGTGTTATCCCCGGTAAGAATTAACAGTGCCCCATCCACTCATCCAGTTTCCTGTTGAACAGTGTTATAGAGGTGGTCTGTTTCACATGAATTAGTAACATATTCTAAAGATGCGGCAATCACTGGGAGGCAAATCTGTCCCTTATAGTCATCCCTATATAAAAGCATTGGCACATTTGGCACTTAGCCACATAAACAATACCTTTACTTTCACAATAATATATACAGGTGAGTTTTATAGTACCAAACCTCTCTAAATACAGGTGGGATGCCTCAAAAACAAACCTACATTGAAATCAATGCCCACATATAACCATTCTTTCTTGCTTATAAAAGGCCTTCAAATAAGGTTTTAAAACAACTATCCTTTTTATATACCACCATTGGTTTTTCACCAACATTATTCAAATACTCATGTTCAACACCAAACAAACACCAGTTCTCGTGGACTATATTGCACATCTCATGAAAATGGAGATTATAGGGTAAAACAAGAGCTCTCTGCAAGTTTGCCTGCTTTTCCAGTCTGAATGAACTTCTACCTATAAAGGACCAACCATCACTGCCTCTACACACTGCTAACAGTGGGGAAAAATGACCTTGCCTCCTTCAACTTCCTGAAATATTGAATTTAAAAATATACCTGGATAGCCACTTCTGGTTAACATTCCCCTTCACTTTGAACATTCTTCTTGAAAAGCAATGTCATCCCTCACCATACGGGCTATCCTCAGTCAGCGACCCTTAACTAGAGACTTTCTTTGGTGAAGGGGATGCCAACTCTTGAAGTGCAGCAATGAATTGGAATATGTAGGGTTGCTGTACAGGGTAGACTGAAATCTTTGTTATATTTTGTTCTTAATAATACACACGTCCAAATAGTTAACCCTGTCTTGCTGCACTTCCATATTAAAACTCAAAAAATTAGTGCTGTTGTTCAAAAACTGGAAAAGTTGGTTTAGTCTGGCCCTGATATTACTCCAAAAAATTATGATATCATCTAAATACCAGCCATAAAAAAGACCAACAATCCTGCTGTTGTTCAAAAACTGTTCAAAAATAGAATTTTAGGCAAGGCTCAAATTCTAAACCTACCACCCTAGAAAACAAAAATGGGAAGAAATTGAGGGTAATGCTGCTCAATGCCAGAAGTCTAAATCTCAAAATGCACGCACTCGAGGCCCTTCTCAGTATGGAGAACATCGATGTCTGTGCTGTAACTGAAACCTGGTTCAAGGCTCCTGAGAGCACCCCGGCACTATTAGGTTTTACCTCATATCATGCGTTCCGGCCCCAAAACCCGGACCACTCCACAAAAGGAGGGGGTGTATCCATATTCATAAAGGATACTCACACCTCCAGGTTGGTGGCAACGCATGAAGCTTCGGAAACCATCCAGGTGCAACTAACAATAGGCAAAACTGCTCTACAAATTGTAGCATGCTACAGGCCACCCTCTCAAACTCAGGAACCCCACACAGCCTTCCTGAAGACACTGGAGGGTATAAATGTATCTCCAAACACCATCATATTGGGTGACTTCAACTACCCGAATATAGACTGGGAACATTACTCAAGCCCTAACTTTCTAGCCCAACGGTTCCTGGAGTTCATAAATTAACGCCATGGAACAGCTAGTCACTGTTCCCACGAGAGGAGAAAATATACTAGATCTCATTGTCACAAACATGGGGACAAAATGCTCCACACCGAAGTATATCCCTCATTGGTGAGATCTGATCATAAACTAATCTCACTGGAAATCCACATCCCGCCCCACCCCAAACAAAAAGACCATAGTGAAGAACTTCTCTAAAGCAAACTTCACACTACTCAAGACTGGTGTGGTATCCTTCAAGGCCCCTGAGTCAGAGGAAACCACAACCCAAGCTATGGAAGCCCTTACAAATGCCTTCTATGAACACCTCCAGGACTGCATGGATCAGGCAATCCCAAATAAAACCAAGACTCTTTCCACAAAGGGCAAACGTCCAGTCTGGTGGACCCCAGCCATTAACAAACTTTACAATAAGAGGAGAAAGCTATTACATGATAGAACAAAATCCATAAAAGGGAAGTCACCCCTGATCATTATTAGTAAAAAATACGAGCACTCATAAAATCAACTAAGGCCAATTTTGAGAGAAAATTGCCATGGATTCAAAGGACAATCATAAGGCCTTTTCAGCTATGTTAGGAACCTGGGTGGAAACTCACAGATATGCTCAGAATTAGTCCAAAATGATACAAAAATCACTGAACCCACAGACATTGCCAACATACTGGCAGACAGGTTCAGTGCAAACTTCACTCCCTCTCCCCTAAAGGAGAGATAACTATCCCGACCGAGGGTAGCCTCCCGGACATCTCAAATGCGCAGGTGAAAGCTGCGCTCTCTAAAGCTAAAACACAGCATCAATGGGACCGGATGGTGTCCCCGGCTGTGTGCTACACGAGCTAAATGAGGAATTAAACCCGCACATAAGGCAGCTGTTTAATCTCAGCCTTACCACAGGATACGTGCCCAAGGAGTGGCGTACGGCAACTGTGGTCCCACTCCACAAAGGTGGCGCCTCTACGGACCCTGGTAATTACCGCCCCATAAGCTTAACAAGTCTAGTCTGCAAAGCTATGGAGAGGATCATAATGGAGCTCATAAACAAAAATATAGGGGACTTGCAGACATTGGACCCGACCCAGCTTGGCTTTGTCAAGGGAAGATCATGCCTTTTGAACTTGGTCGACTTCTTCGAAATAGTCACCAAGGCCATTGATGAGGGAAAGGCAGTCCATACAGCCTACCTTGACCTTGCAAAGGCTTTCGACACAATACCCCACTCGGGTATTGTAGAAAAACTTACCAGCTTAAATGTAAACCCATATGTCACAAGATGGGTTGCAAACTGGCTTAAGGACAGAACCCACAGGGTTAGAGTTGCTGGCGCTGTGTCAGACTCCAAGCCGGTCACAAGTGGTGTCCCACAGGGCTCGGTCCTTGGCCCCCTATTGTTTGGCATCTGCTTCTCAGAAGTACAGGCCAACATGGGAGGACTTTGGCTGACAAAGTTTGCAGATGACTGCAAACTGGGCGCCATAGTGGAAAGTGCATCGGACACGGATATCCTTCAGAAGGGACTCATGGAAACAGATAGCTGGTGCCAGAGCCATGGCCTGAAGTTAAACGCCAAAAAATGTATAGTCATACCCTTCGGGAAAAACAAGGTAACCCCAAGCTACCATATAGGTGGCAATCCACTAAGCACAGAAGAGGTTATCAGGGACCTGGGGACCCAGGTTGACAGTGGCCTTTCTTTTGACACTCACATTGCTAAAGTGGTTAGAAAGACCTTCTACATTGCCCACCTGATCATGAAGGGATTCACATCCAGATCTAGTGAGGTCATTGTTCCCCTGTACTCTTCACTTATCAGACCAATGATTGAGTACAATGCCCCATTCGGGATGTATCTCACCCGACATCTGCAGCAATTGGAGAGACCCCAAAAGTTCCTCACCAAAAGGATAAAGGGACTCCAAAATCTGTCATATGCTGCCAGATTGAAGAAACTCCAGCTCTATTCAGTCGCATACCGCCTGCTCAGAGGTGACATGTGCCTGACATACAAGGCCATGTCCAACCCGGAATTAATGGACATGCTCCACCTCAAAAATCCAAATCCACCAAAACCACTAGAGCAAGCGACTTAAACCTTAGCACGGATATAAATAGGACGTGCTGGAGGGATAGATTTATCACTCAGAGACTCCCTATGCTGTGGAATAAAATCCCGGTCCATGTGAGGCAGAGCACCTCGCTGACTCTGTTCAAGAGAAATCTAGACCTGTGGATGGGAGATCGTAGGTTTACCCCGGGAATCATCTCTGGGTCACTGCTGGACAGAGGCACAACAAACTAATGGGCACAGTATTTTTTCATATAAGGGGTGGCGTAAGCCACAATAATTTGGGCTAGGCTTATAAATGCCTTAGGGCAGATAGCCTAGTATAAACCTATGAACCTATGAACCTTATATACTGATGCAAATACTACTGTATTTTCCCAATGGGCCAGAACTAAATTGGAAAATGTTTGGGCACATGAGGCCCCCATTGCAACACCACTTTTTTTGAATAAGCAACTGGTTCTCAAAATAAATATAATTGTTTTTGAGAGCCACCTCCATAAAGGCCCTGAAAGTTAGAAGGTATTGTGTATATAGCTAAGTGCCAAATTTGCCACTGCTTTTATATAAGGAAGACTATAAGGGTTTTAAAAAACAGGATTTACCAGCATCAGCTTGATATTCAAAAGGCTGATGAAAGAAATGATTTAATAAAGCTATGAGCCGCAGTTCCTGACATTTCCTTCATTTGTTTTTACAGTTTTTAGTGTTTTGTGTTAAATGTTTTCTTGTATGTTCATTAAATATATAAAAATACCCCCTTTTAACACCACTGACAGTTATTTTGCGTGTGTTTCTATTGCACTTTTTTAAAAAATTTTGAGTTGCAATATTGTGCAAGATCAATGCACTGCTCCATTATACAGTCAAATAAGTAGTGAGAATTAGCAAAATGCAGCTATATTGCAAAGTCAAAGATAAGCAGTAGGGAAATGGGTAGTCATGGTAAGTAGTAGCAGATTAGCACAGCTGAAATGCATTTGTCATTAATGTCAGTGAGGAAGGGTGCCTTGTACCATGAACCCTCTGAACAGGAAAACAAAGCTGCTAGCATAATATCTAAAACTTATAGTGAGTGTGTGAGTGTGTGTGTGTGTGTGTGTGTGTGTGTGTGTGTGTGTGTGTGTGTGTGTGTGTGTGTGTGTGTGTGTGTGTGTGTTTGTGTGTGTGGGGGTGCATAGTCATTTTTATATTCAGTTTTACAAGGTCACATTCAGCTGCTGTGAATCCTTTTAAAATTGCAAATATTTATCATAACCATAAAGTACAAAGCAGAATTTCACTACCTCTGCATTTGGTTAGGTAAATTTCATTTTTCCCATCTAGAGTAATACGTATTGTGCAATGCAGTGAGAATGGATCTAAATATTAAAACACAACTTTTAACTAATATAGTCCCTCCACATTTGTTTCTCTTCTCTTGGCTAGCTTCCTTGCCTAATTTATATTACCTTACTGAATTTTTTTCTTCGTCGGCGACAAGGAAAATGACCTGTCCACGCCATTCTCCATTATTCTCAGGCTGACGCTGCACCCCTACCCTACCCCCAATCTCCTCCCCCCATGTTAGTTACATTTATCCTAAACCAATCTCCTCACACCACTACTGCTCACCCAATCAGACCTTCCAGCCAATTAACTCCTAATCATCCCCCTCCCCATCTTACTAATTGCACTAACTGGCCATCAACCACCCTTCGCTCCTATATTCTACCTCCATCTCTTCACAATCCATTTCACTGCACAAATAAATAATACACTTCCCTGCCATACATACCCCTTCATCACAACATGACACTCATCACCAACTTAACACTACTTACCCTTTCTCTAACTGCTCTCTTTCTATATCTATTAACTTTACCTCAAGCCAGTAATGAATATTGCAAACCTACTCACATAACTGCTATTCATTTGCCTAAACTCACTTCCTTTTGTCACATATCTCCCAATCTATATACAATACACACCACACTTCTCACTAACTTAAGAATTCTACCCCTACAGGGGAAAACCAAAATAAAACCAATTTCAACATATGAATATAACTCCAGGAAGAAATTACAACCTATTAATCTCCCACACATGTACTCCGACCTAATCCTAGGTAGTGACATTCACCCCAACCCCGGACCCGCCCAGTCCCCTGCTCACCACAGCAACTGTTAAAAATCTCTTAAGTTCACTATCCTCAACCTCCAAGGCATCAGCAATAAAATTCCAGATCTACACATTTGGATTGAATATAACAAGACCAATAGTATAGCAGCAACAGAGACTTGGCTAAAACCTTACATTAAAAACTCAAAATTCCACCCAACAGGCTTTGCTTGCCTAAGAACAGACAGACTCTGAAAAAAAGGTGGAGGCATTGCTTTGCTATATCATAATAATCTTAATATAGTCTTATACAACAAACCCATTACCACATTTTCCACAGCCGAAGTATTAATATCCTACATGAAAATAAATAACAGCAAAAGCATCTGCATTATAGTCCTGTCTATCCCTCCCAGCAATAATATCCCCATACTACAGGAAATTCTAGTCTGGGCAACCAATAACATACAAAATGAAACA
The DNA here is from genome assembly GCF_019279795.1 of Protopterus annectens. Classification (NCBI taxonomy): domain Eukaryota; kingdom Metazoa; phylum Chordata; order Ceratodontiformes; family Protopteridae; genus Protopterus; species Protopterus annectens. The sequence continues at coordinate 1,478,708,615 of NC_056728.1, read as the reverse complement.
ATTATACATGATGTAAATATTAACTGGCTATATATCACACCCAACCAACAGCATAAACATATATAATTACACCTAACTAATTGCTACCATAATAAGACCCAACAAAAACAATAGCTCACTTCTTAACTGAGTCTTGGTCTCCAACCCTAGCAGAATCTCCTTCACAGGTACTTTTCCAAACAGTATTAGTGATCCCTTACCTGAATATATAATTCACAAACTTACCCTAGTGCTCAGTACACATCATATAAGTAAACTAGAGACCTATCACATTTCTACCCAACTACCATTAATAATACTCTGCTAAGTATCAATTGGCATCCACTAAAAGTCCTTCTCCAGATAATTCTGTGGAATTCTTTAATTCCACATTCCCCCAGGTACTAGACAATGTAGCTCCACTCAGACATCGGAAAGTGAAAGCTAATTGAGCCGGATGGCTCACTAAATCCACCAAACACCTCATGAAAGCCAGGGAGAAGCACTGGAGGCTATGTCAGCAAAGTAAAAACCCCTCTGATTTTACTCAACACAAACAGCTACAAAATCAAGTAAAGAGGCCAGTCATCAAAAACAAACAGGAACACTACATTACCCTACAGAACAACCACTTGTTATTAGCACTAAATAAGCTACAAATTACTACATCAGTCAACCTTCCTCTTTACCTAGAGGAAAACAGTTTTTGTACTTACTTTCCTCACTTGCTTAGAGAAAAACAGCTCTTATACTCACTTTCCTCACTTGTCTAGAGAAAAAATATTTTTTTTATTCAGGCATGTCCAAGGGTCAGCTCCCAGTGTTCTCTCCTGTCTATTTGATGAATCTGGGCATCTTGAGGCAATGTAGCAATTCCCTCATGTACACAGACAACCCTCTCCTCCTACCACCCAACACAACAACCTGTGAGAGATGCACATATCTAGCCAAACTGGAGGTAAAGCGCTCTCCAACCAAGACTGAACTTGACAGTCAAGAGGAGAAGGTAAACACTTGCACCACACCACACTCATCACATAGTCCCACTAAACCTACACCACCAAAATCCACACATAGAAACACAAAAACATTCGCAGAGCCTCTCAATAATAATCTGCTCAAGCAACAGAGATCTCCAAAGCAGAAACCCAAGCAACCTCCACCCCCCAACACAACCCAAATGACACATAGCCCACAGACTCAGTGTGCCAAAAAAAAAAACACAGCCCATAAGGCAAACCAATGTACCCAACACACTAGTCATAGGTGACTCTGTAGTCAGGCACACTGATGTCCCACTCACCAGGCTAAACAAGAAGGTTACTGTCAGCTGCTTGTCGGGTGCCAGGATCCACCACATAACCCATGCCCTCAGGTCACTCCACAACAAGTACAAATATGACTGTCATTGTCCATGATGGTATGAATGACCTGAGACGTACCACCCTGGACTACATGAAAAGAGACATGGAGGAGCTCTCCGATCTTGTACCCCAGGCAGGCATGACCCTAGCCCTGAGTAGCATCCTGCCGTTGCCCAGAATTATACCACAGTACAAGGACAAAATGATTGACTTCAACAATTGGCTAAGTTTCTGATGTCATTCTAAGGGGATCCAGTATCTGTCTGCCTGGGACGAAATGGTCAACAGACCATGATGCTTTGCCAGAGAGTACTGCACCTGTCGCCCCTGGAATTCCGGATACTGGCTAAGGCTCTTGCCGCCCCTATAGTGCCTTTTTTAGGCAAGATTCAAATGACAAATTCACCACCATAACAGGAACAGGCAAGCAAAAACTGAGGGTTATGCTACTCAATGCCAGAAGTCTAAATCTCAAAATGCACTCACTCGAGGCACTCCTTAAAATGGAAAACATAGATATCTGTGCAGTGACTGAGACCTGGTTCAAGGCTCTAGAGAGCACCCCTGCATTACCAGGCTATAACTCATACCACACTTCTTGGCTATCTAACCTGGACCAGAACACCAAACGTGGAGGTGTGTCCATATTCATTAAGGATAACCACACCTCCAGGCTAGTTGCGCAGCATAATGCATCCAAGGTTATCCAAGTGCAACTAACTCTGGGCAAAACTACAATCCAAATTGTACCTTGCTACAGATCCCCCACCATGCTCCAGGATTCCCACTCCTCTATTCTTGATATACTGAAAAATATTAGGGTTCAACCAAACACCATAATAATGGTCAGTTTCAACTACCCCACCATTAACTGGGAAAACTACTCATGTACCAACACCTTTGCTCAACTCTTTCTGGAATTCATAAATTCCAATGCCCTGGATCAACTTATCCACATCCCCACTAGGGACAACAATATCCTAGACCTAGTCATTACCAACATGAGTGACCGGTATTCCACACCTGAAATCAACTCCTCGTTGGTCAGATCTGACCATAAACTATTCACCCTAGATATCCACATTCTGCCCCCACCCACCATTATGGAAAGAAACCACGGTAAAAAATTTCTTCAAGGCCAACTTCATGCTTATTAAGACAGAAGTGGTGAACTTCATGACACCCATGCAGATGGACAATACAGTTGTGACTGCTAAATTCTGCACAAATGCACTCTATAAGCACTTACACGAGTGCATGGATCGTGCTCTCCCAAACAGACCCAAGACACTATCCACCAAAAAAAGGAAGCCAATCTGGTGGTCTCCTGCCATAAACAAACTCTACAACAGAAGGAAGAAACTGTTGCAAAAGAGAGTAAAATCCCATGAGTGGAGGAGCTGCCTGGTCAGCCTCAGTAAGAAGCTGAGATCCCTTATAAGATCCTCCAAAGCTATCTACGAAAACAAAATCACTACTAAATCTAATGGCAACCACAAAGCATTCTATAGCTATGTCAAGAATCTCAATGGCAACACCCAGATCTGCTCTGAGTTACAGCACAATGGCATGAAAATTACAGAACCAACTGATATTGCCAACATCCTGGCAGATAGGTTCAGTGCTAACTTTACCCTCCTCTCACCCCATAAAGGGCCCATATCTATACAGGAAGAATGCAGCATCCCTGTAATCACATCTATGCAAGGTAAAGCTGCACTCTATAAAACCAAAAACACAGCATCCATGGGACCGGACAACATCCCAGGCTGCGTTTTACACGAACTTCAGAACAAACTGGCTCCCCACCTAAGCACCATGTTCAATCATAGTCTCACATCAGGCTTTGTGCCCACTGAATGGCACACAGCAACAGTTATCTCACTCCACAAAGGGGGAGCCACCACTGATCCTGGGAGCTATCGCCCTATTAGCCTATTGAGCCTGGTCTGCAAGGCCATGGAATGTATCATCATGGAACTCATAAACAAAGACATTGGTAACCTCCAAACTCTGGACCTCACCCATTTCGGGTTTGTGAAAGGCAGATCATACCTTCTGAACCTGATCGACTTCTTTGATTGAGTCACCAAAGCCATAGACGAGGGTAAGGTTGTTCACACAGCCTATCTTGACCTCGCCAAGGCTTTCAACACCATCCCCCATTCTGGAATTATAGCTAAACTCACTAAACTAGGTATAAATCCCTACATCACAAGATGGGTTGCCAGCTGGCTCACTGACAGAACCCACACTTTAAATGTTGCAGACTCTAAATCTGACTTCAAACCAGTGACAAGTGGAGTACCACAGGGTTCAGTCCTGGGACCTCTCCTGTTTGGTATCTACTTCTCTGAAGTACAGGCTAACACAGAAGGCCTCTTGCTAATGAAGTTCACAGATGACTTGCAAACTAGGAGCCGTAGTTGAGTCCCTAAATGATGTTGACACCCTACAGAAGGGCCTCACTGAGATAGATTTCTGGTGTCAGAGGCATGGCCTCAAACTCAATGGCAAAAAGTGCATTGTCATCCCCTTTGGTAAAAACTCTGTACCCAAGAACTACCATATAAATGGCAGTCTACTTAACGCCGAATGTGTGATAAGAGACCTTGGGACCCAGGTAGACAGTAGTCTCTCCTTTGATAATCACATTGCCACAGTAGTCAGGAAATCCTTCTACGTGGCACACCTCATCACAAAAGGGTTCTCATCCAGGAAAAAAGAGGTCATTGTCCCCCTCTACTCGGCACTCATTAGACCCATTATAGAGTACAACACCCTTTTTGGAATGTACCTCACAAAGAGCTTTACTGGCTTCAAACAGATGCCCAAAACTGACCGTCTCAAAAAAACTCCAGCTTTACTCTGTAGCATATCGCCTACTCAGAGGAGATCTCTGCTTAACATATAAAGCTATGTTAAACCCAGAGCTGTTGGACATGCTACACCTTAAGAAATCCCAATCCCTCTGAGCTACATGCTCTAGGGACCTAAACCTTGTCACCACAATAAACAGAACATGCTGGAGGGATAGATTCATGTCCCAGAGACTTCCTATACTTTGGAACATCTATGTCAAGCAAAGTTCCTCATTAGCACTCTTCAAGACAAATCTTGAAGAGTGGATGGGAAATAGGATCACTTCTGTGGCTCTGCTCAACAGGGGCACAGGAAATTAACTTTCTTGGGTGGCGTAAGCCAGATAACCTTGTTGGCTAGGCTTACATAGGCCCTTGGACCGATAGCCTAGTACCTACCTATGAACTTATGAACCTATATGCAAAATCCCCAAAAGTTCTGGAGGTCCATAAATTCACTATTAAACCTAGGCAAAAGTGAAAATCCATCTCCTGATCCAGACAAGACCCAGCCAAAATAGCCTAAATTTTTTAGTCATTTTTTTAAAAAAACAGCATACTCAACCTCACTGCCAACTTCCCACAAACCATCCCAGCTGTCCCAGACCTATTTGTAACATCAAGACCAAACTTTTGTCTCTTACCCATACCTACCTCCACCATAAAAAATTATTCTTAAGCTTAAACCTGGTTCTAATGCTCCAGATAACCTACTACCAGAATTTCTGCAAATTTCAGCTAACTGTATTGCCTGTCCAGTCAGTATACTTCTAAACAGATCCATTCAAGAGTCATTCATACCTACCATCTGGAAAAAAACATTTATTCTCCCTCTCCACAAAGGTGGAAATAATACTGACAAATCTGACTTCTGACCAATTGCCATCCTCTCACCTATCTCCAAAATCTTGAAAAATGGCACCATTCTGTCTCTCCATTCCTTAACATCAATACAGAAGTCCCATAAAGATCCATTCTAGGGCCAATACTGTCCAGCATTTTTATCAATGATTTCCATACCTCTATCACTCAAGCTATTGTCATCCAATATGCAGGTGACTCTACCATCATCTGCGCCGCCAAAGATCTTCATTTACTTAGAGCAGCAACAATGTACAATACATTGCATGACAGGAAGTGCCTTGAGGGTCTGTTATTACTACTCTACTCTGTACGCAAGACACTGCAGTCAGTGGGTGTAGCGATTTCAATGATCAATGCTACTTTTGTCTTCTTTTCATGAACCACTATATCCAGTTTTCTAGCATCTATCTTTTGAACTGTTAGTAATGGGTGATCCCATGTTATGTAGACTTCATCATTTTCTAAGATACTTTGTGGTTCATGCTTCCAGTGTTTATCAGCCACTTCAATATCATAAAGTTTGCACAATTCCCAGTGCAACAGTCTTGCCACATTATTATGCCTTTCATTATACAGTCAATCTGCAATTAGTATGTCACAACCAGAAACCAGGTGTGCAACTGTTTCTAATTTTGTTTTACAAAACCTGCATTTGTCTGTTTCTCCCACATGTTCAATGGACTTTGTAAACCAATGTGTACATAGCCCACTCTCTTGGGCCGGCAATATTAACCTTTCATCTCTTGGTTTGAATTTGCCTCTCCTTAACCATTCCTGCATTTGATCCTGATCAGCAAGAGGTTCTTCCAGATGTTTTCTATACTTGCAACTATATTTATGAATTTTTCACATTTCTTGTCTTCTCATCTGGTCCTTCACCTTATATTCTTTGTTTTGTTTTTTGGCACATTCCTTTGCTGCCTGATTTTTATCTACTTCTGGTTTGATTTTAATTCCTGCTTGATGCTGATATGTTTTTGCTAGATTAAGCAGAAAAGTCATCTTAGATTTATTCTTCTCATGTTTCAAAACTTTCATTACACTTGGGTCTTGTGAGGTCAGCAGATATGTTTGCAGTCTCACAATTACTGATCTATACATGATATCAATTTCAAGGAGGCCCATCCCTCCTTTGGAATGGGGGATAGATAATCTTGGTATGCAGTAATTTTTTTTATTAATCATTTGGTGAGCATGTATATCCTTCTTGTTTTCCTATCTAATCTATCCTTCACTTTTTCTGGTCAGTCAATTACTCCAAAACTGTAAGTTAGGACGAAAGAGCAAATTGGTTTATAGCTTGAATTTTGTTCCTAGATGTCAGGGCTGTTTTCAGGATTAATTTAAGTCTTCTAAAGTATTCCTTACTAAGTTTTATTCATGCTTGTTCATGTTTTATGGTTGATCCTTCATCAATTCCCAAATATTTATACACTACCTCTTACTCAAGTTCCTTTATATCACATTCTTGTCCCAAACTGATGTTTTCTTGGTGCTACAGTTTTCCTCCTTTAATGGTTGATTTTGCTCATTTATCAAGACCAAATGACATTCTTACATCATCTGAAAAAGTTTTGACAACTTGCAGCTGTGCTTTCAATTCCTCATCTAATGAGCTATACAGTTTTAAATCATCGATACAGAGAAGATGAGAAGTTTTTACACATTGTTGTTTTCTAGGAACCAAATTATAGCCAGGGCCTAAGCTGTTAAGTAGACAACTTAATGGGTTGAGGGCAATTGCAGAATAGCAAAGGTGACAAAGAGCCACACTGGAATATCCCCCTTTGAATTTTTATCCATGGGATAATAATTTGCCCTTTATCATGGCTTAATTGCAAAGTAGTCTGCCACTATTTTATGGTCACTGTAATGTATTCGATCAGTGTAGGGTGTATCTTATACATTTTTAAACACTCTTTTATCCATGAATGTGGGGTACTGTCAAATGCTTTTTGTAGTCAATCCATGCCATACATAGACTCTTCCCCTTTTTACAGTTCTCCATTATGACTTTATTTAACTACAGATCATCCTTTTTTCCATATGACTTTCTTTTATTGCCATAATTGAGTTTTCTTCTAAATGACTATAAACTTTGTCGACATCAGTTCCAGTGTATAGTTTATATGTCGTTGGAAGGCAAGTTATTGGTCTATAATTTTTAGCGTAGCTTGCAGGTATATTCTTAAGTAGGAGCTTTGTATTTCCTGTTGTTAGCCAGGTTGGTGTCTGTTTGGGGTGCACATATAAATAGTTCTTATTCATGGCTTAATCTCCATGCAATACTTTTAACCAGAAATTAGGTTCTGCAAATGGGTCTGGGGCATTCCAATTAGAGGCTTTTCTTAACTTTGTTACAATCTCTCTGGGTGTTATTTTATACCATTTCACTTCTTATTCCTTTTTTTACTTCTTCTATCCAGTTTGCATCTCTGTTATGTTCCACAGGATCTTCATAAATACTTCTCCAAAATATATCTATTTTGCTTATATCATAATTGCACAGTAAAAGAGTTCAACATATAGCTATACTACCTAACATTATACATACCCCTCAACTGTACAGATTTTCACAGGATGCCCAGATTTTTGCCTCATATTTTTGGTCTGTTTCTCATAAAAATTGTGTTTTTTTTGACAAATCACTAGGAAGATCTAAATATTAAAGTCATTCAATAATGATATGAGTTTGAGTTTCTTTCAGAAAATGCATGCTAACACAAATCCTGTTATTCTAGCAACTTTCTAAGTTTATAAGAGCAATGTTTAAAATGTGTCCCTAAGTTTGGGCCTTTGCCCCCCCCCCCCCCCTATTATGTCAGGCTTTGTCCAGATTTCTTCCTGTAAGAGGTTGAGAGGTATATATATATCCCCTGCCACTATCCTTCTGTCGTTCATAATCACTGCCTGTCAAGCATATTTCTACCCCCTCCCCCCCCCCCACTGCACCTCTCATCCTTTTCTGACTCTTCTACATGCCACAGCAAAATACGCTTAGGAGTTTCATCTATTTTGAAATCCACCTCCACCCTCCCCCCTTTTCAGCTCATCTTCCACTTCCTGATGCTCTTATAGATTTTCCTCCTCTACTGATTGAAAATACACCTCTCATACATCTCTTAAAAATCATCATTTCTCTTATCTCAGTAATTTCTAGTCATCTTCCCTATTCATATAGCCAGGTATCCACACCATCCCAACCCTATACCCTCCCTTACACACTTTTCATTTCATGTCACATCCACTCTTACTTTATTTATACTTCCAACCCATCCCTCATAAGACACTCCTTTAAACTACCCAGATTATTCTGTAAATTCATTCCTATAATAATCTACCTGCCCCTATGCACCAGCACTGAACCTAACCCTAGAATATGTCTTTATTCTTGAACTTAATTAATGCTCATAGCATCAAGAGAAAAGGCAGAACAGCTAAACAGATTTTTCACTCTCCACTAACATAACCTCATAGCTATAACAGAATATTGGTTCAAATCCACTGATCATTCCAGCTACCACTTCTTCCCTAGTACAACTATTATTTTGATGAGAGACATAGTTCTAGACCTGGTGGTGCAACACTACTGTTTTTTAAATCTGATTTAAATGTCCAGTTATAAGCACAGAGCAAAACTACCTCAGATTATCTTTCTAACTTCCTACTTCTCCATGTGCCTTCCCTAACAACTGTCCTATTAATCTTGCTATCGCTTACCTCCCTCCTCTCACCTCCTTAAATAGATTGAATACCCTTCTGCTTCAAATTTATCCTGCTAGGGAACTTCAACCTTAATCTTCTTGGTCTTGATCAGAACATTATCTTGGAAATCCTTAATGACTTCAAACTCACTCAGCAGTCAGTGAGCCCACAAGACCAAATCCTAACTCGTCTCATCACTCAGTGCTTGATCTTATTATTGCTAATAATCCTAACATCATTTCTCAAATTTGCATTCATCCCCCTTCATTTAGTGATCATTGTTCAATCTCAATATCTCTCACCACATTAACAACATTTCTCCCTCCCTTATATTGTTCTGTTACAAATCTCAAGCCAACATTCTTAAACTAAAGACAATTGTTGCCTCATTTGACTGGTCTCCTAGTCTCTCTTTTATTGATCCTACCACTGCAGCATTCGCCTCATACAAATTGTCTCTAAACTTCAGGACTCACTCTATCCAAAATCACATGGCTCTATAAACCTCCAAAAATCATTTGCCTCACATATCAACTCAAATGTATCCTTTGTCTGGATATTTCTGGCATGCTTGGAAAAACAAACCATACTCAATGTCGAGGTAACACTAAACTAAGCCATGAAATCTAGCTACAGAGGTAATCTAGCAACAAAAAAGTGACATTATTAAAAAGCATCAGTTGTCACTTTTCAGCTCACCTAAAAATTCTTAGCAGAATTGAGAAGTGACTAATCTGCTGGTCTGGAGAATCATTTCCCATGGTTCTTATTCTCATAAAAGGAATTCATAGCCCCCTTCATGTTTATAATCTCTTCTTAACTCGAAAATCTCTCCTGATATCTGAAAAGCAGCCATTAGTAAACCCCTCCCCCAAAAAGTCACCCTTTACAAATGTACCCTCACTGTGGCCATCTTTACTGACCTCATTAGAGCTTTTGATCTAATTAATCATAACATTCTGTTAGCTCACCTAATTGAAACTGGAGTTAGACCAGATACAGCTCCCTAATTTAAGAATTATTTTTCCAATTGGTACTGCTCTACTTTGTTTCAGAGCACCCTCTCTGCTTCCACGCCTGTCCTTAATGGAGTCTCTCAGGGCTCCATTCTACGACCTCTTATTTTTTCCATTTTCGTTAATAAACTAACACTTGACCTTCCTCACTTCTCTCTCTTTCTTACTTTATGGCAGTGACATGGTCTTATTTCATTCAAACCTGGCCTCCTTGACCATGCAACAACAACTACAAGTGGATTTCCTTTTTCCTATCAAATGGCTTAATAACATAAAAACTAATGCTGAACACTTCTAAAGCTAAAGTAATGCTGTTTGTTACCTACAAAATGGCAGAACTTTTTTCTATCAAATAACTTAATAACAAAAAAACTAATGCTGAACACTTCTAAAGCTAAAGTAATTCTGTTTGTTACCTACAAAAAATGGCAGTAAAACTCAGTCACTTCTTATCCACGTCCATCTTAATAGCCCCCCCTGATGAAGTAATCTACTTCAAATACCTTGGTTTGTGGCTTGATTCTGCACTGAACTTTCACCTTGACTTAGAACAAATATGAAAAAAAAATCTAATTCCAGCCTATTTTGGTCTTAGAAAATTCCCCCTTTTTCTCCAAACCACCAGGAATTCCACAGGCAAATACATTATATTTGCCCAGCTTGCATATGGACTTCCACTGGTTGCAGCAGCATCCAAGAAAAACTCCATTACCATCCAAACTATAAGCAAACCTATCTGTCATTGCATTACCCTGTTCCTTAGAAAAGAACATCATTGTATCATAATAAAGCCATTTGGTTACCTGTCCAACAACATGCCTACCTTCTTCGTGGATCCCAATTCTGCAGGCACTTTAAAGAACACTCCCTTCCTTCCCTTGTCTCTACCCTCTTCAGATGAACTTCTTCAATGTCTCATAAACAGATTTCAGTGTACTAACTATACCTTCTCCATCCTGGACCTCAAATTCTGGGAATCCCTCCCTACTAACCTTAAAGACCTCACACTGTACCCATAATTTCATGCTCATCAAAGATCATCTCAAGTCTTTATCAGCTTGCAATGCTTTGTTCTGGACACATCACCTAATCCTACACTCTCCCCTTCAACAGTCAGACACGTTTGTCTTTCTGACATTATTTTTCTACACTAACATGTCACATCTCTTCCACATTTTGTGTGTGTGTGTGTGTGTGTGTGTGTGTGTGTGTGTGTGTGTGTGTGTGTGTGTGTGTGTGTGTGTGTGTGTGTGTGTGTGTATATATATATATATATATATATATATATATATATATATTGTATATAGTTAAATTCTGTGTACACCCTTACTTTTTCTATATTTTACACCTTCTCATCTATCCCCTCACTATTTAACTCTTTTCTTCCTCCGTCCTTACTCTAACCATCCCTTCCTATTGTCTCCTGTACTGTGTACTTAATTTTATTACTGTCATTGATTCATTGTTATCTGAACATGATATTTTGTTTGTATTCATTGTACTTCTTGTTAACATGCATATCTACTGTCATTTATACGTGTCCAGGCTGAGAGCAGAATAAGTCCATTTGTATCAGTGCTCTACCTGGTTTCCAGACTCAATGAATGAGTGAATGAGTGGATAATTAAATAAATAAATGCATAAATATGTCCATCTTTAAATAAAATTCAAGCTGGACACCTCCAGCAGTATGTACATGTTTTACATAAGCTATACTTTTAAAAGTCAAAAGCCAACAGCTTCTAGACACATTCAACTTTTACAGCACTTGTACAATGTACTGAAAATATCACATGCATGCCTTTTGTACAAATTTTATACAAATGTGTCCAAGTCAGCTTTTTGGTAATGATGACTTTATGTAAATGTACATCTGTAAATATAGGCAATCACAGCAGATTTTGTCTCATCCTGTCTCATTCCTGGCCATCAGTGGACTGTTTCTGGCTGCAGGCTTCTGGAGAATATGTCAGGGATGGTGCTGTCATCAGTGAACTGACCAGGTCTCTGGTTAACCTGGATACATGCTAGAAAGGGGGCAGGTCTTCCTGGGGACTGTCACATACGTGATCTTGTGATTGGTGGCCATAGGAACAGGCGGTCCCTTTTCTGGTTGATTGGTAGCCAAGGAACATAAGCAGTTTCTTATTACAGAGAAGTCATTTATTTAAAATAAATAAATAAATAAGATGCAGAATTTTGACAGTAAGCTCCTCAGACAGCTGGAACTAACAGGAGCAGCTGTAATGTGCTGTGAGGTGGAGCGAGGTATTAAGGCTATGAACAGTATGCCCTGTGGCATTGGGTTTAATTCCTTCAACCCACATTTGCCTACTGTTTGACTTTAAGCTTAAAATGTAGTTACAGTTAATAAGGGAGCAGGGGAATGAATGCAGGGGATGGGGTGGGGGCATTGTATCCAGGCACACATTTTAAATATTAATACTATTATACTGAGATATTGAGAGAAGAAAATGTGAATTTAACATGCATATTTTGAAGTAAAAGAAGCCTGTAACACATTATTTGTAAAGTATAATCACCGTATTTTCTTTCATATCACCAGATTTAGGGGGATTAGGATGGACAGAGCTACATTTTTAGCTAAAATGAAATACATTTTTAAAATCAACGACATTGAGAGGTATGTTATATGGGAGGCATGCTGGAGGAGGGGGTTCAGAGTCAGCATATATATAAAGAAAAAAAGTGAATAAGAAATGGGAAAAATAAGAAGGTTGGAGTACTGAGTAGTTTGCAAGATGTAGACGTGTAGAGCAACTTTGATGGTAAAGGGGGCATACTACTGAGTTGACTTCATAAGGGTATCTCAGCAGGGGAGAGGAGATTGGGTAGTAGGATGAGGCTTGTGGGTATTTGGTTGGCTCTTTAAAAACGTAATCATGATCCTAAGGTCTCAGGGTCAGGATAAGGGGTGGGTACTGGAATCTATCTAGCTGTAGGAGTTTTGAATAGTGGTAGTGGTAGTATTGCTGAGTCCTTTCCTAAATGTGTGCATTTCTTTACAGATGGTAGAAGTCCAGGCTTTGAAGAACCATTGGACACAGATCATGGCACAGGAAGAGACATTGTTTAAAGGTGTGGTTACTCCGTTGCAGCAAACAGCTTGACCTTTGACAGCACTGGAAGTGATAGGTTGTTGGAAGCATAAACCTGCAGCACAGCAACCCACTGGCAGTATGTCCAGCATAGCAGGGAGGAGATCATAGAGGAAGAAGACAAGGGTCCACAGAGTAATGATGGTTGGACCCCAGTTGCAGCAGATACCTCAGACTGTCTTGAATACGAGGGAGAGTCAGATGTATTTTTAATAGCAGATGAACATCTGGTTGCTTCAGGGTCTGTGTATAGAGGACAGGAACAGGCCTCAGGATATTTAGAGGTGAAAACCGAGTGCAGGAGTTGAAGAAACAGTTTGAGATAGTTGCTGTGGAGCCAGAAATAGGTTAAGGCAATCCAGACTTCTTGGGCTCTGATGCTAGGATGGCATACCTCAGTGCCACTCGGTGTCTGTTAGGAAGGGTTTCCAATGGATTAGCTCAGAGCACAATCCTTTTTGGTTGACAGAATGGTGGAATTTGTTTTCCTGCATATCCTACTATCTGTGAAGATGAGGATTTTGAGGCACAATATTGTGGTATTTTTTTATTTAATGTATGCTTACAGGGCTCAGAAACTTACAGTGCTTGAAGCCTATGGTGGCTAAAAATTTGGCAGAGACGCTTAAGAATTAGGCAAGAGGAGGTGATACAGATTCAGGGCACAGACACTGGGCAAATGCGTCTTAGAGTTTATTTATTATATGGCAGTGATTCTGGAGAAGGATGTTTAGCTGTATTTGCCTATGTTGGCATAGTTTTTAACCATACAGGAGGCTCAGAGACTGCAAGGCAGAAGTGTATGATTGTAGTGTGACAAGCACTTTCAAAAGTTGAAAGAGGTTGATAGGTTTTAACAATGGTAGGTCAGACAAGTTGACATATGGCTGGGCACTATGTTTGATAGAGTGGGGGGGGGGGGCAAGGGTGACCATACATGGTGGACATGGCAGAGAAAACTGTCATGTGTTTAACATTTAATGTAGGAAGATGCTCTTGCCCACCTCAGTTAGCCATGTTTTTTTCTATTTGTGGGGGTCCTTATGCAGCAATAAAGTGCTGGAATAAGGAAGTGAGGGCATCCAAGGGGTCTTAGTGTTTCAGAATAAAACAGGCAAAGGTATTTCAAGACAGAGAAGGGTAATCTTCATTAGGTGATGGGCTAGATTCCCTTTCAGGGTATGCCAAGGAGCCTGACCTTCCCATTTACCTATTAAGATCCTGGTCCTGGTAGAATTATTCAGTGAATATCCAAATAAGAACGCAGCAAAAGAGTTAGTTCAAGGGGTTACACTGGTGTTTTATATTAAAGCTAGGGTGGAGAAGAATGTTTTTGTGAGTCAGAATTTGAAATCCATTAAAGGAAGGGAAACCATTGCTCAGGGTTTCTGGATAAGGAGATTAGGCAAGGTTGTTAGGTCCATTTTCAATATTTCATATTTCACCATTGGATTTGGTACCAAAAATTCAGCATCTTTTGTATCCTAAGGGAGGCTCGGTGAATAACTGCATCAACAAGTATGCACCTCTGGATGATGCAGTCAAAATGAGTAAGAGTTTTCAGTACCCCTAGTTGGTGAAGTTGGATATTGAGATGGCCATCCGGATTTTACCTCTTCAGGAGGCTGATTGTGTTGACTGGGAAATATGACAGGGAATATTACTTTGGTAAGGCCATGCTAATACATTGTGCAGTGGTGTGTGCTATTTTTCAAAGATTTAGTACAGCACTGCATTGGATATGGTAGAGGCAAAGCTGAAGATTCATAGGTGGCAGAGGCTGGCATGTGGAGTTTTAAGAGGGTCTATATTATATAATCAAAAATTCAGTTCAGTGAATGGCACTTACATCGAAAATGCCATTCAGCGAACTGTTCATAGTGAGATCACGGTACAGTGAAGATCAGAAAATTTGCCCTTTCATCACTGTAGTGCAGTCTCGGAGTTGGTATATATAATTAGCGGGGTGTGTGGGTGGCTGAGTGAATTCATTGAATGGCATTTTTGATGTAAGTGCCATTAAATGAACTCAATTTTTGAGTATATAGTGTAGACCTGTTTTAAGAATTTATGTCATGAGTTAAAGGTATCATTGGTCCACAACAAGTTGGAGGGCGTGAATAGTTTTATGTTTCCTAGGTTTAGAAATGGATGCAGAACAGGGTTATTTTGCTTAATGAAGGAGAACATGGGTGAGCTAAATGTGAAGAATGAGGTGTTCACAACACATGGGAAGGTTAGGATCAAGGAAGTAATGGAGCTGATTGGTGTCCCGAATTTGACTCATAGAGAGATCAGTCCAGGTAGGACATTTTGCAGACTGGTGTCCTATTTCTTAAAAGAAGGGAGGCTTAAACCTCTTAGAATCAAATTATCTAAGGTTGTTAGGATGGACTTAGAGTTAGGCTCTGTATCTTTGTCAATATTTAATGGTACTTCAGTTTGGCAGGAAGACTGGCTCTCTGATGATGATTTACAGTTATTTATAGATGCAAAAGCTGATCTAGGCATATTAGCTTAATCTGATAAAAGTTGTTCTTTTAAGAGGTTCATAGGTGGCTACTATGCTATTGGCCCAACAGCTACTTGAAGGCTAGCCAAGCTTACTCCCACCAAAATACTGCTGACATTTGTCAATATCCCAAAAAATGTTATGGTTAAGATTCAGGCTTGTACACATCAAGCATTGTCAGACTGGCCCTGTCCATTAGTGACATAGGTGCACATCCAGGGGTAAATTTGTGATTTCTCATTTATTGGTCCAAGTTACTCTTGAACAGGATTAGAGAAGAGCTTTGCTTTACATGGATGGGAAGCCTGTTCCAGAGAAGGGGTAATCTTTGTGACACATACCTGTCCCTCTAAAATATCCTGTTTATGATGTAGATGAGGAATAAGTCCTTAGAATGCATATTTCTGATGTTATTTTTTTGTGCATGAGCAACAAATCTATCAGTGTGGGATCAGAGGATGTTTTGTAGACTAGGCAAAGATCACTGCACAGCAGTCTGTAGGAGACAAAGTAGGGGTATAGGGCTTTGAGAATGTCCTCATAGGACTTGTTGTCTTCTCTATGTATACTTTTTATGAGCAAGCACTATGGTCTCTCAATTTATTGGAAGTGCCTGTATAGGTATATGCTGAAGGGATCACTGTACTCAATGACTGGTGTGATGAGAGCTGAGTACAATGGAACAATGACCTCCTTGGACTTAGATTCAATGCTCTTATTTGTAAGTTGTGCAACGTAGAATGATTGTCTTACCACAGTAGACATGCGGTGGTCAAAAGTCAGGTTACTTTCAACATATGTCCCTAGATCCCTAACTATTGTTATATTTGCAGGGGTGTACAATCAATGTGGGTAATTTCCATGGGTAGCTATCTTTAAAGAGTGCAATTATGCATTTATTTTCACACTGCCCCAGTTGTTTGTCTGGTCTGAGTCAGGCTATCGAGAAGGGTATCTGTGTCTTTAGGGGATTCAATGACCATGTCTAGTTTGCAAGTCATATGCAATGTTAGTCAACCAGATGTCATTTATGTTTGTCATGAATTCAGATAAGTAGATAACAAAAAGGACAGGTCCTGGCACTGATCCCTGTGACAATCTGCTAATGACTGGCCTCTTTGTGAAGGTGAATTTCCTTATCCTAACCTTTTGTATCCAATCAATGAGCCAGCCAGCTATCCATTGGGTGACATATGAGTTTATGCCTAAATTTGTAAGTTTATCTGCAATGCCTAAGTGAAATGTTGTGTCAAATGCCTTGGCCAAGTCGAGGTAGGCAGTGTGCACTGTTTTGTCCTCATTCACCGCTTTTATTACCTTCATGAAGGAGTCCACCAGGTTAAGTAGGCCCAACCTGCCTTTCACAAAACTGAATTGGATAGGGTCCTTTGTTTGTAGGTTTGTGTCAGATTGCCTGAGGAATGGCCAAGGGACAGAGGAAGGATGTTACTCTTTTGGATCTGATGCCCATTTGGGCTGGAATCTGCTAGGTATGACTTGGTAGTGATGATTTTTAGGAAGTTCTTTCTTTTGCAAAGTATATAAATCAATGTTATTTTTTTCTGCTAGGCATGTCAGGGATGTTTGCAATAAATGTCAGCCTTTCTTGTTTTCAGGTTTTGTTCTTTGGTACCAGAGACAGATGGTCTGCCCATGAGATATCAAAGGAAGTGTGGAAAATGTGCAGGGAGTTTCCACCTGACTAGTTCAGCAGTCTTGCTCAAGAGCCACATAGCTAGCTTATAACTCTGCTGTTGCATCATCTTCCTCTTTTGTGGTGGGCTTATGGAGTCACGACAGAGAGGGTTGGTGGTTCGGTACTTTTTTTATAAATGGGGGTTCAGTGAGACATTTAGGATGGTGAGGGTTCATTTGCTTGTGAATAGTATGGCAGCAAGGTTTGTAGGTTTAGTGGATATCAGTAAAGTGTGATAGATTGTCAAGATATTGTAGTGTTGGGAATAAGTGAATAGTGAGGGGGAGGATGTGAGGTACTTCTTAAATAAACAATTGCTGCAGGTGCTGTTAAAGGGGCATTCAGCTTTTCATTTTTATGTTACATGGGTAACTTTATCAGAATTCATATATGTAGGAGTTTTTAGATTTATCAAGCTGCTAGGTAATTTGTGTTGGAAGGATATGTGCATTACAGATTCTGCTGTATTGTTTTGTTTAGACTGGAATATGGTCAACTAAAAATGCCAAGGGCATCAGGTTGTTTTGTGTAAGCATTCAGAATATATGCAGTGCCCAGTTTTGTGGGATCTTCCATGGAAGCATTTAGCTACTTGCAATGTTAATAGTTCATTTTTTTCTGAAGAAGGTAGGCCAGTATCAATGACTCTGTTTGCTAGGTCTTAAGGACAGCTTTGAGAGTCAGGGTATTTCTGCAGGTGGTTTTTCAGCTCATTCTTTCCATATAGGCATAGCTTCTGATTTAGTAGAGGATGGTAGATCTATTGAACTGATAAAACGAACAGTGAGTTGGTCATTGGGAGCTTTTTTGTTATACATTAGATAACTGTAGTGAGTTATTGCGTTGCTGGTGGTAATTTATGCTCTTTGTTTTTCATGGAATGTCAATATCTGCATTGTGGGGCAGCCATTTGTATTTTGGGAGATGGCAGGATGGTGATAGGAGGTGGGGTCTGTGGGTAGAGTGAGAGGGGGAGGTTAGTTATATGCTGAGTCGGGGGTGGTCTGGCCACATTGGCATGGGAGGCTGTCTTATGCCCATACTTCTCTCCCTTGTTTTGTTTTGGGATTGGTTGTAGTTGGATCTTAGGAGACCTGAGTAATTGGGGTTGTTTGACTGAGGAACCCCATCTTCTGTCCCTTTTTTCCTCTTCCGTTTGTTTTACTACATAATATGGAATGAGTGCTGGGACACTGCTCCAAAAATGGGATTTGGTTACATCACAATGAGCGATATATCTTATCATTACTTGTAAAGTCTATTTTGGCTGGTAGGCATCCCCAAATAACTGTTCATATTTATTTATTTTATGGTTGTTGGTTTGCTTGATTTTGGTTGTATTGTCTGCAGATTTGCAAATTTGATAAACTGGTCTTAACGGCTTTATTTATGTGTTTTTGGTGCCTGGGCAAGGATTATGAATAATAATAATTACCATGTTAACTGCAGGGATGTGTATTCCGTCATTTTTACAGTGAAAATTCCACTGTGATATATAATGTATTTTGACTTTCTTTCACACATCTTTGCACACTCTGATAGCACCTAACAAGAATTCAGCAATTGAGCGTGAGAACATATAGCAGAAATTGGAGGAAGATATGTAAATTACTGCTCAAAGCAACAACACACACACACACACACACACACACACACACACACACACACACACACACACACATACACACGCGCACACACATCTATGCATCTATATCTATATCACTATATATATATATATATATATATATATATATATATATATATATATATATATTGTGTGTGTGTGTGTGTATAAAATACACACACTCACAGATCTATATATATATATATATATATATATATATATATATATATATATATATATATATATATATATGTTTTTGTGTCTATATATATATATATATATGTTTTTGTGTCTATATATATATATATATATAGAGAGAGAGAGAGAGAGAGAGAGGTGCACTGCCTCACACACCCCCTGTGAATTTTGTATACTATGAGATCACACAAAAATGAGGTAAGGGCATATGCCCTATCCTCTGGGAATTGTGTGACCTCAATCAGCTGATGACCATGACCATCTGCTTGGCTGACCAAATGCAGTCAACTAAACAGCTGCAACCACACACACAAACACACAGACACACAGACACACACACACACACACACACACACACACACACACACACACACACACACACAGACACACACACACACACACACACACACACACACACACACACTTGACAAAGCAAGGACTCCTATTATATATATATATATATATATATATATATATATATATATATATACATATATATATATATATATATATACACACACACACACACACACACACACACACACACACACACACACATATCAAAATGTCAAAGGCAAAACAATTTTTAAGCAAAAGATCGAGCTAGGATGTCAAAAACAAAATATTCAGTGGAAATACCCTGCAAATATCGTAGCTGCATGGCTCCAAAAGTCCTTGGTATGATTTAAAAAAGCAAGAACCAGTAAAACAGTGACAATAAGGCAATAAGGTTTATTATAGTAATATAATGACAACAAACAGACCGGTTTCGGCTGAGAATTTACAAAGCCTTCATCAGTGTATCAAATGCTTGTAAAAACATTCCCCTTTATATAGTAATTGGTCCAACTGGATGTTATGTAAGACATTACACTTTTATAAAGATATAAGAATATTAAAAATATTAATTTAGTGCAGGAGGAAATAGTGCCCCTAATTTAACAATCCATTTCTTCTATTTGTTGTTAAGTAATTGGTGCCAGCCTGATTTTTTCTTGATATTACCCTGAATCTTATTGTCACTGTTTTGCTGGCTCTTGCTTTTTTGAGTCATACTAAGGAATTTTGAAGCCATGCAGCTACCATACTTGCAGGCTATTTCCACTGAATACTTCGATGTTTCCCTGCTGTTCATCTGTGACATTCTGTGCATAAGGCACCATTTTGTTATGGAGAATATCGTTTCTAAATTGGGCATACATCTGGATATTTTTTGTTCCTGGTTCTGGGGAGTTCATTTATTCTACTAGCTTACTGTGGATCTACTGTGAAATATTTTGATTCGTGTATCCCTTTGTGGATTACTTACATTTGGACAATCACATTGGTGGCAGGGTACTGTTTAAATATTGAACTCCGGTTTGATTTTTCAACTGTGGGCTGATTCAGTCTGCTGGGTCATTGATTTGGATGGGTCTCTGTGGCAGTCATCGTACATGTATATGTATGAAGTGAACAAGTGCCATTTTGTGAACTGGATGGGAGTCTCTGGCAGCTACGGCATGTGTATGATACAAATAACTATTCAATGACTAACAAAGCCGAGTAATTCATGGTCGGAATTATCTACAGTGAGTTCTGTGTGTATGTACAAACAGACCTGTGGATTTATTCTTCAGAACGGAATTTGGTTTTTCGGACGCTTTTTTGATTGCTTTCAGGTCATGTTTTTTGCGGAACATTACATGATTCATCATCTAGACTGATATTTGATGATTTGCACATTGTGATTACTTTACTTGATTGTATTTAAACTATTTACGCTATATGTGTCTAATGTACTGACTTAGATGATATCTTGGATGCCATATCTTACATATATAATTATTTGGTAGGTAACATGTTTTAGCAATTTAAGGATATAACCAAAGGTTCATTTTGAACTTCAGGCAACTTATTAACACTGGCTCAGATGTTGTTAGCTAGAACATTTATACTAGTGACTATAGGAGAACTACGGCAAACTTTATGAATATTATACTTTGCTAAAATAACGTTTTGGAAGCCATGTTTGCCTATATAACTATTAGGTAGATGTTTTTGAAGTTGAAGGATATGAGCAAGGTTTTATTAAAGTCTTATGGAATCCATCAATAGTCGTTCAGACATTGTTAGCCAGAATATTCATATTTTTCATTGAGTTACCTATTGGTGACTATGTATGAACAACTGTAAATTATATGAATATCATTTGTTTATTGTTAATATGTTAATAAGGGGACAAGACTGATTATTATTCTACAGTTGAATTTTATATCTTTCGATCTCATTTATTCCCTATTACATTGTGTATAGCTCAATGTTCAACATGTTTTGGTGACTGAAGGAACAGAGATATACATATTTCATATTTTCACATGGTAGGTTGTATACTATAGCAGTACTCATTTCACTATATCATATTTTGTGGTTTCATTTAGATATTGGACAAGTTAATTTACAACACTGTACCAATACCACAAGGGTATTATCCTTAACTATATTGGACAGTAATCATTACACAGGGCACTGTGGACATCCACTAGAGGGATGCTATATATTTAGCATTTAATCAACATATATTATTTATATGTTATCCCTTTGGTGAACTGGACTGGAACTTTCGTTGGCTAACATTTTTTTAATAATAGTTATTTATAATTGTTGGAATAACTGTTGCTCTAGTGTGGTTTCTATAATGGCTTCTCTATATACATTCAGATGGGCCTTAATTTGGGGCTCAGTATGTTTTGCTGATGTTTTTTCACTACCCACAATATTACCAATTTAGGAGGTGGACATAGCACTGCTTAATAAGAAAAATACAAGCAGGGGCTATTATAGTTCACTTTGAACTGACTTTACTGTTTATATCTATAGGGCTACAGGGGTTAATATTGCTCCCATATTTTGGCCATCTATGTACAACTTTGGGTACTTAACACTGCGTATTATGCCCTTTTTGAAATACAAGTCCATCAGCTATTAGCAATACAGGAACCATTATACTTTATTTGCATTTTTTGGATTTGTTCCAATTTTGGACATATCAGGCTTAGACAAGGGTTAATATTGCTCTCGCTATTTTGAAAAAAAAAAAAAATATATATATATATATATATATATATATATATATATATATATATATATATATATATATATATATATATATATATATATATATATATATATATATATATATATATATATATATATATATATATATATACATATATATATATATATATATATATATATATATATATATATATATATATATATATACAGATCTGGGGGCTTAACACTGCTAATAAAGCTCTATGTGTGATAATTACTATATGATATATCCCTATGGTCCACAGTAATATGTTTTATCATTAATTGGTTGCTATTTAGCCAACTAAGGACAATATTTTATACCAACAATGCCTTATATTGAAACATCATTTGGCTATATTGAATAACAATGGAGCTATCCAGTTTACTCAAAGGGCTCCATTCCGATAGGGATGATTTAGCCATTTTTGGCATAAATAATACATCAGATATTTCTAATGGGACTGTGCTCTCCAGCACTTGTGAAATAGAATTTCACAAACTTAATAAGAGCATGAGTGCCTACAGGCCAACATTTGGCATGCCTAGCTATTTAAGGCATACATCACCAAGGACATTTCCCCCAGGGGCTTGAGGGTGCGTATTCAACCATTAGTGACAGAAGCTGACCTTACCCTTTTACAACAATGGGCAGAAGTAGAACATAAGGCATCTATAGATCTTGTCTGGACACTAGCTTCATATTATGACAGAACCATAAATAGGAATATTTCTGAAATTACAACCATATGTAATGATATTACCCAATTTGAAAACGATGTAGGATATAATCAATGTCTGAGGAAACTGAGCCAGGACCTTTTAGTATTGGAACAACAACTAAAGGAGGAAAAGACTAGGAAGTTCCACAGGAACATCTCAGAGTATGAGGCAGGTCACCCATATGCAAACAGCAAACACGTTAGATTTGTACCCTCTAACAGGCATGTGAGCAAAAAAAAAGAGGCCACGCTCTATACTCAAAAAATCTATGGCCTCCAGTGGTATGGGATCAGGGGAAGAATCTTCCTCTGGATTAGGGTCTTATGCACAGAATGTCACAGATTCACCTACAGCCAAAAAAAGTAACATGACTACCCCTTTAGGGTTAAAACAAAGTGGGGGGGCAGGAAACACAGTGCCGAAAAGAATGGAACAACTACTCAGGCTAATGGTAAAGAAGTAACAGTGAACAATGTAATAAATATCTCTTCTGTTGCTCTTTCAGCTTCTTGTGTCAATTTACTAAATAAAGGATTTAATTTTAAACCATGGTTTTTTGTGCCTGAGGATACTTTTGCACAGAATGTATCATCCTTTTGTAGATGTCTTAACTTGAAACTTTTCTTCCATATAGCATCTGACTCACAACCATAATCTGGATTCAAATATCACAAGTCTAGTTTCAATCCACCCATGCATCTACTGTCTTTATGTTCCAAAATTCGATCCTCAAAGATCTACCTTTTAATTTTATGGAACACAAAATAAAATCTAATAATTTATCCAAACAGGAGATGGACATGGTACAGGAATTGGGTAAGAACAAAGATATAGTCATTTTGACAGCAGACAAGGGTGGTGCCATTGTCATACAGGATATGATACAATATCAAGAAGAAGCTATGTGACAACTTTTGAGTAAACGACATTATACAGATATGGTATGTGACCCCACCAAAGGTTTTAAGAAACAGATCGATGGTTTTCTCCATCTTGCCAGAGAAGAGGGCATTATTACAGATGACACTTTACACCACCTCACAGTTAGGGATCCCTTTAGTCAGTACATCTATTTTTTACTGAAAATTCACAAAAATATGCAAAATCCACCAGGGAGACCTATCGTTTCTGGCAGAGGATCCATTACGGAACTGCTCTCCCAATTCCTAACACTACATCTTAAGCCTTTACTTATACATGTAAGAGCTAGAATACAAGACACCACAGAATTTTTGAGGATCATTTCAGATATGCAGTTGGAGGGTGGGTGGTTTATGTGTACTTTGGATGTTTCTGCATTGTACACTAGTATCTCTTATTGGGCGGGCTTGGAGGATCTTGAATATTGGCTTACAAAGACCGAGCTATACCCACTGGGTTTTAACACATTTTTGGTCTGCTTAACAGAACATGTCTTAACTAAAAATATGTTTTATTTTCAGGAATCATGTTATTTACAATTGAATGGTACCGCTATAGGAGCCTCCTTTGCCTCCATATATGCTGATCTCTTCATGGCCTATATTGAAGAACAGATCATCTATGATCAGGCCCATAACATCTATTTGGAAAAGATCGACATATGGAGGAGATACTTGGATGATTGCTGGTTGGTATGGATATCTGATAGTGTTTACCTTAAGGAGTTTGTTGAACACCTTAATCAAAACAAGTGGAGGATTGAGTTTACTGTCTCTTTTGATAACAATAGCATCACATTTCTTGATGTATTGGTAACACGGAACACTGACCATACTCTTTCTACTGAAGTTTATGGAAAACATCCACAATTTAACTCCTTACTCCATGCCACCAGCTTTCATCCATCTCATATATGCAGAAACATTCCAAAGTCACAATTTCTAAGAATCAAAAGGATTTGTTCAAATGCTAATGCCCATCATATATATAAGGAAAACCTTATTGACAGATTCAAACAGAGAAGGTACAAAACAAGGGACATGTATCGAGCCAAACATTGGGCATCTGAACATGACAGGTCTGGGTTATTACAATACAAGGACAAACTGGTGCAACAGAATCCACCAATCAGATTTATTATCACTTATGGGAGGAACACAGATGTCCTTACTAATATTGTACGCAGACACTGGAATATTCTCCTAGCCGATATTCGGCTTAGGGATATTGTTGATGAGATGTGCCATTTTTACTTTAGAAAAAGGAAAAAAATTAGGCTCATATATGAGTCACTACAAATGTACAGGCACCCCAAGACACACTCCACACAAACAAATATAGAGAGTAGGGCTCTACAAGAATGTTTTCCATGTGGACACTGTAGACATTGCAAAAGTATTTTCAAAACCAGGGAGTTTTCAAACAAGAACAGTGGCCAAATATTCAATATTAATTTTTTTGCGAATTGTCAATCAGAATGGCTAATATATTTGGCCACAGGCAGTTGTTCATCTTTCTATGTTGGCCAAACCTCTAGACTATTTAAGTTCAGAATTTTGGACCACCTAAGTGATGTTAGGACTAAAAGAATAAGCAATGCATTATACAAACACACAGAGAAACATCCCAAAGCTTATTTTCATTTTACCATCATAGACAAAATTCAGGGTAATATCACGACCAAATCAGGCTGGCACCAATTACTTAACAACAAAGAGAAGAAATGGATTGTTAAATTAGAGGCACTATTTCCTCCAGGACTAAATGAATATTTTTAACATTCTTATATCTTTATAAAAGTGTAATGTCTTTCATAACCTCTATTTGGACCAATTACTATATAAAGGCGAATGTTTTTACATGCATTTGATACACTGATGAAGGCTTTGTAATTTCTCAGCCGAAACCAGTCTGTTTGTTCTCCTTATATTACTATGATAAATCTTATTGTCACTGTTTTGCTGTCAAAAACAAAAACAACACCTAGCTTAAATGTCAAATGTCAGACACACGATGATCGACATTCGACATACCAGAGTTCTGGTTTTGAAGGTCCATATGGCCTTTTATGTTTTAGCACGGCGGCAAGCCTCACTGCACCTCTTATGTGGGTGCTGTACCCCCCACACCCCTTGCAAATTATATATACCAACTCTGAGATTGCACTACAGTGATAAAAAGGGTAAATTCCCTGATCCTCACTGTACCACGATCTCCATTCACAATGCCAAATGCATAATAACAAATCAAGGTTTAATTTCATTATTATGATTTTGTATAATTCCAGTTCGGTAATGTGAAACTTTGAAAAATTACTTTTGGCCACATGCTGTTCATAAAGGAGCCTTCAAAATTGTGTTGGCAAACCATACTGCACATATTCCTAGATGTACATAAATGTATATTCATATAATCGAACTTTCAAAAGTTCAGCTTTCATATGGCCGAGATCATATGATCAAAATTTTGAAAGTTCAAATGTTCTTAACAGAGATCCCCATACAGCACAGAATGGGAAGGTTTCCATTTTCCACACTGTAGTGCGATCTCTGAGTTGGTATATATAAGTAGCAGGGGGTGTGGGGGGTGCAACGGGGGCTTGCCCCCCTGCTAAAGCTATTCAGATATTTTTTTTTTTATTTTTTTTTTTACTTTTTTATTAGATGTTCGAACTTTCAAAAGTTCGATCATATGGTCACGGCCATATGAAAGTCGAGCTTTTGAAATTTAGATTATCTGAAGTAGACCCATTTATACATATACTTACATAACCATGTTTCTTTTTTTACAATATTTTTGATCGCTATTTAATCCCAATAGACCACTGACCTCTTTATGGTGGACAATGGAGGTAGTATGTGTAATGAATAATATAGATATGCCCCTGTGACCTGTGAACCTATCCACATCCCGCCCCGATCCCCCATTAAGGAAACCATATTATAAAATCTCTCCAAAGGCAACTTCCTGCTTCTTAAGACAGAATTGGTGAACTTCATGACACCCATGCCGATGGACAATACAGTTACAACTACTGAATCCTACACAAATGCACTCTATAAGCACTTACACGAGTGCATGGATCGTGCTATCCCAAACAGAACCAAGACACTATCCTCCAAATAAATGAACCCAGTCTGGTGGTCCTCTGCCATAAACAAACTGTACAACAGAAGGAAGAAACTGTTGCAAAAGAGAGTAAAATCCCATGAGTGGAGGAGCTCCCTGGTCAGCCTCAGTAAGAAGATGAGATCCCTTATAAGATCCTCCAAAGCTAGCTAAAAAAACAAAATCACCACTAATTCTAAGGACAACCACAAAGCATTCTATAGCTTTGTCAAGAATCTCGATGGCAGCACCCAGATCTGCTCTGAGTTACAGCACAACGGCACAAAAATTACTGAACCAACTGATATTGCCAACATCCTGGCAGATAGGTTCAGTGCTAACTTTACCCCCCACTCACGCCCTAAAGTGCCTGAATCTATACAGGAAGAATGCAGAGTCCCTGTAATCAAAACTATGCAGGTAAAAGTTGCACTCTCTAAAGCCAAAAATACAGTATCCATGGGACCAGAAAACATCCCAGGCTGCATTTTACATGAACTTCAGAATGAGCTGGCTCCCCACCTGAGCACCATGTTCAATAATAGCCTCGCATCAGGCTTTGTGCCCACTGAATGGCGCACAGCAACAGTTATCCCACTCCACAAAGGGGGAGCCACCACTGATCCCAGGAACTATCACCCTATTAGCCTGATGAGCCTGGTCTGCAAGACCATGGAACCTAGTATAATCATGGAACTCATAAACAAAGACATTGGTAACCTCCAACCTCTGGATCCCACCCAGTTCAGGTTTGCGAAAGGCAGATCATGCCTCCTGAACATGATTGACTTCTTTGAGGCAGTCATCAAAGCCGTAGATGAGGGTAAGGTGGTTCACACAGCCTATCCTGACCTCGCCAAGGCTTTCAACACCATCCCCCATTCTGGAATTATAGCTAAACTCACTAAACTAGATATAAATCCCTATGTCACAAGATGGGTTGTCAACTGGCTCACTGACAGAACCCACACTGTAAAAGTTGCAGACTCCAAATCTGACCTTAAACCAGTGACAAGTGTAGTACCACAGGGTTCAGTCCTGTTTGATATCTACTTCTCTGAAGTACAGGCTAACACAGAAGGCCTCTGGCTAATGAAGTTCGCAGATGGCTGCAAACTAGGAGCCATAGTCAAGTCCCCAAATGATGTGGAAATCCTGCAGAAGGGCCTCAACGAGACAGATTCCTGGTGTCAGAGCCATGGCCTCAAGCTCAATGCCAAAAAGTGCAGTGTCATCCCCTTTGGTAAAAAATCTGTACCCATGAACTACCACATAGGCAACAATCTATTTAACACAAAATGTGTGATAAGAGACCTTGGGACCCAGGTGGACAATAGTCTCTCCTTTGATAGTCACATCGCCACAGTAGTCAGGAAGTCCTTTCTACATGGCACACCTCATCATAAAATGGTTCTCATCCAGGAAAAAAGAGGTCATTGTTCCCCTCTACTCAACACTCATTAGACCCATTATAGAGTACAACACCCCTTTTGGATGTACCTCACAGGACATCTGCAGCAGCTGGAAAGGCCACTGAAGTACCTCACAAATAGGATTACTGGCCTCAAACAAATGCCCTACACTGACCGTCTCAAAAAACTCCAGCTTTACTCCGTAGCATATCACCTACTCCGAGGTTATCTCTGCCTAACATATAAAGCTATGTCAAACCCAGAGCTGTTGCACATGCTGCTCCTAAAGAAATCCCAATCCATCCGAGTTCCACGCTCTTGGGACCTAAACCTTGTCATCACAATAAACAGGTCATGCTGGAGGGATAGATTCTTGTCCCAGAGACTTCCCATACTCTAGAACAGGCTACCCATCTGTGTCAAACAATCTTCTTCATTAGCACTCTTCAAGAAAAATCCTGATGAGTGGATGGGAAATAGGAAATACACCATGGGGATTACTTCTGTGTCACTGCTCAACAGTGGCACAGGAAAATAACTTTCTTGGGTGGCGTAAACCAGGGAATCTTGTTGGCTAGGCTTACATAGGCCCTTGGGCCGATAGCCTAGTACCTACCTATGATCCTATGAACCTATGAACATCGAATACTGTACTATTTATATATTAGGGGATTTCATACATCCAGATGACATACCACCAGGTCAGGCATATCAGCTCACTGTTAAGCATGCTCTGTGAAGAATGACTCACCCTATGTTCCACTGCAGTGATAGGAGGTGGGGGTCTATGGTTGGAATGGGAGGGGGACATTATTTATACCCTGGACTGGGGGAGGTGTGGCATAATCCAATCACATGAGCAGACAATAGAACCCACAACTTTTCTCTTCAACCACAAAAAATGAGAAGGTTATCTATTAAGCCACGGACAGTATGTTATGCACTCTGCCATATACATTTATTACATTGTAGTCTCATAAACTTATGTTTATCTACACACACACACCCATACATACGCACACACACACACACACACACACACACACACACACACACACACACACACACACACACACACACACATGCCTGTCTCTTTATCTATGTATGTATATATATATATATATATATATATATATATATATATATATATATATCAACATAGAAGAAAATAAGAAAACATACCTAAATATATTAAATATATACTGCATATTTGGTCCATGTTTGTATAGATAGGCAGATAGATAGATAGATAGATAGATAGATAGATTGATAGATAGATAGATAGATAGATAGATAGATAGATAGATAGATAGATAGATAGATAGATATAGATAGATAGATAGATAGATAGATAGATAGATAGATAGATAGATAGATAGATAGATAGATATGGGACTCCTCGTTTAGAGTGAAACAATATGTTACTGTTAGCTGGCTGTCGGGAGCCAGAATCTGCCACATAACACAAGCACTCAGGTCAGTCCAGAACAAGTAGAAATATGACTCTGTCATTGTTCATGTTGGTGTGAATAACCTGAGACGTACCTCCCTTGACTACATAAAAAGAGACATGGAAGAGCTCTCTGATCATGTAGCCCAGGCTGGTATGACCCTGACAATGAGTAGCATCCTGCCCTCACCAAGAATGATACCTCAGTATAAAGAAAAAATGATAAATTTCAACAATTGGCTAAACCTCTGGTGTCATTCAAAGGGGATCCAGTGTCTGTCAGCCTGGGACAACATGCTCGACAAGCCGCGTTGCTTCGCAAAAGACGGCTTGCACCTGTCACCCCTAGACTTTCGAATACTGGCCAAGGCTGTTACTGCCCCCATTGTGCCTTTTTTAGGCAAGGCTCAAAAGTCAAACCCACCTCCGTAAACAGCACAATTAACAAAAAACTGAGGGTTATACTACTCAATGTCAGGAGTTTAAATCTCAAAATGCAAGCGCTCGAAGCACTCTTCAGTATAGAGAACATCGACATCTGTGCAGTAACTGAAACAGCACTACCGAGATACAACTCATACCACACATTTCTGCCACAGAACATGGACCAAAACACAAAAGGAGGGGGTGTATCCATATTCATCATATTCATCAAGGATACCTACATCTCCAGGTTAGTGGCGCAGCATGATACCTTTGAGATCATCCATGTGCAACTAACACTGGGAAAATCTGCCATATAAATTGTGCCCTGCTACAGATCACCCTCCATGACCCAGGACCACCACTCCACCTTTCTGGAGACACTGGAAAACACAAAGGTCTTACCAAACACCCTGATATTGGGCGATTTCAATTACCCTACCATTAACTGGGAAAACTACTCGAGTACAAACTCCCAGGCCCAGCGCTTCCTGGAATTCATCAACTCAAATGCCCTGGATCAGCTGGTAAACTCCCCTAACAGAGGTGAAAACATACTGGACCTGGTCATCACAAACATGGGTGACAGGTGTTTCACACCAGAGGTCAACCCGTCACTGGTTAGATCAGACAATAAACTAAGCACTCTGGATGTCCACACCCCACCATCACCCCCAAATACAGAAACCACAGTAAAAAAGTTTTCTAAAGCAAACTTCACCTTACTTAAGACAAAGGCAGTAAGTTTCGCAGCCCCCACGCTAAAGGATAACGCTGCCCAAGATGCAGAAATCTTTACAAATGCACTCTATGAGCACCTACAAGTATGCTTGTATCATGCCACCCCTAGCAAAACCAAGACTCACTCCTCTAAGAGACGGAAACCAGTCTGGTGGTCCCCTGCCATAAACAGGCTATACAATAGAAGGAGGAAACTAGTTCAGAAAAAAAGCAAATCCCAAGAAGGAAAGACATCCTTGATCAGTATCAGTAAGAAACTAAGGTCCCTCATAAAATCATTCAAGGCTAACGACAAAAGAAAAATAGCCAAGGATTCAAAAGATAACCACAAAGTCTTCTTTAGCTATGTTAAGAATCTAAGTGGGAACTTGCAGATATGCACTGAACTAGTGAAAAATAGCACAAAATATACTGAACCTACTGACATTGCCAACATCCTGGCAGATAAATTCAGTGCAAACTTCACCCCCTTTCACCCCCAAAAGGGCCCACAACAATACCGCAAAAGTGTTGTGTCCTGGAAATCACAGATGTACAGGTGAAAATAGCCCTTTCAAAAGCCAAAAACACAGCGTCAATGGGGCCAGATGGTGTCCCAGGCTGCATCTTGCATGAACTACAAAACGAGCTAACACCCCACCAAAACAACTGTTCGACCTCAGCCTCTCCACAGGCTATGTGCTCATAGAATGGCACAGAGCAACAGTTATTCCACTCCACAAAGGAGGCACCACAATTGACCCTGGTAACTATCACCCCATAAGCCTGACTAGCCTGGTCTGCAAGGCTATGGAGCGCATCATCATGGAACTCATTAACAAAGACATTTGGAACCTCCAAACACTTGACCCGACCCAGTTCGGCTTTGTTAAGGGCAGATCATGCCTACTAAACCTGATTGACTTCTTTGAGACAGTCACCAAGGCATAGATGAGGGAAAGGGTTTCACACAGTCTACCTTGATCTCGCCAAGGCTTTCAACACCATTCCTCACTCGGGTACTACAGAAAATCTCACCAGCCTGAACATAAACCCCTACGTCATGAGATGGGTTGCCTACTGGCTTACAGACAAAACTCACATGGTAAGAATAGCGGGCTCCAGGTCTGACTCTAAACCAGTCACAAGTGATGTCCTGCAAGGCTCAGTCCTGGGAACCCTACTGTTCAGCATATACTTCTCAGAAGTACAGGCAAACACAGGAGGACTATGGCTAACCAAGTTAGCCAATGACTGCAAACTGGGAGCCATAATTGATTCTCCGGCTCACATGGACATCCTCCAAAAGGACCTTACTGAGATGGACACCTGGTGTCAAAGTCATGGCATCAAGCTAAATGCCAAAAAATC
Organism: Protopterus annectens; assembly: GCF_019279795.1. Lineage (NCBI taxonomy): Eukaryota > Metazoa > Chordata > Ceratodontiformes > Protopteridae > Protopterus > Protopterus annectens. The sequence continues at coordinate 1,478,676,474 of NC_056728.1, read as the reverse complement.
CATAGTCATCCCGTTTGGGAAAAACAAAACACCCGCAAATTACCACATAGGTGGCAGCCCCCTTAATACAGAAGAGGTAATAAGAGATCTGGGGGCCAAGGTAGATAGTAATCTCTCCTTTGACAATCATATTGCCAAAGTAGTTAGGAAATCCTTCTATGTGGCCCATCTAATTACTAAAGGGTTCGCATCTAGAAGAGGTTATAATGCCCCTCTGCTCGTCACTCATCAGACCCATCATAGAGTACAATGCCCCCTTTGGGATGTACCTCACAAGACACTTCCAACAGCTGGAGAGACCACAAAAGTACCTCACAAAGAGGTTACTGGCTTCAAACATATGTCCTATGCAGCCCAACTGAAAAAACTCCTGCTGTACTCAATGGCATTATGCTTACTCAGAGGTAATCTCTGCCTGACTTACAAAGCCATGTCCAACTCAGAATTGATGGACATGCTCCACCTAAAGAAATCCAAGTCACTGCGTGCCACGCACTCTAGTGAGCTAATCCTCACCACAACAATGAATAGAACATGCTGGAGGGATAGATTCCTGTCACAGAGACTCTCCATGCTTTGGAACAAAATCCCAAACTACATTAGACAGAGCCCTTCACTAACACTCTTCAAGAGAAACCTTGATGAGTGGATGGGTAACAGAAAATACATCCCTGGGATCACTTCATTGGCTCTGCTTGACAGCAGATCAGTTAATTAATCTATGGGGCAGTGAAAGCCGACACACTCTGGCTAGGCTTATAAATGCCCTCAGGCAGATAGCCTAGTACCTACCCATGAACCTATAATATCGAAATCTGTTTTATGAAAACACTTTGGTTCACAAAGCGGACTGTTGATAGGTGTGCAAGATAAACAGTATCTAGAGTAGGGGAATACATCTTACCTCAGGGATTGTGTGAACTCACAGTTAGTATATTTAATTAGCATGGGGTGTGGAGAATGCAGACCTTCCCCTCCCCTGCAAAAAAGTTGATTTTTATTTTGTATGCTCCAAGGTTAACCATCAGACCATGTTGTTTTCATTACTGCACTGACATTTTAGTCATCGATATTGCTGCGTATATCTATCTATATAAATATCTATATCTGTCTCTCTCTCTCTCTCTCTCTCTCTATATATATATATATATATATATGTGTGTGTGTGTGTGCGTGTGTGTGTGTGTGTGCGTGTGTGTGTGTGTGTGTACATATATATATATATATATATATATATATATATATATATATATATATATATATATATATGGGTCTACTAAACTTGATGTAAATTTCATTTGACTGACACCCAGTTGACCTAAATTTCATTTGGCCCAAAACTCATATGACTGACTTCCATTTCACCGACATGTAAGACATACTTCTTATAGGTTTTCCTTCACCTGTGACTTGTTTGTGATAAAAAGAATTAATGGAACTTATAGTGCTGACTGTTAAAATTCTGATAGTCATGTAGAAAGTAGTGTTGTACTGTTTCTAAATGTGGGTTTTTCTATTTACATTTTTATGGGAAGTATCGAAAGTAATTTGGTAAATGTTTTGTATGTTCCCAGCAGCAGTGGCTGTGTGTAGAGTACTGTAAGGCAAGTTAAAGGTATATGCCCTTTTCCCCACTGTAGTGAGATCCTGGAGTTAGTATATATAATTATGGGGTGTGGGGGACACAGCCCCCCACCTAGTTTGGTTGTGCATTGTCCGGTTTCTGTTAAGAGGGTTAGTAAGTAGTTTTTAAGTTCTGGAAAGGGTTAGTTGTTGGTGTTCTAAGTGTGCTTGCCTACAGTTTGAGATTTAGTATGTTGCAATTCAGCATTGTAAGCTGTTGATGAAATGGGAGTCAGTCAAATTAAATTTAGATCAAATGAAATTTAGGTCAATTGAGTGTCGGTCAAATGGGTATCAGTCAAATGAAATTTAGGTTTAGTGAAGTAGACCCATATATATATATATATGTGTGTGTGTGTGTGTGTGTATATATAAAATGAAAAGAAAATGCTAGAAATGTTCTATTTTACATCTTGGCACACTGGACTTTCTGACATAGGTATGAAAATTAAGATCAAGCAAGGCTCAATATTTGTCTCCACTGATGGGTTTCCATATGAGTACTGAAAGAACTTCCATCAACTTTTGGGAAATACACGCAATATGAGAGCTTTTTGACACATTGCTTAAAAAATACTTTCATTTTAACCAGAAATGGTGCAAACAAACAAGGGTGATTGACAAAGGGAGATCAATGGCTCCAAGCCTGACAAGCATAGCCTTAGCAAAGTGAGAAGAAAATGCACTCTTCAACTCTGAGTAGTTCCCATACATGACCTGTTACTAGCACTTTACTAATGATATTTTTATCCTGTGGAACAGCTCACTGGACAAGCCTAATGAGTTATCTGACTACACTGAAAATTCTACAGACTTCCTGCATTTCACTAGCCACAACAGCTTTAAAAAGTTTGAATTTTTGGATGCAAAAAACAAAATAATTTCATATTAAACAATACCAGTTTTGGGAAATTCACACATTTAAATGTATTGTTAAATGTGAAAAGTATGTACCCTAGAATTATAAAGTCACAAGGGATGAGAATATCCTGTTTGTGTGGAGAAATGACCCTGTTCCTACACAACCTGGACAAACTATAAAGTGACTTTGTTTTAAGGGGAGACAGTGAGAACCTGATAAAATACATACTTGACTCCATTACAACCCTGAAACAGAACAATGGACCTACTCTATTAAACCCATCATGAAGAGAACAGACAAATAAACAAACAAATCCAAAGAACTCCCAAAATGCAGCTGTGAGAAACCAAAACAAAAAAAAGTATCCACTCACTCTCAAAGGGCTCCCTTGAAAAAAGTGTGCCATGCTTACAAAACAAGAACATCATCCTTTGAAACTGCGGTGGAGGTGCTGCGGTAGCGTTGTCACCTCACAGTAAGACATTGTCCTGTTCGATTCTCAGCTAAAGCGTCTTCTGTGTGGAGACATGCGTGAATGGGCGTATCTTCGTTGAAGGTTGTTCTTCAGAGCTGGCAACTCGGCATGTAAAAATCTACTGCCAATCATTAGCAGACCGGAGTTCCGCTGTGGCGACCCCTAACCGGGAAAAGCCGAAAGACACAACAACAACAACAACAGTAATTGGATACTTGACTAAGACCCTACTTTTATCTATCATAAAGGGCAAAATATTAGGAGCTGGGTAGAAGGGTATGCTTTGCTCAGCATGGACACAAAAAATATCATAGTCCCTTGCATTTCTCCAGGATGCAGATGCTGTGACTTTATGAGTAAAAAAGAGATATGCCCAGCATTATGAAAACACACTCATCAATCTAAACAAACAACTAAGCAGGCAAATTAAGTCTAATAAAGCCAAATTTGAGGTAAGGACAGCCAACCAGGCAAAGAACAACCACAAGGCTTTATTTAGCTATGACCAAAACCTCAAGGGCAGCACCCAGCAATGCGAGTAACAGATTGTAAATGGATCCACCAACATGGATCCAGAAGATACAGCAAATCTAATGGTTGATAAGTTCATCTATAGTTTTACCAGACTCTTTCCTCTGGCTGCTCTCCAGGGAATACCATCAAATCTAACCCCATCCCAATTATCACTAGGGAACATGTCCTAGATGCATTCTCTATGGCCAGAAACACTGCATTGGTGGGCCCAAAATATATCCCAGAACACCTCCCAAACAGCATGAAACATGAGCTGTCAGGACCACTGGAGTCACTGTTTAACCATAGCCTCCAAACAGTCTATGCCACATGAATGGTGAACTGCAATGGTCATCATTATACACAAGAGTAAGCCTTCAATGGACCCTGACAACCACCGACCAATAAGTCTGACTAGTCTCATCTGCAAAACCATGGAAATAATTGTCATGGAAATGATTACTACAGATGAAAAGATTCTTCAAACACTGAATCCAACCATGTTTGGTTTCATCAAGAGCAGGTCATGCTTACTCAGTCTGGTGGACTTCTTTGAGAGGTTCACCAAGGCAATGGATGAGGGCAAAATAGTGCATACTGCCTAACTTGACTTTGCTAAGGCATTTGATACAATACCCGACTTAGGCATTGTAAACAAACTCATGTATATAGGCATAAACCCTTATGTTATGCATTGGATTGCCTGTTGGCTCTTAGACAGGACCTGGGAAGTTAGGATAGGAGAAATCAACTCTACAAAGAGGTTGGTCACTAGCAGCATCCCTCAGGGCTCTGTGTTGGTTCACTTTTTTGACACTTACGTCTCAGAAGTCAAGATCAAGATCAAGGGCCATTAACTGACCAAGTTTACAGGTGACAACAAACAAGGTGCTGTTATAGAATCCCCTCAAGACACTAACATCCTACAGGAAGAGCTAAAGCAGGCAAATTTGTAGTGCCAAACACATGGCATAAAACTCAATGACAAGAAATGTGTAATAGTATCCTTTGAAAGTCAGCCACCCTAGGACATTATCTCATCGACAATGCACCTCTAGGAACAGAACTAATAGGCAGGTATTTGGGTATGTCTATAGATAATAACCTGGCTTTTGACCAACATGGGTAGTTGCTCTATGTCACTCATCTTATAAGCAAGAACATGGCATATAGGTCAAAAGAAGTCATCATTCCATTGTATTCAGCCATCATCAAGCCCAACATTAAGGATAATGCCTCTTCAGTATGTACCTGACCAGGCACATGCAACAAATGGAATGTCCACAGAGGTTCGACACAAAAAGAATTCAGAGCATAAACATTGAATCCTTTGCAGATGACCTCAAAACCCTATCCTTATAGTCTGTTTCTTACAGATTGTTGAGGGGTGTTCTATGCCTACCATACAAGGCATCCATGGATCCCACTCTGATGGACCTTTTGCTAATTTTTTTATATGACATATTTCTTCACTAACAGCTATAAACTGATACATTTTTTTTTGAAACTCAGATTTAAATTTATTTTTGTGTACATTATTTACATTTCATTTCTTCAGTTTGTAGAGGTAAATACAAAGAAGAAAAACAATAAATTCCAGTATGAACAATAAAATGTTGTTGCTCCTTCCACTTTCAATAATCACAGTATTCTTCTTAATGACCTTAAGAATCATTTAAAGTGCTTCCATTTGGAAATGATGTCTTTTCATCAAAAATGTTTTTATTATTTTTTAACATAAACAATGGACAAAACAATTATTTACATTTAGAACTATAATGAACTATATACACAGTCCATAACAAATTTTATATACATATATAAACAACAAGGAGATACATTAATCAATATTTTTCAAGTAAAGATTGCAATTTCTCCCAGGCAATTAAAATGTGTTACATTTTTTTGTTTTCAGTTTTATGCTAGATATTTCTTTTGCACATGTATGTTTGGCTAAATAAATAAATTCATTATTAAAAGAGAGAGTAGATTCAGATTTCCAGTTCTTTGTTACAGCTTTCCTTGCTTCTGCTAGAACTGACCACAACATACGCATTTGAGTTTTGGGTACACTTTCTGGAACCGGTACATTTAACAAGATAAGAGAGTCAGAAATGTTACCTTTATCATTCCATAAGGCTTTACAGAAATTTCTAAATTCATTCCAAAATACATATAGCCTTTCACAAGTGACAATCATATGTAATCAGCATCTGTTGATTTACATCTCCAGCATTTTACATAATTCTTTTTATACATTTTTGCAATTTTTTGTGGGGTTAAAAAACACCTATATAGGAACTTCCATGTATAGATTATCCAAAGGGGAGAGGTTTCTGTTCTTCCTGCTGACTTTAAATACAGCTTTTTGTTGTTATTGGAAAATTCTTCTCCATTTATTTTATTGGAATAATTCCAAAAGAGGCGTCAGTAAAGCTAAAGTCAGATCTAATAGCTTTATACATCATGGATATAAAGGATGTACTTCTCAGGGAGCCGTTGATAACATTATACATTATGTCTAGTAGTTTAGGTGAGTTTTTCTTATATGTTTCTAATGATAATATAATTTTATTGTGTAAATATTCCTTACAGGATTGGATATCTAACCAATTACAATTTTGTAAGCTATATCTAGCAATTAAGAAGTCAGCTGGGTATATTTTGTTCATAGATAGGAACTGGTCCAGAACAACAAGTTATTTTCTTTAAAAACTAAGACATAAATTGACGAACAGAACCAAGTAATCAGGAGCTACAGCCTGGAGACAGAATCAACAGCCGATAGTAATAAAACCAATCCTTTAATGTTGCGAATCCTCACAGCAAATAGAACACAGCAAATGAAAACAAGCGCTTTTGCTCAGGAAATCCTGAGCTTTATCAAGTGACAATTTGCTGTTGAAAAATGTGTCTTAATATACTTTGTTAGCAGTGTCAACAACTAACAACCCCAATTAACTAATTAATATTTAAAAGGGCCAATGCCTTCAATGTTAAAAAAACTTATATGTCCATAAAAATACAAACATAAAATAATACTAATATGAACATTCTTTGAAACATACATAAATATGCTCATACTAAATGGAGTATTCCATTAATTCCAAACCATTTAACACGTAAAAAACATTTTTTTAAGAATCTATCATATTCCTCCATCCATACTGTGTTATAAAACATGGGCCAGTAAAAACAACTATTATAATGAATGATGTTAATACCATTAACCACAAGCCCTGCGTCAGAAAACTTGTGGAACTATAAAAAAACTACAATCTTGCCCTCCTCAGTTTCAAAACTGGTTTGATGCTAAGAACTCCATTTAACCCTGGGGATCTTCCTGCATCTAACTTCAATTGCCAGGTGAGTTCTTTGTACTCCAGGGTTGATTCCCAATCACCACCCCTGACATCTTGCCCAACCTGTTCAAGGACCATAAATTTTAGATTCATGCCAGGGCAGGTGAGGGAATGTTTGTAGAAGGCATTATATTCTTTGTGTTTAACAATGTCATAAAAATGTTCATAAACTCGTTTACGGAGTTCCCTTTCTGTCTTCCCTACATAGAAACTGGTGCATGTAGTACAAAACCCAAGATACACAACCCCCTTAGTGTCACACGTAAAGTGGCCTTGGGGCTCAATCTTGATCCTCCTAGATGGAATAACAAGTGATGGACCATTAACCAAAGCATGGCATTGTGCACACCCACCGCATCTAAATGTCCCTCTCCGAAGCTGTTTCATTTTGTTACTGTTACTATTTATGACTTTAGTGTTCTTCTGAAATAATTCTTTAAAATTGACTCCCCTTTTTCTTATAAACATTGGTTTAGATGGTAAGATGCTCTTAAAATCATCATGAAGGGAAAGAACTGGCCAGTATTTACATATAACTTCCTCTATCTCATTGGAATTTGAGGAAAAAGTGTAAATAAAACTGTTCCTAGAAATCTCAGAGGCACCAGGTATTGGAACTGGAGACATTGATGGTCCTTTACCTAAAATGGGTGAATATATAGTGTCTCTTTTGGCACTAACATCCCTGGCTAGAGTAGTAATAAGATCTAAAGGATAACCTCTTTCCAAAAACAGAGCACTCAGCCATTCTACCTCTCTTCCATAATCCTCGAGAGTGCTGCACATTCTACAAGCTCTAATTAATTGTCCTTTGACAATTCCCTTTTTTTGATAAAAAGGGTGCGCACTTTCAAAGTGGAGAAAGGAATTGGAGAAAGTGGGTTTACGGTATAGCTTAGATTGAAAAATGCCATTTTTATAATCCTTATAGAAGGTGACGTCCAGATAATGTAACTCGTGCTCATTAACCAAATGCGTAAAGCAAAGGAAGGTGGTAGTTGAATTAATATAGTCCACAAAACTTAGCAATTCACCCTCTGTACCCTTCCATAGGATGCAGATGTCATCCAGGTATCTCCTATAAAAGATAATGTGTTGGTCCCAGGGTGACACAAAGACATATCTATTCTCCAACCTGTGCAACACCACATTGGCATAAAAGGTGGCACAGGAGGCGCCCATGGCTATACCTTTACATTGTCTAAACAGTTCCCCATTAAAGAAAATAAAATTATTCTTCAATAGTATGTCCATGAGCTCTATGACCAAATTGGTCAAATTATTGCTCAAATTCGTTTCAAGAGACAGAAATTCCCCGAACCATGCCATCCCTTCAAGATGTGGTATACTCGGAAAGAGGTCCTTGATGTCAATAGTGACCATGAGTAAATCTGGGGAGTAACTAGTATTAGAAATGCCTCGTAGAAAGTCCCAAGAATCTTTACAAACATGACTAAGATGCACTACATATTTCTTGGTTAAATAATCAATAAACTTTCCTAAAGGCTCAGTAATTCCACCAGCCCCTGCCACTATCGGCCTAAAACTTAGGGGATCAAGCCCCTTATGAGTTTTAGGAATTCCAAATAGGACTGGTATCTTGGGCTTATCCACATGTAAATAATTGTATATTCTTTCATTAATCGCCCGTTGCAATAACAGGTACATTAAGAAATAATTAATTTTAGCATATGCAATGTTGACCTCATTGCAGGAAACCGTGATGTATTGCTCGTCATTCTGCAACATATTAAATAAATATACTTCATATTCTGAAGTGAACATAAGCACAACCCCCCACCCTTATCGGGCTTCATTATCCTGATGTTTTCATTCTTGAGAAATTTAATGAAATTCATCTCATTGATCGAAACATTTTCAGAATGGAGGGATGTGACGTGGGTCGATATTGACCTGAATTCATTTTCCACCAATTTCTCAAAAAATAACACAAGGGGGTGAAGCAGCGGATTATATGTGCTGGATCGTACTAGGCCGGTTTCAGTATTTAGTTGACCTTTAAAAACATGGGTTAGATTTAAACCCCGAGTAAATAATTTAAGCTCTATCAAAATCTGTACAAGATTAATTGGTTTAGAGGGGACATAGTGTAAACCACGGGTAAAGAGATCAAAGGCACAAGCATGTAGTTCTAAGTCAGTGTAATTATAGATGGTAAAATTATCCTTACTAAGTGTGGTACAAGTGCCATGACAGGCACACTCAATACCATCTGATTGAGTGATATGAACATTCAAACCAGAGTTATTTCCACTTAGAGGATCTATCAAATTATTGCTGATATCTGTTGCCTGTTGGTCCACCCTCGAGTTTGTGGCCTGTGTCTCCATGCCCCGGTCCTGCCGGGGTGATGTTGAAAATCCTGGTGGCTAGCTTTTCAACCTTTCTCCGCCAACCTTTCACTCCTTCGGGGGGTTCTTCAACCTCCACTGATACCCCCTCCCCATTACTGGGTGTCTCTAAGGATGTCCTATCTTGTACCCACTTAGAGTGATTGGTGGAGGGATAAGCTATTCCTTCCCTATATTGCATAAGGTCCCTCTCCAATTTCCGCAATTTGCAGTTAAGAACTTTATCACAAAACTGGTCGACATTAGCAAACACTTTCTCATATTCAAATTTAAATGCAGGAAAATCAACATCCGATATGACATTGTTATTTAAAAATTCTAAATCATCCATTAATACATTAGTCTTAAGCTCATACTCTGTAACCATTAAATGTAACATTTCCAACCCAGCCCTGTCGAAAATAGCACACAACTTTTTATAATAATCAGAGCCGGGTTGAACATTATTTGGGAATTTATAAAAACGCAGCCCCTTAGGGTTGCGTTTAACTCTGATACATTCCCTTAAATAATCCATTTCTAATTGATTACTTTTTAAAGAGTATAGTTTGCTTTTAAATTCGTTAAAATTGGTTTCCAGTCCAGTAACATTGTGTGAATTAACAGTACCTTTGGTGAAAGCAAATGGTTGTCCAGCCCATCTAGTAAAACTGAAATCCTTGTGCTGAATATTCGTTTTGTTGTTTTTCGAGCGTGCTCCTTCATTCCACTCATTCCGATCATTACGGTCTCCCAAATCAGCTCTTCTTAGCCCAGCATTAATTAAAGAAGAAGGGGAAGATGTAAATTTATTGTTTCCCTCCGAAACCAATATAGCAGGTCTGCCCGAATTCCCCGCAGACTGCTGATTACCAACCACCAAAAACGCAGTCGCGTTGTTAGTTTTTAGTAACCCTGTTAGTTCCTTAATGGTCGTGAGAACCTGGTTAAACTCTGCACGGGTTACCGGAGTTTCTCCATTCATTTCACCATTCAGATTTTTTAATAATACTGGAGTGTCTTCCGAATTTGAGCAATAATTTGACCAATTTGGTCATAGAGCTCATGGACATACTATTGAAGAATAATTTTATTTTCTTTAATGGGGAACTGTTTAGACAATGTAAAGGTATAGCCATGGGCACCTCCTGTGCCACCTTTTATGCCAATGTGGTGTTCCACAGGTGGGAGAATAGATATGTCTTTGTGTCACCCTGGGACCAACACATTATCTTTTATAGGAGATACCTGGATGACATCTGCATCATATGGAAGGGTACAGAGAGTGAATTGCTAAGTTTTGTGGACTATATTAATTCAACTACCACCTTCCTTTGCTTTACGCATTTGGTTAATGAACACGAGTTACATTATCTGGACGTCACCCTCTATAAGGATTATAAAAGTGGCATTTTTCAATCTAAGCTATACCGTAAACCCACTTTCTCCAATTCCTTTCTCCATTTTGAAAGTGCGCACCCTTTTTATCAAAAAAAAGGGAATTGTCAAAGGACAATTAATTAGAGCTTGTAGAATGTGCAGCACTCTCGAGGATTATGAAAGAGAGGTAGAACGGCTGAGTGCTCTGTTTTTGGAAAGAGGTTATCCTTTAGATCTTATTACTACTCTAGCCAGGGATGTTAGTGCCAAAAGAGACACTATATATTCACCCATTTTAGGTAAAGGACCATCAATGTCTCCAGTTCCAATACCTGGTCTCTCTGAGATTTCTAGGAACAGTTTTATTTACACTTTTTCCTCAAATTCCAATGAGATAGAGGAAGTTATACGTAAATACTGGCCAGTTCTTTCCCTTCATGATGATTTTAAGAGAATCTTACCATCTAAACCAATGTTTATAAGACAAAAGGGGAGTTAATTTTAAAGAATTATTTCAGAAGAACACTAAAGTCATAAATAGTAACAGTAACAAAATGAAACAGCTTCGGAGAGGGACATTTAGATGTGGTGGGTGTGCACAATGCCATGCTTTGGTTAATGGTCCATCACTTGTTATTCCATCTAGGAGGATCAAGATTGAGCCCCAAGGCCACTTTACGTGTGACACTAAGGGGGTTGTGTATCTTGGGTTTTGTACTACATGCACCAGTTTCCATGTAGGGAAGACAGAAAGGGAACTCCGTAAACGAGTTTATGAACATTTTTATGACATTGTTAAACACAAAGAATCTAATGCCTTCTACAAACATTCCCTCACCTGCCCTGGCATGAATCTAAAATTTATGGTCCTTGAACAGGTTGGGCAGATGTCAGGGGTGGTGATTGGGAATCAACCCTGGAGTACAAAGAACTCATCTGGCAATTGAAGTTAGATGCAGGAAGATCCCCAGGGTTAAATGGAGTTCTTAGCATCAAACCAGTTTTGAAACTGAGGAGGGCAAGATTGTAGTTTTTTTATATTTCCACAAGTTTTCTGACACAGGGCTTGTGGTTAATGGTATTAACATCATTCATTATAATAGTTGTTTTTACTGGCCCATGTTTTATAATACAGTATGGATGGAGGAATATGATAGATTCTTAAAAAAAATGTTTTTTACGTGTTAAATGGTTTGGAATTAATGGAATACTCCATTTAGTATGAGCATATTTATGTATGTTTCAAAGAATGTTCATATTAGTATTATTTTATGTTTGTATTTTTATGGACATATAAGTTTTTTTAATATTGAAGGCATTGGCCCTTTTAAATATTAATTAGTTAATTGGGGTTGTTAGTTGTTGACACTGCTAACAAAGTATATTAAGACACATTTTTCAACAGCAAATTGTCACTTGATAAAGCTCAGGATTTCCTGAGCGAAAGCGCTTGTTTTCATTTGCTGTGTTCTATTTGCTGTGAGGATTCGCAACATTAAAGGATTGGTTTTATTACTATTGGCTGTTGATTCTGTCTCCAGGCTGTAGCTCCTGATTCTTTAAAAACTAACATTTTGTTTATATCACATGAGATTAAACATTCGCTAGAGAATGCAATTGGAAAGATAGTAATTATCAGATTTTTAGTTAGGTGATTGGAATATATTCGATTTTTTAAAATTTATTAATATCTGATTAATGAGAGAGCAGGATTTTATCTTTGATTTATTGTCTTGCATATAGATTTTATTGCCCACATAAAAATGCTTCTATTCATTTGAGTAAATGGTTCAAGTAATGTTCTGTTATTTTTTAATAAATTACTTTTGTGTATTGTTTTCCAATATGATGTGTATGAAGTATTAAACCACAGCAATATTACATTGATAATGGCAGCTTTAATATACAAGTTGATGCTAGGGAACCCAATACCTTCCTCTTCCCAACTTGCTGTGTGTCTTTGTAAAGATATTCTTGAATTTTTAGGGTAACAGAGGAATTTTATTATACCTTTGTTAATTGTTTTAATATATTTTAAGTGGGGGAATAATTAACGACTTTCAAATAAAAAGAATTTTGGAAAGCAATATCACTTTGATTACTGTTAGTCTATCTTCAAAGGGAAAAAAATAATTTATTCCAAGTATCTATTAAGTTAGCAATTGAATTTATTAGTTTTTTTGTAATTAATTGAGATAGTTTCTTTGAGGTTAGATTTGATATGCAAATCTAAATATTTGACATACGAAGAGTCCCAATTGAAATGTTTATAGATTGTGGGTTTAGTGGTGACTTTTTTGTTTGTTAATAGTGTTTGAGTTTTTTATGGTTGAATTTAAATCTGATAAGTTTTTAAATATTTTTATAGCACTAATTAAGTGGTCTATTGAGTTTTCAATGTCACCACTAGTTAACAATATGTTGTCAGCAAATAATTGAATCTTGGGTAATAAATCATTATTAAGTTTATAGCCTTTAATGTTTGTATTTTTTTCCTAATGTAATTAGCAAAAGGTTCAGTGGCAAGGGCAGAGATCAAAGGAGATAATGGGCAGCCTTGTTTTGTACCTTTCGAGACTTTGAATGGCGGAGATAAAAAGGAGCCAATCTTTCCAAAAGAAATTGAGTTCTCATAAAACTTTTTAATTAAGTTCAGGAAATCTAAGGAAAAGTTATACTCTTGTAATACTTTAAGTAAATAAGACCAACTAAGAGAGTCAAAGGCTGTGTCGATATCAAAACTTATTATGGTTAGCTCATTTTTTCTTTTTATTTGTTATGTCTGTTAAAGAAAGGAGTCTAACCAAGTTATCTTGGACGTTTCTGTTTATTATAAAGCCTGTTTGGTCATTAACTATCAAATCAGTGAGAATAGTCTTTAGACTATTTACAAGAATAACTATGAAAATCTTGTAAGCTATATTTAAAAGGGAAATAGGTCTATATGAAGAGCAAGAAGTGGATTCTTTGTCAGGTTTCAATATAGGAAAGATTAGGGAATATTTCCACGATTAAGGAATATTTGATGTATTTTTGACTTCTTGGAATGTATTTAACAAGATTTTTAATATCTTATCAGGTAAAATGTCATATATTTCAGAAATCAGACCATCTAATCCTGGTGCTTTGTTAGTTTTTAGATTTTTTACTTGGTCTTTTAATTCTTTGAAGGTAAAAACTGTATAAATGTTGACAATATTTTCATGGGATAGTTTCTTTAAACAGATTGAAATATTAAGCAATGTCTTAACAAAACAGAAAAGTCAAATAACAGCATTGGAGGAATCAGTGTCTGACATAGACTACAGATTAACCAAGAAAGAAAAGAAATTTCATTTCCTTCTGCTATAAAATATTAGTCTTACCAACAAAATAAATGACTTGAAAAACAGATCAAGAAGGAATAACCTTAGAATTTATGGCATACCAGAAGGAATGGAAGGATATAACATAGTGAAATTTTTAACTACATGGCTATCAAAAATTTTAAATATACCAGAAGCTCTTTCTTTCAGCATTGAAAGACCCCACAGATCTCTATCCACAGCTGCCTCATATAGTAAGTTCACCCATTCAAGATCCATTATTATGAAATTTATATTAAGTCAAGACAAAGATCTTATCCTAAAATCTGCTTGGGCTCTCTCTCCTCTAAAAATAGGAAATCAAACATTGACATTTGAAATGACTACTTTTCTGCTGTCATCCCAAAGAGAAAGGCATGTGTACCTCTTATAAAATCACTAAAAAAGCCGGTATTAAAACACAAATGGTATTCCCTGCTAAAATAAGAATCTGCCTATCAGAAGGAAAGAAGACTATCGAAATTCTTGAGGAAGCTAACAATTTTGTACAACAAAAAATTACTACCCACAGATGAACTAATGGATACGTCATCTATATTAAAAATATAAGCAACTGATACTTTTTTCTGAAGGGCATATTATGCCTTTTCTTTTATATGAGTATAGTCATCCAACCATACTCTTATCTCAATGTTTTTGCAATGACCCTCTTTGGGCTCAGGTTATGGCCACTGAGGATATGGTGCCTTCCTTTGCTAAATTGATTCACCATTTCCTATAATTTAGCTCTAGCTACTCTAATATAAAATTTCTAGCCAGACAAAAACACACTAGCACCACTAATATTAATCAGGAAAGCTGTTTAATAGTGGACTTTCAGACTGTAGATTCACTTGAGAAGAGTTTTTTAACATGACATATGGTGCTGGTGATTTTCTTTTGCTGGATATTTCCCTCTCCATGTATCACAGTTTCATATATCATTCAACAGTTATTGTATATGTATATGTATCCAGAAGTTGAAGGAAACCAAGACCTCAATCCACACCAAATATCTAATTACTATACAATTTAAATAGTCCACCTTCTTAAAGGCATATACAACTTTCCCTATATACTGCATGACTAAAACAGTCTGTACATAAAATCAACATTCTTTTAAAAGACAAGTAAACAAGCAAACAAAGCCAAAACTTTCCCAATCTTACATAAACCTTATATTAAGGTGCAAATAAGAATAAATAATGTCTTATAAGACAAAATTAGCTTTTAGTCTAAGTATTGAACTGATATATATGGTATCATTTTATCCCAGGTATGTACTGACATGAGTCTAGAGCTGCCACCTAAGTTCTTTGGCTTCTAAATAATCATCTATCAAACTCCCTCTTTCTCCTATTTCCACTTGGTCAATTATTACAAACTTGAAGGAGTGCTCTTATTGATCTATTATATGTCCTGCCAGTGCATTTTTTGAGGTCTTTTTTAGATATATCATAAAAAAGGGTTGATAAACTTGGGTTCTAAGGGGGTTCTTAGGTTTTCCTATATAGAAGCACTGGCATTTTGTACATAATGTTATATAAAACCCCCCTACTATTACAATTGACTCTTTTGTATAACTTAAATCTTCCATAGTTAGGTAAGTCAATTTTATTAATTTCAAACATATGTTTGCACTGTGAATAGTGGTCACTTTTATTCATCTTTCCATTCTGGGTAGGATGTTTAAACTTCTCCAACATATTTTTTATGCTGCCATCCTTTTTATATATGATGCATGCTTTATGCGCAACTATACTATGATATTCTGGGTCTATCCTTACTATATCCCACTTCTTCTTAATAATGTCACCAATGTCCCCAAATTGTTTATTTGTCAAAACCACACATTCCTATATTCATCTCTATATGTGTTCTTCTTATTCCTAACCAGGGTACCGCTTTCAGACCCTAGTAATGGAAAAAAAGTGTCCACTAGCTCATTTTTGTATCACTTCACCCAAAATGTTGTCCAAAAACACCTCTGAGTATCCTCTTCTGACCAACATGTTTCTAAGAATTTCACTTTGTGCTAGAAATTAATTAGTGTTGGTCACCATTCTTGTAAGGCAGGCGAACACATTGGCCTTTTACTAGGGACTTCTTTTGGTGTAAAGGATGCCAGCAACTGAAGTGTAATAAAGTATTAGAGTACGTGGGTTTTCTACAGCTGTTAGAATTAAATCCACCCACTATTCTATCCATGGTGATGGCAATGTCTAAAAAATTCACTAATTCCACTCCTATATTGATAGTGAATTCAAGAAAATCTGTACTGTTATTAATGTATTCAAACAACCCCTCCAGTTCTTCCCTACGTCCTGTCCAGAAGATAATGATATCATCCAGATATCGCCCATAAAAAGATCAATAGTGTGAAAAGGGGCAATTCACAATATATTAATTTTCCCAGAATACCAAAACAATGTTGGCAAAAATGGGGTCACATGCTGCCCCTATTGCTACCCCTCTACATTGTTTAAACAATTGCTGGTCAAATATAATGAAATTGTTGTCTAAGATCAGATCCATCAAAGTTATAATGGTAAGAATCCGGTCATATCCAAAACTAGAATGTTGACATAAGAAGGAATAGAACCATTCAATACCAACACTGTGTGGTATAACTGAGAATAGATCTCTAATGTCAGTCATGACAAATAAAAGATCTTCAGTGTATTTGTCATTAGAAATATTGCCCAAAAGGTCCCAAGAGTCTTTAAAAATGCAAGGGTGATCTTTCTTTATATGCTTAAGCTGTTGGTCTATAAATTTGGTGACTGGAAATGTTTTTGATGCTTTTGCATCAACTATAGGTCTAAGTGGGAGATCACACAGATCTTTATGTATTTTTGGCACCCCAAAGATGGTTGGAGTCCTAGGGTTTTTTACATTCAAAAAGTTGTGTTCTTCCATAGCTATGTGATCATTGAGCACTAACTCTTCTAATATTACTTCCACGTTTTTATAAGCTATATTCATTTTGTTTATACTTATTTCCCTGTAAGTGTCAGTGTATAGCATAGTGAACATTTTATTGCTATAATCATTATAATTCATGACCACAAGGCCTACACCTTATCGAGCTTCATTTCTCTTAGATCCCTATTTTCACAGATATTTTTCAACATTTTAAATTCACCCCTAGTTAAATTATAAACATCACAAATTGTTTTTTTTTTTTTGAAAACATTTTCCGAATGTCATTTTCGCAGTTTTCTCACAAACCTGTAAGATGGGATGCAATACAGGATTAAATACACTTGACTTCTTACATTCATTGCAACTTATCACATTTCTTGTAGAATCTTTAAAATAAAAACTTAAATTCAGTTTTCTTGAAAACAACTTTAAGTTGATTAACACTTCATCTAACCATGCATTATGGACAGGAATGAAGGACACACCCTTCTTAAATAAATCGGTCACAGAACTGTGTATTTCCACATTACTATAGTTCTAAATCTTGAAATCACCACTGACATTGTTTAAAATAACATAAAAAGTATCATTATTTACATTTAATTCATCAAGTTGTTGTTGTTGTAAATTCTGCCTCTCCCCCTCCCTCTGCCCCTCTCTGTTGATTCGTATATGGTTGCTGTAGTCCATTCCCCTCTCTGGTCCCTCAGTCTCTTGGACCTCTTCAGAGGGGGATATTTTAAAAGGCTGGAAGTGTCATCATCTCCATTGTCCTCTCCAGTGTTGTCAATTTGTAACTGGTTACCATCCAGACAGTCAAGGTGTTACTGTCCCAGGGAGGTGGCAGATATGCCTTACCTAAATCATATTCCCTTTGGTCCCTTATTAGTTTATTGATTTTCTTGTTTTTAAGCTCGTTTAGTGTTTTGTCAATTCTAGAAAAAAACGAAAAGTAATCATGTTTTTGGATTTCAAACAACAAATCTGACTTGATACTTTGGTCAGTCTTATGTATCGTTTCTAAGAGTTCAGACATCTTCTTGTCATTGTCTTTAATTAAACACTCTAGTAGCTTGCAACCGTGTCAATTGAGCAATTGAATCAGTTTAATATATAAAACAGAATGCCTTACCAAGCCAGTCAGATACTTCCACATCCTAGGTCCCTTTGGGATTCGCTCATTTTTGATGCACTCTCTTAGATAATTATTTGCCAACTGAAGCTTAAGATATTTCAGGATCAAATCCTCAGATTGCCTCAGTTGTGTATCTACTGTGCCAAAGTAATTTCTGGCTGCATTCACCCTTGACTGCCATTCCTTCTCTCCATGTAGCCATTGCTGGAAAGTAAAATTACCATCGTAAAGGGCTCCACATGTCATTGTGACATCATTTGTAATGGTATGCAAATTTAGCATTGCAGAGTGGCTGAGGAAAAGGGAAGGTTGTCTCTGTGTGGGTGTTATCCCACTGAATGCACTGTCCTCTTCATTGGTTTCTCGCCTGCTGTAGGCCAAGTCCATTCTACCTTTACCCCTGGACTGGGATAATTGTTGAGTTAGTTGTTCAACTGATTGAGTTCATGATATGAGGTGGACAAAGTTCGTAAAGTTGGCAGATCAGTGCACTCAGTCCCTTCCACTCCTGCCAACTTAAAACCAAAATTGTAATATGAGTCAATTGTAATAGAAGGGGGTTGTGTATCTGGCATTATCTACGAAATGCCAGTGTTTCTATATAGGAAAAACTAAGAACCCCTTTAGAACCTGAGTTTAACAACATGTTTACGATATATCTAAAAAGGACCCCAAAAATGCATTGGCAGGACATATAATAGATCAAGAAGGGCACTGCTTCAAGTTTGTAATAATTGACCAAATGGAAATAGGAGAAAGAGGGGGTCCAATAGATGATTATTTGGAAGCCAAAGAACTTAGGTGGCAGCTCTGGACTCATGCCACCACATACCTGGGATTAAATGTCACCATATCTATCATTTCAATACTTAAACCAAATGCTAATTTTGTCTTATAAGATATTATTTATTCTTATTTGCACCTTAATATAAGGTATATTTTTGTAAGATTGGAGACATTTTGGCTTTGTTTGCTTGTTTACTTGTCTTTTAAAAGAATATTAATTTTATGTACAGACTGTTTTAGTCATGCAATATATAGGGAACCTTGTATATGCCTTTAAGAAGGTGGACTGTTTTAATTCTATAGTAATTAGATATGTGTATTTAAGACATTTGGCAAGTAACATTGTGTATTCTGTGGAAGTCTCCATTTTTTGAGACGAAAGCGTTTAATAAACAATTTGGTGTGGATCAAGCTTTTGGTTTCTTTCAACTTGTGTATATGTATATGTATGCATATATGTATAGGTATATGTATATTTATATGTATATGTATATGAATATATAGGTTCATAGGTTCATAGGTAGGTACTAGGCTGTTGGCCCTAGGGCCTATATAAGCCTAGTCAAACAGACCGGTACCTTGGCTTCCGCCACCCAAGAAAATTATTTTCCTGTGCCCCTGTCAAGCACAGCCACAAAAGTGATCCCCGGGGTGAATTTCCTATCTCCCATCCAATCATCAAGATTTTTCTTGAAGAGTGTTAATGAGGAACTTTGTTTGATATAGATAGGTAGTTTGTTGCAGAGTATGGGAAGTCTCTGCGACAGGAATCTATCCCTCCAGCATGTTCTGTTTATTGTGGTGACAAGGTTTAGGTCCCTAGAGCATGTAGCTTGGAGGGATTGAGATTTCTTTATGTGGAGCATGTCCAACAGCTCTGGGTTTGTATGTTAATCAGAGATTGCCTCTGAGTAGGTGATATACGATGGAGTAAAGCTGGAGTTTTTTGAGACAGTCTGCGTAGGGAATTTGTTTGAGGATGGTAATCTTCTTTGTGAAGCATTTCTGTGGCCCTTCCAGTTGTTGTAGATGTCTTGTGAGGTACATACCAAAAGGGGCGTTGCACTCTATAATGGGTCTAATGAGTGATGAGTAGAGGGGAACAATGACCTCTTTTTTTCCTGGATGAGAAACCGTTTGTGATGAGATGTGCCACATAGAAGGGTTTCCTGACTACTGTGGCGATGTGATTATCAAAAGGAGAGACTACTGTCCACATGTGTCCCTAGGTCTCTTATCACACTTTCAGTGTTAAGCAGTCTACCGCCTATGTGGTAGTTCATGGGTACAGAGTTTTTACCAAAAGGGATGACAATGCACTTTTTGGTATTGAGCTTGAGGCCATGGCTTTGACACCAGGCATCTGTCTCAGTGAGGCGCTTTTGTAGGATGTCCACATCATTAGGAGTTTTTGTTATGGCTCCCAGTTTGCAGTCATCTGCGAACTTTGTTAGACTAAGACCTTCTGTGTTAGCCTGTACTTCAGAGAAGTAGATACCAAACAGGAGAGGACCCAGAACTGAACCATGTGGTACTCCACTTGTCACTGGTCTGACATTGGATTTAGAGTCTGCTACTTTCACAGTGTGGGTTCTGTCAGTGAGGCAGTTGGCAACCTATCCTATGACATAGGGATTTATACCTAGTTTAGTGAGTTTATCTAAAATTCCAGAGTGGGGGGATGGTGTTGAAAGCCTTGGCGAGATCTAGATAGGCTGTGTGAACCACCTTATCCTCACCTACGGCTTTGTTGACCACTTCAAAGAAGTTTATCAGGTTTAGGAGACATGATCTCCCTTTTACAAACCTGAACTGGGTAGGGTCCAGAGTTTGGAGATTACCAATGTTATTGTTTATAAGTTTCATGATGACATGTTCCATAGCCTTGCAGACCAGGCTCATCAGGCTAATGGGGTGGTAGTTCCCAGGGTCTGTGGTGGCTCCCCCTTTGTGGAGTGGGATAACCATTGCTGCGTGACATTCAGTGGGCACAAAGCCTGAGGTGAGGCTATGATTGAACATGGTACTTAGGTAGGGTGACAATTCTTTCTGTAGTTCATGTAGAACACAGCTTGGAATGCTGTCAGGTCCCATGGAAGCTGTGTTCTTGTCTTTGGAGAGTGTGGTTTTTACCTGTGCAGCCGTGATTACAGGAACATTGCATTCTTCCGGTATAGAGATGGACCCTTTAGGGGGTGAGAGGGGGGGGTAAAGTTAGCACTGAACCTATCTGCCAGGATGTTGGCAATATCAGTTGGTTCTGTATATTTAGTGCCATTGTGCTGTAACTCAGAGCAGATCTGAGTGTTGTCATTGAGAATCTTAACATAGCTATATAATGTGTTGTGGTTGTCTTCAGAATCAGTGGCAATTTTGTTTTTTTAACTACCTTTGGAGGAATTTATGAGGGACCTCAGCTTCTTACTGAGGCTGACCAGGGAGTTCCTCCAATTATGGAATTTTACTCTTTTTTGCTACAGTTTTTTCTTCTGTTGTAGAGTTTGTTTATGGCAGGGGACCACCAGATTGGCTTCCTTTTTTTGGAGGATAGCATATTGGTTCTGTTATGTATTGCACAATCCATGCACTTATGTAAGTGCTTATAAATTGTATTTGTGTCGGATTCAGCAGTTGTACCTCTATTGTCCATCTGCATAGGTGTCGTGAAGGTTGCCACTTCTGTCTTAAGAAGCGTGAAGTTGGCTTTGGAGAAATTTTTTACGGTGGTTTCCCTAATTGTGGGTGGGGGCAGGATGTGGATGTCTAGGGTGATTAGCTTATGGTCAGATCTGACCAACGAGGAATTAACCTCTGGTGTGGAACACTGGTTGCCCATGTTGGTAATGACCAGGTCTAGGATATTGCTGTCCCTGGTGGGGGTGTGGATAAGTTGATCCAAGGTGTTGGGATTTATGAATTCCAGAAAATGTTGAGCAAAAGAGTTGGTACATTAGTAGTTTTCTCAGTTAATGGTAGGGTACTTGAAATCATCCATTATTAGGGTGTTAGGTTGTACCCTAATATTTTCCAGTGTATCAAGAAATGAGGAGTGTGAATCCTGGGGCATGGTGGGGGAACTTTAGCAAGCTACAATTTGGATTGCGGTCTTGCCCAGACTTAGTTGAACTTGGATAATCTCAGATGCATTATGCTGAGCAACTAGCCTGGAAGTGGATATCCTTAATGAATATGGACACGCTTCCACCTTTAGTGTTTCGGTCCAGGTTAGGTGTGGTATGAATTATAGCCTGGTAATGCAGGGGTGCTCTCTGGAGCCTTGAACCAGGTTTCTGTCACTGCACAGATGTCAATGTTCTCCATTTTAAGGAGTGCCTCGAGTCAGTACATTTGAGGTTTGGACATTTAGACCTCCCAGTAGATAGTCTAGTTTTTTTTCTATAAGTATTGATTAATTTTACTTCCCTGTGGTCCATGGAATTCTCATTAGTTTTCTACATCATCACTGTTCAATGCACTGATCTTCAGGTGTTGGAGTGGCGTTTCTGACATATTAATGCTGTAGAACTAGAGGGTGAGCAAGTCATACACACATGGTTTATGATACTGTGGGCTAGTGCATGCGTGGTTTTATACTGGTTTGTGGGTGCCATTCTAACAACATGACCCCTAATCTAGTGATTATCCAGCTTCATCTGCAACAGAGTGTCAACATGTGTGTAAATATACTTGGACATACTATAAATGTATTCATATACTCTATCATTGGACATGCTGCCCAAACTTACCGACTAGATGGTCCTGTGGAATATCACTCTCTAGGTGGAGGGGATATGTCTGACATGTCATATATGGGAATCATGAGGAATGCCTGGCTGCTGTTCAGACACATTGGATATACCACCCAGCTGTTGAAGGAATTGGTGCCCTTTCTGTTCAGAAACATTTGTGACTGTGGGCAGATAGGACCTTTGTTGCTGCATACTGTGCAACCTATGGCACCCACTGGGTGGGCTACAAACCATGCTTGTAGCAAACTTTGCAAGAAATTGACATCAATATAGGAATGGGAAAGAGAGATGTCCTCCAAGGTCCATACAGTGTCCTAATTTAGTTTGAAGTAAACAATTATTTCCTAACTCAACAGGTAACGGTAATGATTCCTTTGGCACTGCATTGCATTTTGTACACACCAGCAGGAAGTGGAGCTACTAATCACAAACATATGCTACTGCATGACAAATGTTGCTATCCCTGACACTCAAACTGTCTGCTAACCTAGACTTGCAATAATCATGAGTTTCATTTCCACAGCCTCCATTTGTACAATGTTTGACTCAGAACAAGTTGCTTAACCACATATAACTCCTAGGCTGGATCTAAAAAAGGACTGTGCATCCAGTAGAATTACCTTGTCAACAGCTGTTTTAATACTCAGGTGTACACTGGTGTGTAGTATGTGCAACTTATGGCTGTGATACATGCCTATGTATAGCTCACATATATCTCCATATCTTTATTACATCATTATTATTCCAGGTTTCAGTTGCATGTTATTCTGTATTAATATGCATGTATTTTCTGCAGCACATTTGTGTTCCTTGTGTTGTAGTATAACATGTGACAGTGAATTGTTACTAGGAAGTGGAAGCCTGTAGCTGGTCATATCCTGTGCAACTACATATAGTGTACTATGCAACTTGTATATGAATCTTCACTTGAGGTTTATTACAGTATATTGCATTCTGTATCAGTATTAGTTAGAAGCTTTTAGTGAAAATATTACTTTTAGTATTTACTGTCTGAACTAAATTTGCATTATATCTTCTGTGCTCACAAAGATTTTTGTTTTATTGTGTTACTTTTTCTCTATTCCTTGTATACATTGGTGTCCATATTGCCTTATACTTACACAACACTTTAGCATGGTTCCTACCACCACATATCCTAGAGGTATGATAAAATGGCTTTGCATGCGTTCTCATACCTCTTCCCATAATGGTTGCAGTAGGTATCATATCTGACCTTTTGTTTATTATTAGACATCATCAGGGTTGCCATGAAATCAGTAATGATATATATATATATATATATATATATATATATATATATATATATATATATATATATATATATAATAAGCTTTATACTGTCCTACTGTTTGCACACAGCTTTTAGTTTAACTTGAAGTTCATAATTCATACATTTAATATGAATACTAGAAAACTCACTCTTGCCACACACGTGGTGTTTATCAACTGTTTCTTCTGCTTTCGGTTTCCTGTAATAATCTGCCTCTTATGTGATTATTGTCATACTCAGCAGAATTTTATCTTTTGTAAGTGAATTACGAAACTTTCCAAACTCACAAATTTTCACTCCACTCAGTCACACCAGCATCCGTTGACTCTTCATGTCCTTGATTCCTAAATAATGATATGCTTCTTACATATACAAGGTCCTTCTTTGCCTTACAGCTCATCTAAAATCGTTTTGTCATGACTATCCTTCCTCTTCCTTAAGGCTAAAATAATTTAAATACCTTTATCACTTGAAGGAATGACACTGGACTATCGTTTGCTACAATTCCACTTGAATGAGATATAGCTGTTTTTTTTTTTTTTATTCCTTTAATCTAAAGTTTCCAGGTTTTAGACGTGATTTCTTGAAGCTTCTGGGACATTTGTAGCTGTAATGTAGATATTTTCAGCCAGAAATGACAAAATGAGTCCAAGGAACTGATGTCTCAGGTTCAACTGTACTAAGAGTTTCATTAGCAACCTAGTTCCTGGAAGAACTTTCCAGAAGGAGGAATATTAAGACTAGCTACTGACTACCTCTCATGGGAAGGAGAGGACACATTCATACATCTTTATGTTGCCAAAGGAGAATGATAATACACTGTGTCAAGAAAGAGCTCATTAAATAGGAGGAAAGCAGGCATGTGCTGTTATTACAAAGGTAGGGACATGTACAGCCTCTGCCCATTGCACATCCGGCACCTGGTGCTCCTCCTGTGGTTTGGGCACATGTCAGGTTAGGTGCTAAAATCCCATAGTGTCAGTTTGTATGATGACCCTTCTGCAAGAAGTTCTCATCAGTTTAGTTACCTACACCCCAACCCTATCCTCTGAGTTATATTCCCTGTGGTATAGAGCAACAAAAGTCATACAGCTCTTTTCAATCCAGTCACAGTATTGTTGTTTGAGAGAGACTGTTTGATCAGGATACTAACAGAGTGAAAAATCTCAGCAGTTGCGTTAAGGAATGCATTTGGCAGACTGTCAGTAATAGGAGATCTGTGTTTAATTTAAAGCAACAGTTTCTTTCTGAGGGGGTTACAGGGAAGTTTTATTCACATATGATTGATGGCCTTTAGAAGAAAAGTGGATGGAGGACAAGTTGTTGTGTTGTTTTGGTACTAAGCTAAAATTTAGGAACTGTTCCTGTAAAGCTGTAATGATGTCAAATGGGTTCAGGCTGGGAGAGGGAGTTGGTTGTGTGGTGCAACATTAATGGAGTGACTGAGACATCCCTGCCTTTCCAAATTTAAATTATGTTACATGATATTGGCAAGGAACCTGATATACTGCTGGATTGCTGTATTATAGTAATGTACTACATGTGTCATTCCCCATTGATCTATTTTGAATGGTTTGCTAATAATGTATATTGACATTTTTCCCATATAGCATGGTTTACACTTACCAGATCATAAAATAATGTATTTAGCTTTCATTAGGTCACATTGTCAGTCTCACAGGACTCTTTGCATATTATATAAGATCCTTAGACAGTATGTTTTGCTTTGGACAATGAATAGTTCTGATGCCATATAGGTCACATACTGAATAAAACTAAATAAATGGTAAGTAGTTTTGGTCACTATAAAGTTATTTACAGCACATCAAAAATTGTTCAGTTTTCTAAATGGGACACAAATTACACTTTTAACAATGAAAAGTAATATATTGATAAAGAGGATAAATGCCAGTTTTCTTTGTATACTGGGATCAAAAGCAAAATTTCTTCAGTGGGCAATTAGAAGCCTTTAGAGCATTAATATAAAATGAGCACCTCATAAAGTCACCCAAAGATGACTACATTTCATTCTGTTTGATCTTCTGTGCTTTTATGGGATGTGCATACTCCTTAGGAATGAAAAATTCATATCTTCAACATCTCATACTATGATTCATGAAAGTTTTGAAACTCCCCAGATAATTAGTGTACTTCAGTTTTAGAGCTGAAGAGTAATTATAATGCAATTTTTACAAGTTTTATAATGTAAATCATACAGCAACATATAGTTTCAAAGAACCAATAAACTTTTCTCAACGATCATACTTTTTTATTATTCTGATTGAACTGCATAAGAGGTATTTATCATTATATATCCCATTCAGTGATAATCAGATTTCAATAAATGTGAGTTCTGTGCATGTTTGTAGCATATTCAGTTTTATTTTTGACTTATTTGTTTCTTAAGGATGAAAATAAAATGTCATGTAAAGCATAAGAACAAACATAACCTACACACACACACACACACACACACACACACACATGCGCGTGCACTCACGCACGCACGCATGCACGCAGGCATGCACAGGCAAAACACACATTCCCAACTATTTCTTTCTCTCACTCCTCTCTCTCTCTCTCTATATATATATATATATATATATATATATATATGAAGAAGGCATTCATTAAAATGAAAATCAGAGGACTGTTTCACAAATTGACATTTTGACAGACTTGTTTGTAGGTGAATATGGGATGGATTGGTGTAAAACTATGTGGGTGAGTTCAAGAATGGTGAATGTTTTTGTGTGTTCATGTCTGTGTGTGTGTGTGTGTGTGTGTGTGTGTGTGTGTGTGTGTGTGTGTGTGTGTATGTGTATGCACACGTGTGAATGTGCCCACACTTTTGCATCCACATGAGTGTGAGATTTGTGAATGAAAGATTATATATGTGTGAATGCGCAATTAGTGAGTCAGTATGGGTATGTGTAAGATCTACTAACTGAATTTAATGATGTTCCTCCTATTCCCACTGTTGATCAATCTCAGAGTTACTGTGAGAGTGTGGGGTAATGGAAGGCAAATTATTATTTTCTTATTTTTTGAGAAGTTAATGAAATGTGCTTTTAATAAGTCAAATTCAGTGATGTTAGTTTCACTAAATTTTTTTCTTGAACTGACATAAGCACATTCATACTGAATAAAACTTATGTTTTTTAGTGACGGGATATGAAAATTCTGCAAGGCCAAACTAACATCTGTGCCACATGAAATTCAACATCAATATATTAAAGTTATAACTAATAAAACAGAGAGCAATAGTTAGATAAGTCAGGAGATTTATTACCATTTTGATTTAAGAAGATAGCTGCAAAAATGAGGTACATTTGAGACGTTATTGAGTGACCTATAGAAAATAATGCAATACATTAAGGAAGGAAAGTAAAAAAGAAATGAAAAGGATATCCAATACCCAATACAGAGGAAGCAGGAAAGTATGTCTACAAGCTGTAAATCATCAGCAGGCAAGGTAAATACAGTGGGATGATCTATGTCAAGGGGGAAGCTTGTTGATGAGAAAGGAGAGAAGAGAAAAGAACAACAAAATGAGAGGGGCTGCTGGCATACAGTTTATATGATTGTAGTGAGAATAAGGAAATTAGAAAGACTGAAGGAGCACAGCAAGGTTATTGAAATGAGTTCAGAATCTCAGAAATGAAAACCATCAAGACATGCTGCTCTACATCATAGAAGGGAAACTGAACATTCTAGTTTGGAAGTATTTGCCTGTTGATTCAGCTTTAGCGTAGATAGACTATTCATAATACAGTTCTTGGTCTGATTCTCTCTGCCTTTTCTAGCATATTCTGTGACCCTGGGCTGCTCACTTAATCAGGCTGTACTCAAAAATTGTCCCTGAAAACAAACAGCTGCACCTAGTAGTTTTAACTTGCTATCAAATTAATCAAAATTATACGCAGCATCAAATAACAAAATTATGTTCAGCCATGAAATAAATGGTGTGTTCATCTGGTCTGGATTTAAATGTAGAGCAGGTACTAAAAAAATCAAAGAGTAGGTAGTTGGGGTTTAAAGAAATGTGTACTTTGTCAAAATGACATTTTTAATACTTGCTAGTATCAGCTGGTTTGTGTTGATAGGGGAAAAGGCTTGACTATCACACAAGCAGGCCATCTTTGATTACCACATCACTGTTTCACAGTCCTGGCAAGGATGGATGGGCATGGCCTTCCAGTAGAGGAGGTGAGGCAGAGCAGGACACATACCAACAATCCCTTGGGGGGAGGTTTGAGTTTGCAATGGACCCAGGATGCACACCCACAATCCCTTGGGGGAGGTTTGAGTTTGTAGTGGACATCCTGGGAGCAGTCTTGCAGCCCACTACGCCACCAACTGGTGGTAGCTCTCCTAAGCAAGTAGACAGTAGCATGCACTGACAAATGTGGCAAGGGCCACTCTGTGTTGCACTCACAGGTGGGTGGGGGCATTCTGTGCTCTCCTCTGTGGTGCAGGTAACATCCCTCCCTCAAGCCAAAGAATAAGGTTTAGGACTTTCTCAAAATATGTGCTGTCATTGTCAAGATGTTGACAAGAGCACAGATTCCTTGTTTCACAAATCTGGACCTGAATTATGGCCATAAACAGCAGATCTGGGGACCATTCACTACAGATGAACTAATGGTGTCAACTCCGATTAGAAGAAAAATGACAGTCAGCTGGCAGAGGGGGAGAAATTACATAGAAAACAAGAATACACATTTAGTTATATTTATTAGTTGTTTTTTAACCATACAGGTTGACTAATCTTCACATATACTTTTCAGCTACAGTCTGGGAATATGCAAAAGAAAGTGTGTCAAGACCAGATGTACATGAAATGAATTATAAATAAAAGCGAATTTAGACAAATACATAAATCATAATGTGAGCTGAGAGATCAGCAGTACTAAGGAATATACTAAGGAAAACACACATAAATACATGACAACATACTCAGAGGCTCTAAATAAAAATCTGCAAAACCAAGAGACCTCCAAAGCAAACATTCAAGCAACCTCCACCCCCCAACACAAACCATAAAACACATACTTCACAAAACCAGTGTGCCATGCAATCACAGCCCTTAAGGCAAAATAACATACCCAGCATACTAGTAATAGGTGACTCTATAGTCAGGCACACTGACTTCCCACTCACTAGGCTGAATAAGGAGAAGGTTATTGTTAGCTGCCTGTCGGGTGCCAGGATCCACCACATAATACAAGCACTCAGGTCACTCCAGAACAAGTACAAATATGACTCTGTCATTGTCCATGCTAGTGTGAATGACCTGAGCTGTACCTCACTGGACTACATGAAAAAAGACATGGAAGAGCTCTCTGATCATGTGGTCTAGGCTGGTAAGACCTTGACCCTGAGTAGCATCCTGCCCTCACTAAGAATGATACCACGGTATAAAGAAATAATTCTTGATTTCAACAATTGGCTAAGTTTCTGGTGTCATTCAAAGGGGATCCAGTGTCTGTCCACCTGGGATGACATGCTCAACAAGCCATGCTGCTTTGCTAGAGAAGGCTTGCACCTGTCACCCTTAGGCTATCGAATACTGGCCAAGGCTCTTGCCACCCCCATAGTGTATTTTCTAGGCAAGGCTCAAAAGACAAACCCACTGCCATAAATAGCACAAGTAACAAAAAACTGAGGGTAATGCTACTCAATGCCAGAAGTCTAAACATCAAAATGCATGCACTAGAGGCACTCCTCAGTATGGAGAAAATTGATATATGTGCAGTAACAGAAATCTGGTTTAAGGTTCCAGAGAGCACCCCAGCACTACCAGGCTACAACTCATACCATACATTTTGGCCACATAACACAAACCAAAATAAAAAAGGTGGGGGTGTATCCATATTTATCAAGGATACCCACACCTCCAGGTTAGTGGCACAGCACGATGCTTCAGAGATCATCGACGTGCCACTAATAATGGGCAAAACTGCAATTGAAATTGTAGCTTGCTACAGATCACCCACCATGTCCCAGGACCCCTATTCCGCTTTTCTGAAAACACTGGGAAACATAAAATTCCTACCAAACACCCTAATATTGGGTGATTTCAATTACCCAAACATTAACTGGGAGAACTACTCAAGTACTAACTCCCTTGCCCAACATTTCCTAGAATTTATAAACTCAAACACCCTGGTTCAACTGGTCAATACTCCCACCAGAGGTGACAACATACTGGATCTGCTGATCACCAACATCGGCGACTGGTGTTCCACACTGGAGGTCAACCGCTTGCTGGTTAGATCTGACCATAAACAAATCACTTTGGATATCCACATTCCGCCCCCACCCCCAGACAAGGAAACCACCGTGAAAATCTTTTCAAAAGCAAACTTCATGTTACTTAAGTCCGAGGTGGAAAGTTTCAAAGCCCCCATGCTGAAGGATAATCCTGGCCAAGCTGCAAAATCCATTACTAATGCATTCTATGGGCACCTACAAGAATGCATGGATCATGCCATCCCAAGCAAAACCATGACTCACTCCTCCAAGAAAAGGAAACCAGTCTGGTGGACTCCTGCCATAAACAAGCTATACAACAGAAGGAGGAAACTAGTACAGAAAAGAGTAAAATCCCATGAAGGGAAGACATCCCTGATAAGTATCAGCAAGAAACTACGATCCCTCATAAAATCATCCAAGGCGAGCTTTGAAAGAAAAATTGCCAAGGACTCAAAAAAGATAACCACAAGGCATTCTTTAGCTATGTAAAGAATCTAAGTGGCAATTCTCAGATCTGCTTGGAGTTAGTGCAGAATGACAGAAAAATACACTGAACTGACTGATATCGCCAACATCCTGGCAGACAGGTTCAGCAAAAAACTCCACTTCCCCCTAACCCCCAAAAGGGCCCATAACCATACCAGAAGAATGTTGAGTCCCTGAAGTCACAGACACTCAGGTTAAAATAGCCTTCTCCAAACCAAATACACAGCATCAATGGGACTGGACGGTGTCCCAGGCTGCATCCTACATGAGCTCACCTAAACACACTGTTCAAACTAAGCTTCTCCACAGGCTACATACCCAGTGGCACACAGCAATGGTTATTCCGCTCCACAACAGTAGAGCCACAACAGACCTTAGGAACTATCACCCTATAAGCCTGACTAGCTTGGTCTGCAAGGCTATGGAGCGCATCATCATGGAACTCATTAACAAAGACATTGAGAACCTCCAAACACTGGACCCTACCCAGTTCGGCTTTGTTAAGGGCAGATCATGCCTCCTAAACCTAGTGGACTTCTTTGAGGCTGTTACCAAGCCTATAGATGACTCGTAACACTAAGGAACAGTTCAACAATAATAAAATCAACGATGTCTTGTTCCTTTACCCGTAAACAGTTCCACACCAACACCTTTATAAAACACTTCTTTATTCAGATAAAATTCAGTGGTTGAGCGCTTTCATCTAATTATGATAGACTTCATCAGAACAATCCTAAAACAGTAATCCATTACTTAAATACTTTTTTAAAAAAACGTCATTTTTTTATATAATCAACATTTAAAGTGCCAGTGTGCTAATTCAAATAAAACCATCCTAATGCCTCCATTAACCTACTAAGCTAGTTGCATACATGCTGTTCTCATATAAAATGTGCTAATGCTCATACTATATCCATGTATTAAAACTTATATTCAACCTTCTACTCTTAATGCCAGTATTACGTGTTATTATGAATTCATTTATTGAAAATGTTGGTTTAATAATGCATTAGTGCATTGGTTCCACCACAAATGGAAATTGATTCACAATATTTTTTCTAACATCGGCTTAATAGATATATGGTCATTGAGCCCAGGGGGGGTAGCGGCATTTAGCCTAATTTGCCACCTAGTCTCTAATTCTGCAAGTTTCATTTTTATACATCCACCCCTTGGATTCTCTTTGGCCATCTCCAGTATACCAAAATGAAATTCACTACATCCGTTGGGACCTTTTGACTGGGCAATATGCCTCCATAAAGCATTCCTAGTGTCTTCCTTTTTAATATTATAATAATGGTCGTATATTCTTTGTCGAAGACACCTGTCGGTCTTCCCTATATAATAACATGGACACTTAACAATAGGCAAGATACACTATATGTTTTGTCCTGCAATTACCCTTTTTGAAGTTAATATTTGTGTGGTATGTGTCCTCTAGCCTAATACTGTTCTTCTTGGTGATGTACCTACATTGGTTGCAGGTGCCACAACTGGTGGTACCACGAAGGACAACTGCATCCCCATCAGTTCCAAATTTCCTTTCTACCTCACTTTTCAAATTGACTCCATTCCTACCCACAAACTTCGGTGTACTTCCTATTATATCCACTAATTTTTTGTCAGTCTTAAGAATACTCCAATTTTTGGTAATAATATCCTTTACATATTTATTCCATTGGGAGTATTGTACTATGCAGGCTCTACTATAATCCACCCTTTCGTCATCCTTTGCATTCCCTTTGTTAATGTTGGTGTGGAACTGTTTACGGGTAAAGGAACAAGACATCATTGATTTTATTATTGTTGAACTGTTCCTTAGTGTTACGAGTTATTTGTTGTTTGGATACCCTTGATGGATTCACTAGATGAACTAAAAATTAGTGGATATAATAGGAAGTACACCGAAGTTTGTGGGTAGGAATGGAGTCAATTTGAAAAGTGAGGTAGAAAGGAAATTTGGAACTGATGGGGATGCAGTTGTCCTTCGTGGTACCACCAGTTGTGGCACCTGCAACCAATGTAGGTACATCACCAAGAAGAACAGTATTAGGCTAGAGGACACATACCACACAAATATTAACTTCAAAAAGGGTAATTGCAGGACAAAACATATAGTGTATCTTGCCTATTGTACGAAGTGTCCATGTTATTATATAGGGAAGACCGACAGGTGTCTTCGACAAAGAATATACGACCATTATTATAATATTAAAATGGAAGACACTAGGAATGCTTTATGGAGGCATATTGCCCAGTCAAAAGGTCCCAACGGATGTAGTGAATTTCATTTTGGTATACTGGAGATGGCCAAAGAGAATCCAAGGGGTGGATGTATAAAAATGAAACTTGCAGAATTAGAGACTAGGTGGCAAATTAGGCTAAATGCCGCTACCCCCCCTGGGCTCAATGACCATATATCTATTAAGCCGATGTTAGAAAAAATATTGTGAATCAATTTCCATTTGTGGTGGAACCAATGCACTAATACATTATTAAACCAACATTTTCAATAAATGAATTCATAATAACACGTAATACTGGCATTAAGAGTAGAAGGTTGAATATAAGTTTTAATACATGGATATAGTATGAGCATTAGCACATTTTATATGAGAACAGCATGTATGCAACTAGCTTAGTAGGTTAATGGAGGCATTAGGATGGTTTTATTTGAATTAGCACACTGGCACTTTAAATGTTGATTATATAAAAAAATGACGTTTTTTTAAAAAAGTATTTAAGTAATGGATTACTGTTTTAGGATTGTTCTGATGAAGTCTATCATAATTAGATGAAAGCGCTCAACCACTGAATTTTATCTGAATAAAGAAGTGTTTTATAAAGGTGTTGGTGTGGAACTGTTTACGGGTAAAGGAACAAGACATCGTTGATTTTATTAAGCCTATAGATGAGGGAAAGGTGGTACACACAGCCTAACTAGATCTCACAAAAGCCTTTGATACCATTCCCCATTCTGGTATGATAGACAAGCTCACCAGCCTGAACATAAACCCCTATGTCACAAGATGGGTTGCCAACTGGCTCTTGGACAGAACCCACATGGTGAGAGTTGCAGGAGCTAGGTCTGACTCTAAACTGGTTACAAGTGGCATTCCCCAGGACTCAGTCCTATGACCCCACCTGTTCGGCATATACTTCTCAGAGGTACAGACAAGCACAGGAGGACTATGGCTGACCAAGTTCACAGACGACTGCAAACTAGGGGCTATAACTGACTCTCCGGCTGACACAGACATCCTCCAAAAGGCTCTCACTGAGATGGATACCTGGTGTAAAAATCATGGCCTCATGCTAAATGTTAAAATGTGCATAGTCATCCCCTTTGGAAAAAACAAAGTACCCACGAACTACCACATAGGTGGTAGTCCCCTAAATACGGAAGGCGTAATAAGAGATCTGGGGACCCAAGTAGATAGTAATCTCAACTTTGATAATCACATTGCCAAAGTTGTTAGAAAATCCTTCTATGTGGCCCACCTAATCACAAAAGGGTTTGCATCCAAATCAAAAGAGGTCATTGTGCCCCTCTATTCATCATTCATCAGACCCATCATAGAGTACAATGCCCCATTTGGGATGTACCTTACAAGACACCTGCAACACCTGGAAAGACCACAGAAGTACCTCACCAAGAGGATCACTGGCCTCAAACAGATGCCCTATGCAGCTCGACTGAAGAAACTCCAGCTGTACTTGGTTGCATACCACCTACTAAAAGATGATCTCTGCCTGATATACAAGGCCATGTCCAACCCAGAATTGATGGTCATGCTCCACCTAAAGAAAACCTTATCCCCTCGAGCCACATGCTCTAGGGATCTAAATCTCACCAAAACAATAAATAGAACATGCTGATGGGATAGATTCCTGTCCCAGAGACTTCCCATGCTTTGGAACAAGATTCCAGTCTACATTAGGCAGAGCTCCTCATTAATAC
The DNA here is from genome assembly GCF_019279795.1 of Protopterus annectens. Classification (NCBI taxonomy): domain Eukaryota; kingdom Metazoa; phylum Chordata; order Ceratodontiformes; family Protopteridae; genus Protopterus; species Protopterus annectens. The sequence goes on along the minus strand of NC_056728.1, from coordinate 1,478,641,973 downwards.
TCTTCAAAAGAAACCTTGACGAGTGGATGGGAAACAGAAAGTTTACCCTGGAGATCACCTCAGTGGATCTACTGGACAGAGGCACAGGAAACTAATCTAAGGGGGTGGCGAAAGCCAGCACATTCTGGCTAGGCTAATAAATGCCTTTGGGCAGATAGTTTAGTACCTACTATTGAACCTATGAACCTATATGCTTGGCATTTTATGAGATTTTGGGGAGCACAGGTTTTAGAATCACCTTGCAAATAAGTTATTCTATAACAGCGTAAGCACTACATTTTACAATGTGAACATGTTAAGCTCAGATAAACAATGACCTAACTGGTAGTGAAAACAATATGAAATAAATGCATTTGGAAAGACTTGTGTTCTAGAATGAAATAAAATAAAATGGCTTTATGTGAAAAATTTATATAAGAGCAAAGATAAAATGATATGGTTACACTAAGGGCACAGTTACACAAATGAAAGGAGAATGTTTAGGGCAAATAGTGGTAGAAAGAGGCAATCAGTTGGGCTCAATTGGCAGTGAGAGAGACTAGTAAAGGAAGACTGTGTGATTTATAAAAAAGGGACAGTCAGAGGCTGGAATAAAGTAACTTATGAGCAAATAAGAAAACTATAAAAATACAGCTTGGATATATAGAAATGCAGGTACTCAGACAAAAATGAATGACATTTCATGTAGAATCAACCAAACTCCAAAGACAACTGACAAACCGCTTAATAAAACAAAAAAGAGGCAAAAAAATGGAAACAAACTGTTTTTTTTTTTTTGTATGTTAGCGCTTTCGTCAAGTTTAATAACTCAACTTCTTCAGACAAGCAGAACAACCATATCAGATACACTTAAATACCAAATACAAAATCACATGATCAAGGGTAAAAGTCACATGATCAAGCAATGTTAAATTTTATGAAAAAATTTTGAATGCATATAAAGTAATTTAAAAAAACATTTAAAATGCCATCTGCCTTCTGAAAAATATTCAGCATCCTCATTTTTTAAAACATACAGAACTAAAATCCACAAATAATATAAAATTATAAACTATTCAACGAGTCAGACTCTTCAATTTCAGCATGCAGACTACAGAAAACAGATAATTTAATCCTGGTTGAGTATAGACATGTTCTAATCTGCCAAATTAACTCATGCTGCTCAAGTTTTAGGATATGTGAACCTCCCCTTTCATCATACTCAACTTGATCTATCACTCTGAATAAAAATGAGTGGCCTGGCTGATTGATCACATGTTTAGCTAAAGCACTTTCCAACCTCCCTTTCTTAATATTATATAGGTGTTCATACATATGCTCTCTTAATTTATGGTCAGTCTTGCCTATGTAAAAACTAGGACAAGACTGGCACTGGGCTAAATACTCCACTCTACTGGAATTACAGTTGCACTTGTCCTTACAAGTATACTTTCTCCCTTTTCATCTGTATGTATAACCCACACCCATATACTTATAATAGGCACAGGCCTCACATTTAAACATACCTTGTTGCCTTGTCAGTCCAACATTTTTAAATTATAATAACCCCTTCAGGTTTTGAGCTCTTCTAAAAATAAATTTAGGGTTAGCACCTAGTTTATTCACTAAGGACCCCTCTGATGCTATCACACTCCGATTCCTAATCAAGACCTGTTTAATGTTACCAGCATCAGTATTATAAGGGGTTATAAATGTCAAGGGATGGTTTACCATTTCACTTTGTTGGATATCGTCACTCACTGTACCCCCATTTTCAATATACATTGTCCACCCCCTAGATAGCTTTGAAATAACCTACATTCCTTTTCATTTTAACTTCATTCACCAATTCATCAAGTAAGGGTGCTGGGTAGCCTCTTTTCAAAAACATTTGGACTAACAAGTCACATTCAGTCATGAAATCAAAATTAGTAGTGTACATTCTGGCTGCTCTTACGAGCTGTCCCTTCACAACAGATTTTTTTATGATACCAAAAGTGAACACTAGTTGTGCAAAATGTGTCTCCTTTCTATAGATCTTCACTTTATAACATCTATTTTGTCTATCCTTAGACAAGTCCATGTCTAAAAATGCTATCCTCCCTGTACTGAATGTGTGGGCGAATGTTAGAAATTCTGTTGTTCTATTACAATATTCAATAAATTCAGCAAATCTATCATGTCTACCCTTATATATTATAAAAATATCATCCAAGAATCTGGTGTAATAAAAAATGTGCTGAATAAAGAGAATAACAAGATTATTATTAAATACAGATTTGCTCTTCCAGTACGCCATAACGATGTTAGCCAAAACTGGCTCCTACTGGGGAGCCCGTGGCTACACCTATTTTCTGCAAATAATACTTACCCTCAAACAAGAAGAAATTATTGCTCAAAATAATATCCAATAATTCCTGTATAAGGCAAACATTAGTGTTACTAACACCCCTCTTAGCTTAAAGTAGGCTCACCCATTCAATTCCTAGATCTTGCAGAATTACAATATAAAGGTCCTTCACATCTACAGTAGCAAAGTTAAAATCAGGTTTGAAATTCAAACTATTGATGTTCTCCAAAAAGGGCCATGAGTCTTTACAAATATAAGGTTCCTTCACTACATACTTCTTCAAAAAATTATCTACAGACTTAGCTAGGGGGTACGCAATGGAATTCCTACCATTCACAATTGGCCAGAAAAGGGGATCTACCAAATCTTTATGAACTTTCAGAATCCCAAAAATCACTGGAATCCAATGGGCTGGCATAGAGAAATAATTCAGTAAATCAAGATCAAGATTCTCTATTAACAAGTCATTCAAGTCAATGTTAATTCTCCATACACTTGGTTCAGTTCATTCAAGTACACCAAAATATATGTGTCAGTGTTTAACATATTGAGCATTCTCTCATTATAATCAAAAATGTTGATAAACACAAGTCCTCCACCCTTATCAGGTTTGGAAACCCACACTCCACTTTTTCTTAAACTTTCTAACATTTCCCATTCAGCAGGTTGAACGTTAATACAATTCCTCTTTCTGCTCTTTTTATTACTATCAATATTCCGTAAATCTGTTTCACAAATACGCTGAAATAAATCCAATATTGGGTTCAGTGGTGGATTAAAGATACTTGGAACCTTGAATCTGGAAATTTCACAATTATCCCCGTTTTGTTTGTTTGTGTCTTTCGGCTTTTCCCGGTTACGGGTGGCCACAGTGGAACTCCGGTCCGCTAATGATTGGTAGTTGGTTTTTACGTGCCGAGTTACCAGCCCTGATGCACAACCTTCAATGAAGGTACGCCCATTCACGCATGTCTCCACACAGAAGATGCTCTAGCTGAGAATCGAACCGGACAGCATCTTACTGTGAGGCGACAACGCTATTAAACAACAGATTTAGGTTCGACTTACGAGTATACATTTTCAAGTCAAAGTTCTGCTCAAATCAACATTTTTCCTTGGCACAAAAGTCAAACCTTTGGACAAAAAGTCTACTAAGGTACTGTTTACTGCATAGCTTGAATAATTAAAGATGTTTAAGTCCCCATCTGAATTTTTTACAATATTCAGGGGCCAATCATTTCCCCTTGAATTTGGAACCCTATATTCAGTAGTCAATTCAGTTATTGCAGTTTTAAAAACAAGTACCTTATCTGTTGTTACCGATGACAGTTCCTCCTCCTGTTGTTGTTTCTCCCTAAGTTGTTCCTCCCAAAGTTCTTTTGGCCACAATTATGGCCCCTGCAAAAATTTCAATTATTCTGGTTATTTTCAAGGATTGCAATTGCCGTGAGGACTAAAATTTCAATTTCAAATTCTTTCACTTCATTGCAGGTCATTGGGAGCCCCATCCTGTAGGTTCCCATCATCATTATGCTGCTGGTTCTCATATTCATCCACACTTCCTTCTGTGCTATTCAGAGGCAGGATTCTGACATTGTCATGTAGTTCTGAGCTTGATTGAGCTACTACGACTGTTCCATTGCTGAGATGGGGGTGGTTTAGGATACGCACTCCTCTTTGATAGTCAATCTGATCACTGGCAAGTGTTTTAACCTTTATAGCCCGTAATTCCAGCATTTGACCATCAATGCTCGAAAAAACACAATTATAGTCAAATTTATACCTTTCAAAATGGAAATTGCATTTAATAAATGTATCCAGTACATCAATCTCAGTCATTAAATTATCACCCATCTCCTGATAATGTTTAACAAAAAGCTCAAGCAGTTCCAACCCTTGTTTGTTAAAAAGTTTGACTAGTTCTTGATGAAAGGGTGAATCTGCTGCCAGTTCTGTAGGATAACGCCAGGACCTTAAGCCTTTTGGGACTTGGTGACACTGTAAACATTCATGAAAATATAAAATTTCCAGCTGTAATTTTTTTTAATTTAAATGATTTATAATCCAGAACCTTTAGATTCTCATTAATAATAACAGTGTTATTAATCAAGGTATTGCTCACTGTAGAACTTGAATGATTTACTTGTAAATGCTGGAGGGGGGGGGGGGGTTGAAGCTAGTCACTTAGTACAAGTGCACCACCCCTATAATTAGCTGAATTTCCTGCCGGATTCACCGACTGTTCATTATTCAAAACTGGATTGAAAGAAGATGCTGCTTGTGGATGAGTCTCCCTCAAAACAGGGACTACCCCATCCCTTTGAGACTTATTTACATTCTCTGCCAAAACTTCCACTTTGTTGGTTAAATCGTTTATAAGGCAAGACAGTCTTTCCATTTTGGAACTGACCTCCCTTCCTGTGACAACTTGGGTAAAAAGTGGCACACTAGAACTGAAACCAGTTGCCATGCCTCCAACCAAAACCACACGAACTCAAACTCCAAAAATAACTGATAAACCACTTAATAAAAAAAAGAGGCAAAAAAACAGAAACAAACTGTTTTTATTATTTAACATTTGTTAACTGTGGAAGTCCAACTTGGAATGAAGCCAATTTTCAGCAGAGGTCCAGTGAGAATGGCTCCAGATGCATGTCTTTGTAATGTGGGAGGAAACTGGAGCAAACCGACATGAACGTAGGGAGGACATGTAGACTCCACACAGATGGTACCCCAGCCAAGAATCGAACCGGAGAACCTGTTGTTGTGAGGTGACAACACTACCACTGCACCGCTGTGCCGTCCATGTTAGCGGTAGGGGTAAAAGTTACATGACCAAGCAGTGTTAAACTTTTAAAGTGTTTTACATTTAAAAATACCATCTGTCCTCTGAAAAACATTCAGCATCCTCATTTTTTAAAACATACGCAACTAAAATACAGAAATAAAATAAAATTATAAACTATTCAACAAGTCAAACTCTTCAATTTCAGCATGCAGACTGTAGATCACAGATCATTTAATCTTGGTTGATTATAGGCATGTGTTTTAATCTGCCAAATTAAATCACTCTGCTCAAGTCTTAGGGTATGTGTATGTGAACCTCCCCTTTCATCATACTCAACTTGATCTATCATTCTGAATAAAAATGAGTGGCCTGGCTGATTAATTACATGTTTAGCTAAAGCACTTTCCAACCTCCCTTTTCTAATATTATATAGGTATTCATACACATGCTCTCTTAATTTACGGTCAGTCTTGCCTATGTAAAAATTAGGACAAGACTGGCACTGGGCTAAATACACCACTCTAATGGAATTATAGTTGAGTTGAGTTTGACTCATTGAATAGTTTATAATTTTATATTATTTGTGCACTTTAGTTATGTATGTTTTAAAAATGAGGATGCTGAATGTTTTTCAGAGGGCAGATGGTATTTTAAATGTTTTTAAATGACTTTATATGCATTCAATTTTTTTTTCTCAGAAAAGTAATGTGGTCACTTTAAAAGTTTAACACTGCTTGGTTATGTGACTTTTAACACTGCTTGGTTATGTGACTTTTACCCTTGATCATGTGATTTTGTATTTGGTATTTAAGTGTATCTGATATGGTTGTTCTGTTTGTCTGAAGAATTTGAGTTGTTAAACTTGACAAAAGTGCTAACATACAAAAACAGTCTGTTTCCGTTTTTATGCCTCTTTTTTGTCTTATTATGTAGAATCAACCAGTTAATTAATTTGAATTCACTATATAGCAAAACACTATGAAACAGTGAGCTATAAAAAGCAGATATGAAGTGCTAAGAGGAGGCTGGGGAACACACAGAGGTACTACTTGCAATCTTCTCATTTGTTTTTATGAAAAGGAACATGACATGAACTGCCATCAGCAGACAGAGGAGCTGGTGTCAGTGAGGAGATCTGAACACATGGAGTAGTGCAAGTAAGAAAGGAAGGAACTGTTACTTCATAAGGATAAGTGAGAAGTTGCTAGATTATCTTCAAGACAAATTCCAGTTTAGTTTGAGATGACAGCAGTGAAACAAGAGGGAAGCGCTTGCATCTCCTCAAGGTAAAGAGTGAAATCAGGAAATTATCAGCTGGTCATGTGCATTCACATGTTTAGGAAAGTGATAGAATGGAGTCTACAGTGCGAGATTGTCATACCCTGTGAGACCCACCATCAATGAACAGAAACCCAAAGATAGCATTTAGGTCTTTGCATTTCCACCTAACACAATTCAAATGCCAGCTCACAATCATAAGGGAGGGCTCATTACCTGTGCTACATACAGAATACAGAAGGCCATTTTTCCATGAGCAAACAAGACCAAACTTTAAGTTGAAGAGTGCAGCAGAAACTACAAGGCTATAATCTGCACATGTAACTGACTGAAAGATTAGAAACAAGGGTATTGTAGTCAGCTATTGTTTAGCAAGAAGCCAATGACTTCTAGGATTTAGTAGTGCTAAGTACTGCGATACACTATTTATCATATTTGCGTGTGTTAAAGCAGGAAGTGAAGTCCAAGGGCAGTTTGTTGGTAACTGCACTTTTCATGTAGTTTCAGGTGATGTGAAAAATAATTCCTTATCATGGCTTGGTATTGCTTGAAAGCTAGGCAGATAGATGCTAAATGGGTTTTAATATTATGAAGTACAAAGCTGTTGGTTTAGTCATTTGCTGGGGGCTGGGAAACTCTGATAGAATATAGACTAAAGAATAAGAGCTTGTAAGGTCATATAAAAACCTTGTCCTGGCAAAGTGCATCACATCTCCTATCAGTCATGCAAGTCGTAACAAGCAAATTATGAAGGAAGAACAGTAATTACGTACTGGGACGGTAGCCTGAAGCAACTTATATGCAGGAAGATAAAAGGCTATATCATGAGTCAGACAAAAAAGGCTTAGTAAACACACTTTAGTCAAATAGCTAAAATGATAAAAGAGAAAACAAAGTCCTGGAAAGAAGAAGTATGCATTGCCTGAAAAGTGAGTGCCTGAGATGACCCATGATCCATATCTCTGTTTAATGACCAGAGAGTTGGAGAGGGAAGAATGTACATAACCCTCAGGCAGACTGGAAACCTAGAAGGAGAGGGAGCTAAGCAGATTTAAATAGATTTAGAGATCAAGTCTTCATTAGTGAGTTGAAGGCAGAATGAGACAAACAGGAAGATAACATTGACAGGGCTGACGTAGTGTGAGGAGACAGAAGGGATAAACAATGAGACAAGACAGGAAAAAAAGTCTTGGAAAAAGGAGCTCAGAGAAGTAAGAGGTGTAAAAAATGCATGAGGTATGGTAAGGTGTGACAAAAGAGGAACAAACCAAGCATAGAGGTGGTGTGTAGAGAGAATAGGAGAAGAAAACAATGGCTCAGTATTAAGATAATGTTTTATATAGAATTTGAAAAAGTTTATTTTTCACATTTTTTGTCATATGGGATATTAAGGACCCCTTTGTATGTTTTATTGGGAGGTTAAATTCTTCAACTAAGTTTTTATATTTTACATTTGCATATCAATGCATTGTTGATGTGATCTCTTATTTGGATATTTTTGGATCTGTAGTACATGATCAATTTACTTTTAACACTTTTTTCATTGCTGATGTCCATATCATAAAAAGAAAAATAATTATGAAATTTAGTTTGAATTTGTAGACTAATATAAATTTATAATGTTTCTGAGAGTGAGAGAGAAGGCTATTGTTCTATTTTATATACAGAGAGAATATCTTAAAATTTTACGATCTGACATTTAGAGAGAAGTTTCATATTAGAGGGATAGGTAATCATTATATAGCATATCAGATGGTTAAATTAATACTAAGAAAACAGATTTGGGTTTTGTTTTAACTCATTCAGTAGATTCATTAGGTATTATAAACTTATGAATGAGAACTGGAAAATTGTATGCAGTAATATTGATGTCAGAGTTTAAACCAATGAAAAACACAAATTTATAATTAGGAGAAGTATGAGTCTGAAATGTTTTTTTTTTTTTTGAAAATCCTATGGCACCACTGGTAAGTGGAAATGGTAAAATGAGTGCATTACCATATGAATTGTTAAAAATGCAGATATATTTTCACTTCCCCATTTTTTGAAGTGATGTCCATTAATTGTACATTTATTATCACAGGATTATTTACCTGTTTATCTCAAACTGCAATCTCTTTGGTCAAGTGTGGTTCACTTGATAGTTTTTATAGGTTCATAGGTACTTACTAGGCTACTAGCCTGAGAGAATTGTAAGAAACCCATGGTAGTTCTTAAATTATATATTTTGCATACAAATAACTCAGATATGTATGCATATGGCACAGTGGTGTTAAACCAGGTGTGAATTTGTGGTCACCTGTCTTTTCATCTAAATTTTATTTGAATTGAGTAAGAGAAATACTTTGTTTTATATAGTAAAGATGTGCACGACACTTAAAAAGAGGAATTATGAATATGTGAATGTGATTATAAACTAGCATTTAATCAAATGCTTTACCCAAATACAGTATAAAATGTATCAGTTTTAAAGGTATTTTATTCTGTATTATTGACATACTTTTTGGAATTTGTGGATGGCGACATAAATGATACATAAGGTAGAAGAAAATTATGGTGGATATTTAATCAGATGTTAGTTCTTTTCTTGTTTGAAATGAACATAGTAATATTAAGTGTGCACTGAAACTGTAATCTAGTTGAAAAATGGCTTTATGATTGACCACTTGGAGAAGTACTATCAAGTTTTAATTATTTATTGAGCCTGGTTTTTGTTGTTTTGTTACCAAGGAAGTCTTAGTGAATTAAATACAAAAGTTCGAAAACGTATATGCTAAGCATTAACACTTCTTCTTCTGGTATTTTTATATGTTTTACTAATTTAAAAAAAGAAAATGGTTAAGCTTCAGGAAATTATACTGAAGCTACAAGCAAGCATAATATGTGTGACAGATGTATAGAAAAATAATGAAAGGAAAGGAAAAATAGATGTAGCAGATGACAATTGCACAGGCAAGAGAAAATATATACTTTATGGTGAGGGTTAGCAGTGTGTTTTAGGCACATCATATAATCTGAAGTTATACTAACTAAATTAAAAAGCTTTAAGCATCTCATTAAAGCCCACTTCACCAAATATTGGATCTGCACCTGTGCTGATCATAGGTAGCCCTACCATAATACTGTTTTTTTTCTTCTCTCCTAAGTTTTCTCTGCCCACTTTTACCAACTGATATTTCCACCCACCTGTACTCCAGTCCAACTCCCCAGTCCCCAAAAACCCTCTTGCCTAAACTAACCTCTGATCTCAGTTTTTTTTTTTTTACTTTCAAATTTAGAATTATTAAATGTATTAATGTGCTGTCACATTGTACATAATGTAACTGGACTTACATTGTTATGACTCATTGTATAATTGTGTGATTATCCTGTACAATACCAAGAACTGTCTTTAGCTATATGTGTCCAATGTATAGTGTTACTTGCCTCTTCTCTGTACTAACCATAATTGTTTGGTGTGATTGTTACCTGTTTTATTTTTTTATTCAGCTTTTTCTCTTCCTGATAAACAAATGTAAAATAAATAAATAAAATAAATAAATATAACGGATGTGCAAATCTTAAGTCATGCCACAAATGGAGTACTGTGTTTAGTTTTGCTTCCCATAGAACAAAAAGGATGTCAAGCTAGCCAATAAGGTACAATTAAAGACTATCTGCATATTAAATAGAATGCCAGATAATTGTAATAAGAAGATTATGTACACTAAATCAATTATTTCTTAAAGATAAGCGACAAAAAGGGGAAAATAATATCGTTGTACTAAATCCTCAGGAAGTAAACACAACCAGACACAAGTTATACAGAGGACAGTGCAATGGCATGCAGTAGTTCTACTGCAAACACTCAATTCCCAAGGCCTAGAAGACCACTGTCTTATCTACTTATTGCTTATGTGCTTTGATGACCAGACAGTGCTTATCTGCTTTGATGACCAACAAAGATTAAGAAAAAAAATTCTGTCTCCTGACATTTGCCTTCTAGCTTTTATTAACTTTTTTACTTCCATTAGGATCATGGGGAGGACCAACAGAAGAAGCTCTCTTCAACAACACAACTACCTGAAACCACATTTTATTATTCACCTGACAGAGCAAGTTACAGAATACTGGCATTTTTAACCAGCTCATCATATGTGGATCATGCTTTAACAACTGTGAGTTAGCATCTCCTTTGGAGTTTTGTATTAGATTTGGTTTTCTAAGTATATTTGATATTTATTAGGCTTGTTTGCACATTCCTGAGGGCAGCTTGGATTGGCACTGCTAGGTTCAGTGCATCCACAGCTACCAAAACACTAGTTACATGAATCTGTTGACATATGTGTATTACTTCTGTTCATAGAATTAACCATGACTCATCCTAATTTGCATATACAATGTGTTAATGACCCTGAATTTACTTGAATAGTTTTAAGATTGCCATATTAAATTGCGGTCATTCAACACAGGTGGCAAATGGTTCAGGAAAGTGCGAACTTTAGTAAGATAAAAATAGCAATGTGTTGCAAATTATTGAAAAGCAGGTCATACTGATGTTAGACAACAGTGATTAGAAGGAGAATTGGATTTTCCATTTCTCTGGCAGTTGTATACAGATGATACATTTTAATACTGATGACATGAGTTCATATTTGAAAATGGGAGTTCATCACAGCAGCTATGGATATGTATGAGGTAGTAGTCATAATGGCAATGTGAAAGATTGGTTTGAAATAATGTTTTGGTATTCATAGATTATGCACACAAAATATAAATGCATAAATTGTAGTGAGTGAAATCTGATGTTCGGCATTTTCGACAAAGTATTGTGTAGCCAGGAAATGTGCTGCTTTATTGTGGGATTTGTTACTGTCATTCATGAAAAAAAACTGACAGTATAAATACAGACAAGTGGAGTGGAAGAGTATGGTAGTGTAAAGGTCAGTGGTTGAAGTACTAGCATGTGTATATGAGCATGTGTTTTTGTCACCAGAAATGGTTTTGTTCTCTGACCTTTGGTGAATGGTGATGAAAGCTGGCATGCTGTCATAGCTGAGTTCTTTGGCTGATGATTGGCTCACGTTTCAGTATATTAATTCTGTATGCTGCTTTAGGTAGATGAATTGCACACCAGCAGAGATCCAGACAGACAAAGGCCAGTTTTAGCCATGAGGAGAACTACATCTTCATGGCTGCCTTTAGGACATATGGCAAACGCATTTTTTGGGAAAAAGGGACCCAAGCAATCTGAGAGAGAAAAGGTGGTTATGGATATAAAAGATGTAGGTGGAAGGAACCACACATTTTCACAGTGGAAGAAGAGGGCCAATGATATAGTAGGATGTGGTAGAGCAAAGGCATGGTGGAATACAATTGCTTGTAACTCTATGGGGGGGGGGGGGCAGCCCAAACACTCATTTAAAACCTGATGAGAATGCTATGTCTTTATTCAGAGGAATGACTGCGATGCTGTGATAATCAGAGGTGGAATGGACATTGACTATTACCCACATTAGCAGCATTAAGAGATGTTTGGTCAAGAATGTTGGTTTGACCACAATATCATATATACACAGAGAAATGGATGCTGAAGATGAAAGATTACATGTAACACATAACAATTAATATTATCAGGTGAACCTTCCACTTCTGTGTAGAATGACATTGAACAGACTGTGAATGCTATGTCCTTTACTTCTCCTTATACAGAATATGGCAGTATATGTCACTATTCGAGTAGTAATATATTCAATTAATTCTTTACAAGGTCAGCAGCAGAAGCCAGCAGTTCCACTACATGATATATGAATATCAGCAGCTGACTAGTTGATAGTGATGATAGTGATCACTTTTATTTTTACAAGTCAGCCTAAAAGTGGCACACAGTCATCACGTCTAATAGCAGGATCTCACATCACACAACATGTTGGTAACTCTGAAGGTGGTACTGAATCACAAAGTTAAGCACATGGTGACATTAAACTGCAACATGTATAGGGAGAAAATCCATGCACGTCAGTGTCTCTAGATCAACAGGAGCACTTTCAGGATGATGATAGAAATTTAGAGGTAACAGTCCCCACAATGTCAATGTTACAAAAGGGTGTAAGGCACAGGCATTAAGGAACATGGAAAGCATTGGCTGCTCAGCAGCAAATGTGCCATACCCTTGTATTGAAATGGCCAGAGTCGCCTATGGTGTATCTGAAGCTATCTGGTGCTACAAGAAAATGTTAGAGAGAAGAAGTACTGCCATGATTATGTTGATGCATAGTATGGTGGCACACCAAGCATCCATGCTCTCTTTAATTCTTACACTAGTGAAGACTTCCAGATTCAAATAGGAGTCAGTACTAGAAGTAGAAAAGTAAGAGGTACTCTATGGACACATGGAGGCATAATACATCACACTACAAGAGCTTCACCAGAAGGTAGTCAAAAAAGTAGGGGGGTACAAGCGCAACAAAATTCACAGAAGTTATCTCAGCAGTCATCTTCACATAGCAGAACTGCTCAGTCAAGTTTCAGGTCCCACAGTACTATGAGATCAGTGTCTGTAAGATCACCTGCATCAAGTAGGTTATGACATCACAGCAGGTCACTATCCAGCTCACAAAATTGCCCCTTCTCAAGATCATATACAACTTCACTTACCATATCTTAAGGATATGTCATGTATGACAGATTTGACCTTGATCTACTGTGATTCAGGCTAGACATGTCAAGTACTTACAATATGAAATTTGTAGCATTTTACTTCTATACGCTGATGCCAATATGTAACTTGAAATGCAACGAAATAATATATATATATATATATATATATATATACGTCTGCGTGTGTGTGTGTGTGTGTGTGTGTGTGTGTGTGTGTGTGTGTGTGCATACTGCAGAATGCTTGTATGCACAATATAATTCAGTATAATGACAGTTTGCATGTGTGTGCTTTCCATTTAATTTTAACAATGGTAATGCTTAAAATTAAAGGAGATATCTGGGGAAAAAACATACAGGGCATATTTTTCAAATTGCCCTGATTTACACCATTAATGCAGATCAATTATGAGGAGTTTCAGTTCAACAGTGGTATAGCTAACAATTATCCAGCACATAAAACAAATATTACATACAAGTAGCAAAATCATAGTCCAAAAAATGAAGTAAAAATATATGATATACACAAGTATCCTGCCACCTATATTAGCACTATTGCCATTTCAACTTCAGTATGAAACAACTGATGATCTATTACTGAGGACACAAGTTGTTGTGTATGACAACATGAAATAATTTGATGTGCAGTACCTTAACAGAGAAGAGAACAGTAAATCATCTCTAATACATAATAATTAAAATTGAGGAAACACTGCATAACAAAAAAAAAAACAGCATGTGAGACATTTTCCATCCAAGTGCAAAGTTTGAACTCATGTTAAATGCAAGGTTACAGATTTTGGGAAATTCTAAGCAAATGCTGACATGACACTTTACATTGCCATTACCATTTCAGGAGTGAACCAGGGTTGACTGGAGTGGAGATGAGTGTTTCAGAGGAGAGGTTAGCGGTAGACATATAGGCTAGTGTGTTTGCAATGTCTCTAGGGTAAAAGTGGTGTGCCCCATTGTGCAAAAGTTCAGAAAACTTCTACATATTATTTCTTAGTTCTTTAATGTGGCCAAAGAAACCTGCTGGACTTCTTTGAGAAGGTCACTAGGTAATGGATGAGGGAAAAGCAGTGCAGAGCAACTACCTGGACCAGGCTAAGGTACTTGATGCAGTATTCCACTCAGATATAGTTGACAAGCTCACTAAACTGGGCATAACCCCCTACATAACTTGCTGAATTGACAGCTACTTCACAAACAGAATGCAAGAAGTCAGTGATGGTGATACCACCTCCAGTAAGAGACCAGTCACCAGTGGTATACCTCAGAGCTCTACTACTATTTGGCATTTACTTCTCAGAAGAAAAGGTTACTGTTAATGGCCTGTAACTGATCAAGTTCACAGATGACTGCAAATTGGGAGCTATCATATTTTCCCCCCATAACACAAACATCTTACAAGAGTGTATGACACAGACAAATGACAGGTGCCAAAGTCGCAGACTAAAACTGAAGTGAAGAAATGCATTATAGTGCATTTTGGGAAAACTGCAACCCAGGCTAACTACATCATCGATAAGACACCCCTAAGTGTTGACTCAGTCGTCAGGTGTTTGGAAAAGTATCTAGACAATAATCTGGCTTTTGACCAACATGTGGCCAAGATAGTAAGAAAATCAGTCTATGTCACCCAACTTATAAGTAAAGGCATGGTGCCCAGGTCCATGGAAATCATAGTTCCACTTTATTCAGCCCTTATCAGACCCATCATTGAGTATAATGCCCCCTTTGGCATGTACCTGAACAAAAATATGCAACAGTTGTAATACCCACAAAGATCACTTACCAGGAGAATACAGTGTGTAAACACATTCACCTATATGGATCACTTTAAAGCCTATCTCTCTACTCTGTCTTCAAGATGATACTCAGAGATGATCTATGTCTTGTATACAAGGCATCCTTGATTCCAAATCTAATGGATCTTTGGAAAATCCACAAATTGAACAACATCAGAACCATTAGATTCAAGGATTTAAATTTAGCTTGTGACATAAATAGGATATGCAAGTGAAACACACATTTTATATATATATATATATATATATATATATATATATATATATTTTTTTTTTTTTTTTTTTTTTTGAGAAACAATTTTATTTACAATAAAGGGGTAGCAATGGGGTCTCCCTGTGGTTGATTGTTTGCTAATATGGTTATGACTGAAAGGGAAAATAAATATCTATAAGAAATATGTATTGTATAAAAGTTTCTGGACGATAAATTTATTTTATGCAATGGGGATGTGAGCAAATACCACAATTCATTGAATCCATAAATAGCACTGAATTTCTCAAATTTACTTATACTTGTGACCATAAACAAATCACATATCTGGATATAGTATTGTCAAAACATGAATGAAAGAATGTGTTCTTTTCTAAGATTTATAGGAAACCTACTTACTTTGACAGTTTCTTTCATTTTGCAAGTGAACATCCAATTACTGAAAATAAAGCCGTAATTAAAGGGCAGTTTGTACGTGCTGAGAGAATGGTCATTTTAGAAGATGAATTTTGGGATGAATGCTTCAAATTAAAGGATATGTTTTGAAATCAGTTTATTCAACTGCTTTAATGGATAATGTGATGAATGAGTTTATAAATAAGAGGTAAAGTAATTATTTTAAATGTAGTTTGTCATACTATTCTGATCTCCAACTAAATGATATTAATATATCCCAGTCAAATAAGGAAAAGGGAAATATTAATTCTACCCAGACAGCTAATGAAAAAAAAATGTGAAGGGTACATTTGTTACAACTTTTTTTAATGAAAGTAACATTATTAAAGATATTATAGTAAAAAAATTGGTCAGTCAATTTTAACTGAAGATAAAATTATTAGACAATATGTGAGTGAGAAACCAGTAATAGTATATAGAAAAGGCTGTAATGTTTGGGAACATTGCTTGAGAAGAATGGTTTAACTTTACAGTCCTCAGGAATGAAGCCTTGTGGTAGTTGTAGTTATTGTAAATATATTCTTACCATTCAGGAACTGAAGATTAACGGTAATATAGTAATTAATGGTTCCTTTAATTGTAATACAAACGGTGTTGTCTATTGTGCAATGTGTAACACATGTTAATGTTTTTATATTTGTAAGAGAGAAAGGAGAATTTGCGACAGAATTTATGGACACTGTTATGATATTAAAAAGAATAAGTTGACTAACACTTTAGCATGTTATATTCAACAATATCAGGAACATGATTTTTAGATTTGCTATAATAGAACAACTCCCTCTGAGTAATAGACAGGGGCCCAGACAATTACTATTAGAAAAAGGCAAACTATATTGGTAGCTCCTTCTAAATGCAAGCAACTGGCCTGGGTTGAATGATCTTAGTTCAATTAATTGCATATTGAAACTAAAAGCACTAGTATGATGATTTTATGCTTCTTATTCCTATTATTGCATCTTCATCTTCCAGCTTTTCCCAGTTAGGGGTCACCACAGCAGATCACCTGTCTGCTCATGATTGGCAGTTGAGATTTACGGTGTTGAGTTGCCAGCCCGGCGCCCAACCTTCCACAGAAGGCACGCACATGCACGCCTAGGGCCAATTTAGAGTGTCCAATCCACCTACAGCATGCCTTTGGGATGTAGGTGGAAACTGGAGCACCCAGAGGAAACTCACGTCACCACAGATAGGACACGCAGACTCCACACAGAAGGCACCCCAGCCAAGGATTGAACTGGAGAACCTCTTGCTGTGAAGCGGCAATGCTAACCACTGCACTACTGTGGAAACCCTTAATCCTATTATTGCATACGAACTTTTAATGTCAGTTACTTTTAAGATTGATTATTTTGTGTTTTACAATGTGTTTTATAACGGCTTATAAAAATGGGTTTTGACATATTTAATTATTAACATTATTTTATCTGCCTAGAATATCTTATGTGAGTATTTAAGGGTTTTTTTTATACTAATTATTTTAGGCTTATTTTTAGGCTTAATATTATATTTATATTTATATATTTTGATATTAACATGTACTGCCTCTAGGGGTGAATCCATACTGCCTATTCTTGACTGGTATTGATCAAATAAATTCGGGACTTATGGTCGATTTGCTCATTGAATGAATTCTATGATTGGTTAGAAAAAGAGGTTTGTTTTTAATCAAATGTCCCTATTGGAGTGCTGAAAAGACTTTTGAATCATTGGGTTTGTCATATTATGCATGGTTTGATTGGTATATAAGGTACTCATTTTGAATTTGTTTTATCGGAAGAAGATTTTCAATGAAAAATGAAAAAGCATATGTAGTTCATTTGTTTTTATAATAAAAAAATATACTAAAAGTATTTCATTTAAGCCTGCTTTGGGAGTATCCGTGATTCGACCAGTTGTTCATCTTGTGAGTTTTGGTTTTAATATCCAGTCCATATTTTAGTTGGTAAAGTAGGACTGCCTCGTCTGTGGCTATTCTGGATGGGTGAGATGGGTAAACAGAGATTTCTTTTTTTTATTTTTTGCTCAGAAGAGAAGATATTTAATTTGGACTCTTGTTTTAGTTATGTCTGTATGGTAGATCAATGATTGAAAAAAAACATATTTTAAGGTATTTGAAGATAGTTACTGTTTCTATGTTGTGGTTATGTAAATATAAGTCTGTGGCATTTGTGTTCAGAGACTAGTAAAGCTTCTAAGGTGTTCCAAAAAACATGTTTTTTTTTTTTTGTGAGGTTGAGTAATAATTTATGACTTATTGTGGAGTACATATAACTCTGTTTGATGGTGGGATTGAATTTGTGAGTCTGTCTGACTTTACCTGCAGATGACCATGTTATTTGTGTGCAGGGTGAATTGTCTTTGACAGATGATATATGGGAGGTTGCAAATTAAGATGGAAAGTATCAGAGGGGTAATAATCGACCCTGTGACACTCTTTCATTTAAAAGGGCATCTTACAAATAGAATGGAAGACAGCAGGTGGTATGACTTACTACTACACATCTCTGGGATTACTATACTTTAGTTTAACTGCTGACCCAGTCAAGAAAGCCAATCTGGTGGTCCCCTGCCATAAACAAACTCTACAACAGAAGGAGGAAACTGATGTGGAATAAGGTGAAGTCCCAAGACTGGAAAAACTCCCTTATCTGCCTCAACAAAAAGTTGAGATCCCTCATCAAATCCTCTAAAGCTAGATATGAAAACAAAATTGCAGCAGATCGTAAAGACAACCAGAAGTCCTTCTATTTTTATGTAAAGA
Organism: Protopterus annectens; assembly: GCF_019279795.1. NCBI lineage: Eukaryota > Metazoa > Chordata > Ceratodontiformes > Protopteridae > Protopterus > Protopterus annectens. The sequence goes on along the minus strand of NC_056728.1, from coordinate 1,478,623,700 downwards.
ATCTCCACAGCAATACCCAGATTTGCTCTGAGCTACTGCACAATGGTACCTCCTATACTGAGCCAACAGATATTGCCAGTATACTAGCTGGAAGATTCAGTGCCAACTTTACCCCTCTCTCCTCCCCAAAGGACCAATCACAATATTAGTAGATTGCCAGGTACCCAGTATTATTGCTGAACAGGTTAAAACAACACTGTCCAAGGCCAAGAATACAGCTTCTATGGGACCTGACAATATCCCTGGTTGTGTTCTACATGAACTACAGAGTGGACTGTTACCTCACCTGTGTGCCCTGTTCAATCTCAGCCTCACCTCAGGCTTTGTCCTTGATGAATGGCTCACTGCAACAGTCATCCCTCTCCACAAAGAAGGAGTGACTACAGATCCTGAGAACTATTGCCCCATTAGCCTGACAAGTCTGATATGCAAAGCTATGAAACGCATCATCAGGGACCTAATAAACAAGGATATAGGTAATCTCCAAACTCTGGATCCCACACAGTTTGGTTTTGTGAATGGTAGATCATGCCTGCTCAACTTGATTGACTTCTTTGAGTCAGTCACCAGAGCTGTGGATGCAGGCAAGGTGGTTCATACAGCCTACCTTGATCTGGCCAAGGCTTTTGATACCATTCCTCACTCAGGAATCATAGAAAAACTCACTAAGCTTGGCATCAACCCCTATATCACTAGGTGAGTTGCAAACTGGCTCACAGATAGAGCCCACAGTGTGAAAGTAGCTGACTCCAAGTCAAACTGCCAATTAGTCATGAGTGAAGTCCCACAGGGTTTGGTCCTGGGTCATCTCCTGTTTGGTATCTACTTCTCTAAAGTCCAGGCCAACACAAAGGGACTCTGGCTGACAAAGTTCACAGACAATTGCAAGTTGGGAGCTATTATTAACTCCCCAAGTGATATTGACATCCTACAGAATGGCCTCACTGTGACCAATGACTGGTGTCAGAACCATTGGCTTAAGCTCAGTGCCAAAAAATGTGTCATCATCCCCTTTGGGAAAAAACTGGTTCCCATGAATTACCACATTAATGGTAGTCCACTGAACACAGAAGAGATTATAAGAGCTCTTGGAACACAGGTTGACAGCAATCTATCTTTTGATCACCACATTGCCACTGTGGTCTGAAAGTCCTTCTATGTGGCATATCTCATTACTAAGGGTTTTACATCCAGGAATAAAGAGGTCATTGTCTCCCTCTACTCTTCCCTCATTAGGCCAGTCATTGAGTACAATGCCCCATTAGGCATGAACCTCACTAGACACCTGCAACAACTGGAGAGGCTGCAAAAGTACCTCACAAACAGGATCCTAAGCCTTAAACACTTGTCCAATATGGACAGACTCAAAAAACTTCAACTATTCTCTGTCTCATATCACCTACTTAGGGGTGATCTCTGCTTGACTTACAAAGCCATGTCTGACCCAGCTCTGTTTCTACATCTAAAGAAATCCCAGTCTCTCCGCACCACACACTCCAGAGACCTCAACCTCACTACCACAATTAACAGAACATGCTGGAGGGACAGGTTCATAACCCAGAGACTGCCCATGCTATGGAACAGACTTCCCATACATGTCAAGCAGAGCACCTCGTTGACCCTCTTCATGAGAAATCTTGATAAGTGGATGGGAAACAGAAAGTTCACCCTGAGGATAATGCTAGTGGCTCTACTCGACAGGAGCACTGAGAACTAAGGTCAGGTGGCACTATGCCAGGGTAATCCTATGGCTAGGCTTGAAAGGGCCCCAGTACCATTAGCCTAGTATACACCTATGAACCTATAAGATCATTGTTTGGACAGATAGGTTACCTCTAACTAGAATTATTCTCAACTGCTTAATATTTTACCCATGGATGACATACCTTCTAAGTAAATAAGAACAACATTTAAAATCTGTACCTAATTTTGAGCATTTAGCTCCATTAAAATTTGGCCTTGTTCCTGATTCTTGAGCTAAGAGGCTGAGAGCTATCACTTCAAATATTATTGAAATTTCACGAAATTATATAAAACAACTGTTTTTATTGCATATATATTAATATACAGTAAGCAGTCATTTTTGCTAGCTCAAACTGACAGTATAGCATTTAGCATAACAAATAAAGAAAAAAGCAAGAAGCAGGCACAGGTGCCATGTGAAATTGTAGTTTTATTTCATTAAATAAATAAGCAAGCAGAGACACAGATTTAGTGTCATACTTTAATTAAATATCTCACTACTAGATACTACTATTTTAGATAAAATGTAACAGTTTTGCAATGAAACACAGTGGAAATTATAATTAAAAGCAAATGTGATATTTTGCTGCAGAGGTAATTTGTTGAAAGGTCTCAGCTTCGCAAGACAACTGTAATGCAAATTCACATTATTTAAAAAACACCGTTTATTAACAGCATTACACATAAAAAATGAAAATAATTAACAATGAAGACCTTGAGCCATAGTTCACAAAACTACTTTATAAAACAGTTTATTTATGATTATGTATTTAAACCAGTACCATATAGCAGGGCACAGGGGTAGCTGCCCCAGATACAGCATGAGCGGCAGTGCAAATTCAGCTGCAGGATGGACAAAAAAAGTGCAGTCCTGTGTCTTGTAGCTGCTTAAAAGACTTTTATGTGACTGTATATTAATAAGTGTTGCCATAGGAGGGGACTGCCCGTTCTGAGACATAGGGACTGCCAAGGGTGGTATCTGATCTCTGTGTTTAGTGTTATTCATAAGACATTCTGTAGTATATATTCAATTATTTAAACATTTTTACATGAAGTTACTATTACTCCCCACTAATGTCTTTTAAAATGTAAGATCAAATTTAAAGACAAAATTCTGTTCACCCACAGCAGTATTTTTGTTCTTTTCTCATTGATTTGTCTTTCCTTCTCTTACATGTCTTTTATTTTTCATTTAACACCTTGCATGCAGGTTGTGAAATACCTCGGCAACTCATGATTGAACAACTGGTGCAGGAGCTGAGATCTCAGTTTTAGAACATTTTTTTTTTCTTATATTAAAATCAATATGAAGCCAGCTGTAAATCAAGGAAAAAGAATCACTCTTTTGTAATGTTTGAAATAATTATTTGGTTGTATAGTAAACAGACTCAATAAATAATTTACATTGCAGCATCTCATTGAAATACATGGGGCATTTATTCCAGAAATGAGTGGTAATGCTGATATTACCATATCTTCTAACCTCTATGCTATAAACATAGTAACAAAACATAGGTAATACGCCCGTGTTGTATTACTATACAGTGTAAGCACTTGCAACTAGTTGTTCTTAACCAGTTATAGTGTTTTCCAGGCAATCTAAGTCACATATGTCTAGCGATTACTGAGAGTTAAAGACACAAGGATCCTCAGCAAAGATCCTCTCTTACAGACATTTTTTAGCATTTCTGACTGGAAGCTAGATACAACTGAGGGCAGTGGTTACATATGACACTGTAGACTGTATTTTGTTTTATATTTATGGTGATTAATGTGATGTATTCACTCTAGATGTAACTTGAAATACCTTAATGTGGTTATTTTTAAGAACATTTGTTAATCACATGATTAACATAAGTGTCTGTCAGTGTTAGTGGCCAGTCATTGGAAGAAAGCAAATGACAGGCTCCAGGATAATCACATTGCTGTGCTTGGGTTGGGAGGCATAGTATCTGAAAGCTCCAAGTTGAAATATATTACTGAGTTCAGTTGTCCGTTTTTCTTTTTTTATCAGGAAACCATACAGATCTGTAGGCAAAGTTAATAATGCACAAATAGCTTTGAATTAAATTTGTTTTAGTTTTTTAATTTAATTTTTATAGAAATCAACATAGTATATGGGGGCCTACAGCAGCAGCAAATAAAAATATATTACAGTGGTTATTTCAACATGTTTGGTAATCACACTTCAGACATGATTGCTAGAGGTTGCTGTCCATTTGGCATGGTTTTTAGCAGAAGATCAAATGCTGAGATATAAAGCACATTGATCTATGATGTTAGAGTTACAGTCTTAAGGTTGTGTGAGAGCCAAACAGAGAGATGATAAAATCAGCAAGAAAAGGAGAGTTATATTGCTGGAAGTGAATTCATACTCAAGTCTTGGTGAGTACCTTTGTGTAGTGGATACTGTTTCCACAAAGTCTCACCAAGACAACACAAATATATAAACATTATTTTCTATGGCATATATCATGGATAGAGTTAGGTTAAAAAATAGAAAAGTAGCTGAGTGTACAAGTTCCAGGATAAAAAAGTGTGCACTCCTGGTATAAACACTGGTGCCAGGACTGGAAAAATGGCAGTAAAACATCTTCAAGACATGGAAGCTTTCCTACACTGTGGTTAGAGGTTACACTAAGACCAGGGGAATGATGCCCCCCCCCATTGTACACTGAAGTAGCAGTCAACAAAGAACACAAAAACTGACATGCCAAAAGAGAGCCATAAAAAAAATGATAGAGTGAAATATTGAGGAGAAGGAAGACATTATGTATTGCTGCTATTATACAAGAATCACAGAATTTCCACATAGAAGATATTCAAAAAGAGAAAAAGTGAAATAGTGGAAAAAAATACTTGCCAAAGAAACACTGTCAAAAGCTTCCAATGCAAACTGGTGTTCATTAATACAACAAATCCATGAAAAACATTGCATAGAAAAAAGACATATTGTGCTGTTTGGGGAAAAACACTAGAAGAAGTGTAAAAATATAAAGAACAAAACCTAGAAATTTTTGAAAGGTGTAAAAAAGAACATGGACATGGACAAAAAAGAAGAGATATGATAAGGCATGACATTAATGCAAAGGAGAAAGCCAAACTAATCAATGCAAAAAAGTTGTTCCAAAGATATTTAATGAGAAACATAGGTGGTGGTACCCAGACATGGAAAATTTCACAAAACAAAAAAGTTACAAAGTGGGACTGTAGAACAGAGGATTATTAAAGTAGAAGTTAAACAGATATAAGCTGAATCATGGAATACCTGCAAAATGAAGGATTTAGTGTAGAAAGTCTAACATAGGATATGTCACAGCATGATGGAACAATGAGTCCTCAAATTACAAAGAAACAGGTGGAATGATGAGTATCTGATCACTTGCCACATGAAGATACCCTGGACCACTCAGTAAGAGTTGCACAGCAAGGATGGAGCAGGAAACAGTGGCACTCTGACATGGTCAGTGTTGTGGAGTGATAGTCCGGTGAGTTCCCATATAAAAGAGGAATGGATGACATAGGATGCAGCTGAAAAGAATATATCACACAAAGATTGCAGGAACCTTCTGTAAAATGGCAAGAGGAAATGGAGAGCAAACAATATGCTCTCAGTTTAGAAGAAAATCATCTAAGGGAAGAGGTGCTTGATTTAATAGCGATGGATGGACATATTAAGATAAATGAAAGAAATAGATTACAGAATGTAAGAAAAACACAAAATGTTAGAAACCTAATTAAGCAGATGAACACAGTAATTAAAACTATTAACCAAATTCATGTGATATAACAACAGCGAATAAGATAAATTATTATGCACCTAAATTAATAACAGATAAAGTGTTACCACAAAATGCTGAGTAATAAAAGAAAGGAAGGGAAAAAATAAAATGCTGTTCTAGAAGCCTCAAAAAGAGAAACCTATAAAGCAATTAAGACAAGAAGTGTCACTGTTAGAAAAGTATAGAAGATGGAACAGATCAATAAATATACTTAGAAAGATAAATGTAATAAAAGCAATGTGCAGCATCAGAACAGACCAGTATCTATCATACACTATTGCAAATAACAAACTCAAATGATCGCCACATATAGGAAAACATAGAAGGTATGTAGATAAACTTAAAAGAAAAACACAAAATAAGAAATTCATTAATGGCCCAAAAACTTTTTTTTAGAGAAATAAGAAACAAAGCAAAAGGAATAGAAACACCACAAAAAAGAAGAAGTAGACACATTTTGGAAGAATATTTATGAATAACCTGGGGAACATAACAAAGATGATAACTGGATAGAAGACATAAAAGAAAAAATAAGAAGGTCAAATGTACATATGAAGTGAGATAAAGTAACAGCCAGAGAAATTGAAAATATATATATACAAAAAGCTCCTAAATGGAAAACTCCAGGCCCAGATGAAGTAGCTAACTTCTGTCTAAATGTATTAACATATTTACATGAAGAGTTAGCCTTGAGTAAGAACTACTTATATGCTCATCCGGAACAGACGCCAACATAGTTAACAACAGGACAAATTAAAATCATCCTTAAGACTGAACCTATAAGCCACTTTAAAAATTATAGACCAACAATTTGACTTCCGATGCTGTATAAACTATATATTGGAATTGATACAGACAGAGTTTATAGCTATTCAGAATAAAACCCAATAATGGCAATAGAAGAAAGAGGTAAAAAAAGAAAGTCACATGGAGCAAATGATCATTTGTTGCTAAATAAAGTCATAATGGAGAATTCTTAAAAACGGGGAAGAATCTACATGTGGCATGAATGGATTACAATAAAGCATTTGGCAGCACCCCACATTCATGAATAAAGGATTGCTTACAGATGTGCACAATGCATTCTACAGTGAACAAGTATATTACAGTAACTATGAAATAGTAGCAAACCACTTTTCAATTAAGTCATGACAAAAAGCAAACTAGTATTTCAGGGATAACTTTGTCACTACCACTGTTTTGTCTTACCATTAAACCATTAAGAGTTGAAAGCAGAACTGCAAGTGGTTAAAATGTTCTCAGATGTAGGAATGCGATCTGATCTTGATAAACGTGTGAAAGCAACATTTAAAGCAAGAAAGCTACAGCACCAAGAACATTTCATTCTGGGTCAGAAATGTGATATAAAAGAACTTGAGCAGGAAGAAATGTAAAAATATTTGGGAACTGATGAAGGATCATCAATAAAACGTGCAAATTTGAATACAACTCAGTAAGGACACTTCAGAATATTAAAAGTTATACTGAAAACAACCCTGACATCCAGGAACAAAGTCCAAGCTATAAACCAATTTGATCTTCCTATTTAAACTTACAGTTTTGAAGTGATTGACTGGAACCAAAATGTATTGAATTAGTTGGACAGAAAAACAAGAAAAATGTTTCATGCACATCGAATGATATATACAATTAGTGTATACCAAGATTATATATCCCTCATTCTGAAGGAGGTATGAGCCCCTAAAAAATGATTACATATATAGATCTGCAATCTTGGGACTACATACATATCTGCTAACATCATCAGATCCAAAGATGGTGAAAGTATTAAAACATGGAGAGATAACTTCCTTGCTTAGTTTAGCAGAAGTCTATCAGTGTCAAGCAGGAATGGAAATCAAACTAGAAGTAGACAAAAATCAGTCAGGAAGTGAATGTGCCAAAAAACAAAAGAAAGAATATAAGGAAAAAGAAGAGAAGGTAAGAAATGTGGAAAAGGAATAAATATTGCAGTAAGAATAGAAAACTCTTGGAACAATCTCATGTTGATCAGGATTTGATGCAGGAATGGTTAAGGAGAGGTGAATTTAAACAAAAAAAAAAATAAAGGTTAATATTGGTGGCGCAGGATAGTGGCCTATCCACTCATTGGTTTACAAAGTCAATTGAACACATGGGAGAAAAAGACAAATGCAGGTTCTGTAACACAAAACTGGAAACAGTCACACATCTTATTGCTGGGTGTGATGCACTAAAAGTAGAGTGTCTGTATACTGAAAGGCATAATAATGTGGCAAGACTGTTGCATTGGGGATTGGTTAACATTACAACACTGAAGTGGCCAAGAAGCATTGGGAACATGAGTCGCAAAGCATTATAGACAATGATAAAGTTTATATCATGTGGGATAACCAATTACCAGCAGTTCCAAAAATAAATGCAAGAAAACCAGATATAGTAGTCCAATAAAAGAAGACAAATGTAGACTTGATCATCGAAATCTCTACATCCAGTGATTACACTGTCTTAAGAACAGAGAAACACAAAGGCTGAAATGAGGGCAATGTGAAAGAAAGATAAACAGACAATCCCAATAGCAGAAAAGGTTTCATAACAAAATAATTTACAGTCATATTTAAATATGCTACCAATACATGTAACTTTATGTGAATTGTTGTAGGACTCATTTCTGGGCATAATGTGAATGCTGCAAAGAGCACTTTTGGTTAACATCAAAGACTGAAACAATACTAATTTCATGAACTTTATTCACACTTGACTCAGGAATGGGGTCCACTCCTGACATGGTATTAAAACTCCAAAAGACTTGGAAAAATTAAACAGTTCAAAAAAAAAAAGAAAAAATACACCATGATGTTACCCCTTGAACGTTTTGTAATAATGTCTCAAAGTGATATTGTTTTTCAAAGAAAATCCTCAATGGCCTTAGTTCATGTGCCTTGACTGCCATGGTCTGACATTTTGCATTATACACTGTTCATATCATGGTTGCTGTGCTAAACGTCTGCTCAGTATGTACAATAAAGCAATGGTTTAAATACTTATTTAAGCCATTGCCATTTTGGCTTTAATACTTCTTTACTAAGTCATCATTTCATCAGAACTAAAAGTCCTAGTTATTTGTCATTAATACAACTTTTTTTAATCACTGGTGTTTAACTACCCTCCCACCCAGATTAGACCCATGTGTAGTAAACTCTGTTGAAAGGAGAAGATGTTGTGTCTATGTCTTTACTGTTAGATTGAGCAGCTAAATATGTTTTACATATGAGGGTCATAATATATTATTCACAGAAATTTGCTCAAATACTTCATACAGTTACAGAGAATGGTTCCTTATTGCTATGTACCACTATTGGTATTATTATAGCAATGTTGGTCAGCTGGTTGTACCATTCATTAGAAATAGAAACTATTATATTTTTTCAAGCTGACAGTCTCAGTATGTACCAAAATCATAAAACTGGTATGTTCTTATTAAATGAAACAACAAAACAACACTCTTCTCTTAGTTAAAGAAAACATTTCTGTCATTGTATATGTCAGGATATCAGTGGTATAAAGGGTAATTGGTGAGAGCTATTTCCAGTTTCTTCTTTCTGCAGTCTACTGAGCATCTCATGTATATCACTTAATCAGTCCATCAGGTCAGTTGCAAGCCAGAGTTTAAAGAAGGTACCTCACTGGGGAACCTTCTTAGTTGTTCTTGCATTTTTTTATATTGTATTTGTAGATAGCAGTTCATACAGTTTATAGCTACAGGGTAGGAAGCTGATTCTAAACAAATACTTTTGTATTTGTTCTTTCTGTAACCACAACATAATGTGCACTTTTGCCTATCATCAAAGACTGAAACAATACTAATTTCATGAATACCATGACTTAGGGATGGGGTCTATTCCCAACAAGGTATTAGAACCCCAAAAGACTTGGAGAATTTAAACAGAGTGTATTGTAGTTCAACAGCATGATGTTATCCTTTTTGCAATAAAACCTCAAAGTGGTATAGCTTTTCAAAGATTATCACCAGTGGCCTTAGTTCATGTGCCTTTACTCCCATGGTCTGACATTTTGCATTATACACTGTTTTCATCGCAGCTGCCGTGCTAAACTTCTGCTCAGTATGTACATTACAGCAAAGGCTTATGCACTTGTTTACTAAGTTATCATTTCATCAGAAGTAAAAATCCTATTTATTTGTCATGACTACAGATTTTTATTGAATCATTGGAGTTTGACCACATTCCCACCCAGTTTAGACGTCTGCAATAAAGTGCATTACAGGGAGATTATGTTGTGTCTATGCCTTTACTGCTGGATTCAGCTGCTAAATATGTTTTACAGATGAGGATCATATTATTCTTTGCTCTAATATGTGATATAGTTACATACAATGTTTTTGTTGCTAAGTACCACCATTAGTATTATTATAGCCATGTGAGTCTGCCTGTTGTACCATTAATAAAAAATGTAAACTATTGTATTTTTTCAAGTGGACAGTATCAGTATGTGCCTAAATCATATAATTGGTATGTTCTTATTAAATGACATTCAAAACAATACTCTTATTTTAGATAAAGTAATTTCATCACTGCATATGTTATAGAAAAATACACATATTTGCATGCTATAAGATATACAAATTTGAGATGCTGTTGTTTGCATTCCCTGAAATGTATTGAATTGTGGTGAAGAAAATGAACATAGGATCACCAAAAGGTCTTGTTCTGAAAAGTATCATACAGATATATTGCAAGACAAGATAATTTGTGTTATACGAAGTTATGGAGGAACTGAGAAAAGAATGGCATCTGTAAATGGACAGAAAGTAAGAGTGACAAAATATTCAGCTAAAAACAAATGTATCTCATGCAGGCATTCTTCTTACATCACTGCTGTCATACTGGCTGTAGGAATCATGGCCTGCAGGATCCTGAATGCTGGTCATAATAGTACACCTTTCACCTTTACCTCCCAGGCCCAGCAAACTTCCTCCATTTCTGATGTCAGAACATGAGTGGTATGAAGGGTAATTGGTCAGAGGTATTTCCAGTTACTTCTTTCAGCAGTCCATTGAACATCTAATGTATATCACTTGCTCAGTGCATCAGGTGAGCTGGAAGCCTAAGTTTAAGGAAAGTACTCCACTAGGAAACCTTCTTAGCTTTTCTTACATTATTTGCATTGTATTTGTAGATGCCAATTTATAAAGTTTACATATACAGTGTAGGGAACAGATTCTACACAAATATTTTCATATTTTATTTTCTGTATTCATAGCATAATGTGTACAACTGTCTAAGTCAAAATATTTGTGAAAATTTTAATGCAAGGATGACCAAACTCTGGGCTGAGTTCCCCAAAAAATACAGGTCTTCAAAATCTCTTAGTTGGCTTAGGCAGTAGGCACTATACTTCTGGAACTGAGTCTGTAGTTAAGCTCAGGTTAAATAACTTATGTTGAGTTTCCATAATAGCATGTCTAGTATGATTTATCAGACCACCCTGTATGTTATCTGGTACAGTGGAAGAAGTATTCTTGGTCTTAAGACTGTGCGTTCAGTACATGTTCTTAAGTGAAGATGGGGGGGTTGAGAAATGTGGGGATCTAGGGCTTTGGAAAGTTGTCTCAGGAGAATGTTGTCAAGTTCTAATAGCTATTATTTCTATGTATACACATCTGTATGTACGCTTGTACATTTGGTCAACATGCAGGGTTATTTGACTGAATATCTAATTTGTCAATTGGATGTTTGTTGAATGGATTTTGTGTCAAAACAGGTAAGTTGAATATATACTAGATATTTTGGTATGTGTGTGTGTGTTTGTGTATATGTGTGTATGCAAATGTGTGTGGGTTAGGGTTAGAATAGAGTTAGGTAAGGGGATAGAGTAAGTGTGTGTGTGTGACTGTATGTGTGTGTGTGTGTGTGTGTGTGTGTGTGTGTGTGTGTGTGTGTGTGTGTGTGTGTGTGTGCGCGCGTGTGTGCGTGTGTGTGTATGTGTGCAATTGTGAGTGTTTAGGGTTAGGTGATAGATTTAGTATATGTGTGTGTGTGTGTGTGTGTGTGTGTGTGTGTGTGTGTGTGTGTGTGTGTGTGCGTGTTGAGTTCCCATGCTGTCTTGTGTAGTGGTCATGTTAAGGTAAGGGCTTTTTTAAGATAACATGCACATTAGAGTTAGGAGCAGGGTTAGGGTTAGCAGGTATTACTAAAATGGCACATACTCTCCTCCTCTGATCTGTTAACTGCTGAGTAGTTCTTGCCACATCATCATCAGTACTGTAGTAGTGTTACAGGAAGAGATTTTCATAGATTGGGTGTAGGGTTTGGGGTATGGGCAGGAGTAATGCTACGGTTAGCAGGTATTAGTAAGGTTGGCAGAGGTATGGGCATAGACAATGCTAGGGTTAGCAGGCATTAGTAAGGTTGGCAAAGGGGCTAGTTCATAACCCTAACCTTAACCCAACAGTAAAACTGCACCCACCACACATGACATCTCAGACACAGAACACTTTCGAAAACTCATACAAAACACATATGTTACATAGCTTAACCACTAGTCTCACCATAGTTTTTACATACCACCACAAACCCTTTCATACATTATCAACTTACCTAACTCTAACTCCCTATATATATATATATATATATATATATATATATATATATATATATATATATATATACATACATACAGGGAAAGTGAGAGTGAGTGATCTTCTGCTAGTCTCATTCCTTTTCATGGTTTTAAATCTAGACATTTTTACTCTCTCTCTGTCGAACTCACCACAGCACTCCCTCAAATAACATTTTCTCTACTGTTAGAGTTGAATAACAAAATGTTTAATTTGGAATATACACATTACTCTCTACGGAGGTTTCCAATTTCTTGTATAGGAGGTTTTCCAGTTTCTTGTATAAATTTGTTTAAGTGTTGGGTTACACTGTCTTATTGCATTAACTGTCAAGAGTTATCTATTTTGCATTATTTTAGTGTTGTTGTAACAGTAAAAGTAAAATGATTACTTAAATTGACAAAATCCAAATAGCAGATAGGTCTGATTTCTCTGACGTATCTGAGAAAAAATGCTGATGAAAAAAGGTTTTTGTGCAGATGTTGCCAAAGCTCACACAGCTGTGAATATGCAAACACCTCCTGGCAAATCATATGTAAGTGCCTGTATCTATAAATGTCTAAGTGCATGTATCTGTACAATGCTCCATTAATGACAGCTGTACTGTATTCAATTGGTAACTGTTTAGATGTATGCATTTTAAACCTTAAATTTCTCTCTATAACTTCTCCACAAATTCCTAATCTATGTAAAAGTCAGTAGTTGCCAAAAGAGGCCCTGTTTTGTAAAAAGAGGGGTGTGGCTCTCCATGTTGCAAGTAACATTGTTTGCTCTTTAAATTAGAGCTAGATTGCTCATTTTAGAAAAGTAGTACTTTAGTATATTGATTCTAAATCTCATAAACATTACTCCCCCTTCAGCCCACTTTAGTAACAAAATGAAACCACCAATTTGCACTTTCCAACCATATCTGTTGCCATCTTGGTTAAAGTGGACACCCTAAGATAATGAAGCAATTACATTATGTTTTCTTAAACAAAATGAAACAGTGTGAGAGATATAGCTATATAATGTTAATAGAGGCAAAGCTCATACATGTAGCCATTACTAATAACCACACCCACACCTCAGCACAGACAAATAATACCTGAATATGTTGAAGCTATTGACATCAATCAACATAAACCGCAATGGCCTCATAAACATAACCTAAGAAACAAATACACTTCTCAGCAATTTCGCAAGTACAAAACACAGGCAGCACATACCATGAAACCTACATCTAAAAGTCACATTGTCTTGAGTCAAAGACCCATAAGCCAAACAAATCACAATCTCCTAGTTGGTAGTAATTGACTCCATAGTGAGGAACACTGCTGCGAGACTCATCAGTATGTGCAAGGAAAGAGTCATGGTCAGTTGGCTATCAGGTGCCAGGATTTGCCATATCCCACAAACGCCCATGTCATTGCACCATAAGTACACATATGAGACAATCATTGTACATGTGAATGTAAATAACTTGACATATACTGCATGGATTATATGAAGAGAGACAGGATTTTGTTCTCAGAATATGTGTCTGAAGCAGGTATGAGCTTGCCTTTAAAGCATTCTGCCATCACCAAGAATGATGCTCATATCTGATGAATGGTATGCATATACCCGAAAGCATTTATCTATTATTTTGATGACAGTTTTTTATCTAATTTATTAAAGTTTTATTGTTTTATGCCTGTTGCCATGGTGGTCGCACTGGTGCTGTTTCGTTTATATTTATGTGCTGAGAAATAGATTTGGGACATGCAAACTTTATGGTAAAAGACAAATAGAAACATTGTCTTTTACAGTGGGGAATCCCCGTTCCTCCCCTGCCACACCTCTTGCTAAACATCCCTTGCTAATTATATATATCAACTCCAAGATGGCACAAATATAGGGTAAGGTCATATTCCCCAACACTTGAAATTGTGCTGTCTTGCACACCTGTTGAGCAGCTGCTTAGTCACTCATAAGCAAATAGCTAAACAGCTGCCAACCAAACACACACTCGGCATTCTACAGGTAACATATATATATATATATATATATATATATATATAGATATATATATATATATATATATACATAAATGGATATCTATATATCTGTAAACACACACACACACACACACACACACACACACACACACACACACACACACGTGTGTGTGTGTGTGTGTGTGTGTGTGTGTATGTATATGTATATATATATATATATATATATATATATATATATATATATATATATATGTGTGTGTGTGTGGATGTATAGATAGATATATAGATAGATAGATAAAATCTAAACATATATGTATTGTGCATGGAATTTAATTGTTTATCTATTTTTAACTGGATTATTCAAACTGGGACAATATCCCCTTATCAGTGGAGGCTCAGGGAGAACAAATTCTACTAAAAGACAGAATTTTGGCAAGTTATGTGTTATAAATAGTGTAAGACACAATGCAAAAATAGTGAAGAATGTGCAAAAATTAGCTAACAGAGAATGAATAATAAAAAGGAAAATGTAGCAGGTTATAATAAAAACAGTAGGGAGTGAAATATGCATTCATGGAAAGGATAGTTTGCCTCCTGTTATGACTGAATTTAGGCATCTGCCAAATATAATAAATATGCACCAGAAGAATTAGATGATTGCCTGAGGATTCAATAAACTCCATGGAGGCTAACTGAGAAGCCTACACAGACGTGTTTGCATGGTGAGCAGCAGTGCTAATATCATATTCATGCCGCAGACGGTGTTTAAGCATAAACAAACAGTTTCATGACTAGCAACAGTGTTGCCACCTAGGAAACCATGTAAAGCAACATGGACAGCAGCAGACAAGTAAAACTGTTTACCTATATGTAAACTAGGTCAGTGTGTTTGCGCAGAACGGCACAGTGATTGCCAGGGTTATTGATACAGCAATGTATATATTTCCAGTACATCGCATGACAGTATATACAGTGTAGAGTATTGTGGAAACCTGTTTTAGGCATACTGAACAAAAGATTGTGTAAATGTTCAGTAAGGGTACATACACTGCATTATAAACAGTCAGTGGAAGTGTGTGTATTGAATAGGGACACACAAATCTTGTAGGAATTAACACATGGATAGAGGACTGGTGAAACATGGTAATGTATAGCAGAAGCAGATGAAAGCATGTCAATGAAGACAGTTGTAGCATGAACACTCGTCACATATCAACATGATACAGTACGGACTGCACAGGGAATGCATATGTAGAATGTACCATCACCCAGGAAGTTGCCACAATATAAACAAGAAATTATTGACATCACATCAACAACTGGCTTAGCTTCTTGAGTCAGTCCAGGAGGATCCGGTATCTCTCAGCCTGGAAGAGATGGTTGACAGGCCATGCCGCTTTCCAGAGATGGTCTGCATCTGTGTACTCTAGACTGTTGGATGCTGGCAAAGATTGTTGCCTCCCCCTTTTTTTTTAGGCAATGTCAAAGCAACAAAAATTCTGACTTAAAAATCCACTGTGGGCAAACTCAGAGTTCTGCTGATTAATGCTAGGAGTCTAAACATGAAGTTGCCCTGGAGGAAATTGCCAACCTGCTAGCTGACAGATTTGGTGAAAACTTCATCCCCTTCCTGGACCCACAGGCCATACTCCTAAGCATATCTGACAACAGTCCTCTGTCAAGTATCTCTAGAGATCAGGTCATATCTGTGCTCTCCAAGGCTGAAAACACAGGCTCAGTGGTATCAGATAACATCCCGGGTTGCCTACTATGCAATCTAAAATAGGACCTAGAGGACCCACTTAGTGTCCTCTTTAACCATAGCCTGAAAACCGCCTTTGTTCTAGCCAAGTAGAAAACAGCAGCAGTAATCCCCTTGCACAAAGGGGGCCATTAACTAACCCAGGAACTATAGACTCATAAGTCTAACCAGTCTCATCTGCAAGGCCATGAGAAAAAAAAAATCATTGTTTATTTATTTATTTATTTTAGTTTGTTTACCGGGATGGTCCACTGAGCTGAAATGAGTCCATTTTCCTTAGAGGCCCAGGGAGAAAAGCTCCACAGAACAATAAATGAGCAACAGAGTACATGAAGAATAATTGAATATACATTCAATAGCAAATAATGCATACTGCAGCAAACATTAGCTATACATGCAATATGAAACATAATATTGAACAGATATACCAATATCTAGCTAGAGGCTAGGAATAAAAGTAGGATGTATATACAGATAATACTCAGCTCAAATGGATACTGTTCTAAACTCATATACCTAAATCTTATATACAAATATTGCACTAAACATATATAAAATAGATGCTCCACACGAAGGTGGAACAATCTAGAAGGGCTAATGGGATGGGAAGAAGAAGACAGAGGAACAAGAGAGGAAACTGAGTGAATAGTATATGAACAGACACAATAAATGTATAGTAGTACCAAATCAACTACATAGATAGACATATGATCGCAATAGACGTATACATCAGTACAAATATTAATACCATAAATCATGTGATATACATATGAATGCAGTATGTGCATGCCTCAGTACAAATGTCAAATATGTAAATTACGTAAATACAGATGTTGAAACATTGGTTTAAATTATGTACAGGAAGTAATTTCTCATAAACAGTATGGTAGTATAAGAGTTGTAAGCAGTTGAATGAGCTAGATTATAATCAGGGACATTGTAAGGTTACTATGTAGAGGAAGGATGTTAGTATGAGTTTATACAGATTTGTATATGGCACTGTTTGGTACAGTTAAGTATATATTTGATGACTGACTCTTAGAACATGATGTCGATTTTTGCTTAGGAGACTTTATAAACTTGCATGAAGCAGAGCTGAAAAGAAAATCAGATGAAGTTAAAGACTAAAGCTGAGAAAGGAAGAATGATAGAGAACTTAGAGAGAGTATACAGAGAAGTATTTCATGAGGGTGTTAGGTATTGCCAAGTACTGGGAAGTGTAGGTTTGGCACAAGTGCAGGGCCACAGAGAGAAGAGGTGTTTCTTCAGGGATTGTTTAAAGACAGCTAGATTACTGGTAGTCCTGCAGGGAAAAAGAAGAAGAAGGCATAGCAGATACTGGCATGTTGACGTCATCATTAGCAGCAGCCGATTTGGGCTGGTTGCTTTGCTGTTTGGAAACCCATGCTTGAGATGGTGGTGGGCGTTGATACATTTCACCCGTTTGATATTGAAGACAGTCTCTGTTTAACTTTTTGACTTTGCTTAATCTAATTTTTGTCAAATGCTGATCTATACTTTGAAAGATACGATTATAATCGTACTTGTATCTTTCGATGTCCAAGTGAGATTTGACTCGGTTATCCAGTCTTGCAATTATAACCATAAGCTCATCTAGCATTAGGTTATAATGTTTCACAATAACTTGTAGTAATTGTAAACCCTGTTGGTTGAATAAGTTAACTAATTCCATGTGGAAATCAGAATCTGGAGTTAATCCGGTGGGGTACTGCCACATACTTAATCCTTTTGGTACCATGTCCAGCTTAAAGCACTCTTGGAAGTATTCAACTTCCAAGCGAAGCTTTTTGTATTTAAACATATTCTGGTCAAATTGATTTAATAAATCAGCAAGTGATGTATTACCTCCGGCCGGGTTAAATATGTAATAAGTAGGTCACCTGACCTTTTTAGAGCTGTATTTAAATCCATGAACTTTAATCACATTTTATCTGAGGAAGTCCAACGATTCAGTTGGACGAAAAGCGCTTAATAATAAAGTGTGTTTCAGAGTTCGTACAGCTTGGTGGATTTTTATTCTATTGTTAATGCCAAGAAGTGCATTGTCATCCCCTTTGGGGAAAACACTGTACCCATGAACTACCACATAGGTGGTAGCCTACTAAACACTGAAAGTTTGATAAGAGACCTTGGGACACAGATGGAGAGTAGTCTCTTCTTTGATAATCACATCACCAAAGTAGTCAGGAAATCCTTCTACATGGCACACCTCATCACAAAGTGGTTCACCTCCAGAAAAAAAGAGGTCATTGTTCCACTCTACTCAACACTCATCATACCCATTATAGAGTACAACGCCCTGTTTGGCATGTACCTCCCAAAACATCTACAACACCTAGGATGGCCACAGAAATACCTCACTAAGAGGATTACCAGCCTCAAACAGATGCCATACACAGACCATCTCAAAAACTCCAGCTGTACTCCGTCACTTATCATCTACTCAGAGGCAAACTCTGCCTAACATACAAAGCCATGTCAAACCCAGATCTGTTGGATATGCTACACTTAAAGAAACCCCAATCCCTTTGAGCCACGTGCTCCAGGGACCTAAGCCATGTGCAACTATCAGAATATTGGTACTTCATGGGATTGTAGTGATGACTGCAGGATACACAATTATGTTCTTATGACTAGACAGACACACACACCAGTTGACTGCAGTGAACCCCTCTCTATGTACACAGATTAGATAACTCAGTATTTAACACAAGCATCATGACACAAGTCTGACTTTTACAAGGCTGCAGAACAATTTGAAGTGGATGACATCATCATTGGATGTTTGTTAGAAGATGTTGGGAGGCCTTTCTGAAATGGATAGCTAGCCATGTACAACTGTCAAGATATTAAAGATCTGTATGCTGCCACATTGATGAGTATGCAAAGAGTAGCACTTGCTATTGTGTTTCTAGTGTACAGATATACTCTAAAAAGACAGGTTTACAAACTATTTGCAAACAGCTGTCCACATTACTACATATATTGGAAAATCTGTATGTATATTGTCATTATAAAGATGTGTATGGTATATAAGAAAGCATTTATTATTTATTTCTGTAGTGTACTTGATATATTTGTGAACAAGTACTGAGATATCAAGTTTGAACTGCATGGGTGGAGGTAACAAATAGCTGCAGTGTAAATATGTGTTCTTTCCTTTAAAAAGTGCCATCTCTTTGTGTTTTTACATAGGATGAAGACTAAATGGGTGGTAAACATAACATATGCTATTGTGCACTTTCTGTAGCTCAACGTCAAGCATCGGGTTTGCATGATCGATGGCAAGTTGTTTGCGCATGGAAGGTATACATTACTACTGCTTTCCCAGTTTGCAAATAGTTAAGCTAAGAGCAAACACAAGTCTCATTGCTAAAATCATGAGAGTTCTGAGGACTGTGTCTATGAAACATACCTGCTGCTTAGCTGATTCCTTGGCAGCAGGTGTAAATGCAATGATACATTTCTTTAGGAGAACAGATGATATTTGGTTCGAATCCCAGTGTATGTTATAGTTTTAAATAAGTATTTATAATGCAATGAAATCTTTCTTTACTCTTCATTCACTGTGTGTTACCTTACTGCAGCATGTGTATATGACATTGCACAGAGGTAAATTCACCATTGTCGAGCCATTCACCATCACTTGGCATTGCTGCATGATGCCAAACTCTGCGCAAAGAGGACAAAAAGTGAAGGGCTCCTTTGCTTTTTTTAACTTATCTGTGTTGTGTGTGTGATTCTATTTTTGACCAGATTATATGTGTTGAAAGGGTAGATAGGAAAGTGGTGAAATGGGAGGCAAGCAGGGATAAGAACAAAGGGAAAGCAATATAGGAATTTGCAGGAAGAGGTAGGAAAAAAACATAGCTATCCACTGCTTCAACACTTTAAAATGAATATGTATCAAATACTGGCTGAATTTGGATTGTCACCTCACAAAGAGGGGTGACAACAATGCAATTGTCTTGTACAGCCAAATTGGATGGAATCAAGTGTGTCAAGAAGACATTTGTTCAAAGTGCAGAGCTATGTATGAGATGATTTTTTTTTTGTGAGACAAGTGCCTATTTTTTTTTTTTTTATTTTTAATCGGCCAAAATCTTAAATTCGATAAATGTATAGCCCAGGCCATAACTAAAGTTCCTAAAAAGCTTGGCACCCTCTTTTCATTGCAAAAACTACCTGACCACAGACAGTAAAGCCATCATAGCTAGAACTCACCTATTCTCCACATTATTATATTCATACCCTGTTCTAACCAATCTAAACAAAGGCGACTTAAATTAACTACTTACTATAACAAAATTGCAAAATTCACTACTAACTCCTCCTATCAATCCCATCACTATCAAACCCTTAAGCAATTAGGCTGGCTAGAATTACCCAACTTATTAAACTTTAACCAACTTACCATGGCACATCAAATAGTCTACCACTCCAATAAAACACCCACCGACTAACATCCACAAAGTGCTTGTAGAAATATCTAAGAGCAAATACACATCAGGTGTCGCCCTTTATTCAAGTACAGTTGCCAAAATATGGAACTCCCTTCCCCTTGAAATCAGAATGCAAAATAACAAATCTAACTTCCCGAATCAACTAAAGTCCTACCTAACTAATTTCTGGATATGTAACTGTCAAGACACGGTCTAACTAACCTGATGAATACCTAGTCCTTTCTCATAATTTGCCATTAATGGTGTATTCCATGATACAGTACTACTGTTACACTAGGCATGACACTTCAATGCATATCACTCTCATGTTAACAACCTGCACATTACTTTCTGGCTATTATTTGTTGGAATGACTATGTTGAATATATTTGTATTAAACCTTTTGAATATTTTTGTATCATGATTATCTTGAACACTGTTGTATTGAATGTCTTGAATATTTTTGTATTATGATGTATTGTTCTGAGATTTCCTCCCTAGGCATCCACTGAAAATGGGCAATTTCCTGCCCAGTGGGAATTTCCTGGTAAACAAATGTAAAATAAATAAATAAGAATAAATACTTTAGTAAGAGACGAATGTTGAGTATGGGACATAGCTATTTCTGGGTTAGGTAAGTGGGGTAGTTGAGAAAGCAGATGGAAACAAACAGGACCAACAAGACATAGGGATGTTGAGGGACATGACAGGTTGGGAGACACCAACATTAGGGTTAGGGAGGGGACAATAGATGCCCATGATAGTTAACCATGGGAACAGTGAGTTTAGTCCTCACCTGCAGAAGTGTCATCACTGTAGCCTAACTCTGCTGGGTGTTGGAGTGCTTGATGTCTTCTTCTTTGGACCATAAGGGAGAGCAGCCTCTCCATCTGGTGTAGGCATGCACCAGTGGTGCTGTGTATGACACTGTGCATTAACCCTGGTATGTCCAAGTGGGTGATAAAATCCCTGCCTCTGCCAGTACTCCTGCAGGGTACCACAGTACCAGATGCCAGGGTAGTGCTACCTGAGGGCTCTGGTAGTACAGAGGCAGCAGAAGCAGTACTACCACATTGGGTCCCTGATGTTCTGGGCATTGGTGCCAGAGCTGGTGGAACAGGGCCAGTCTGATCCACTGGGGTTGCCCTACCTCCAGGTGCTATAAATCATTTTGTAGTTTGTCAGAGATGGATGACATGGAAAAATGTTGACAACACACAGAAAGAATAAAATAATAAAAGAGATAAGTGTTGTGGTGAGAGAAAGAAAATAATAAAATCAGTACAATCATATGTGACATACAATGTATTATCACAATAATAAAGTATTTTATCTGAACTTTTACATTTAAGTATTCTTAACAACTACAAACTATAATTAAGGATTGCTTAAAGTAATCCTTGAAATGTGCATATATTGCACATATGCTTGATCAAATTATACAGATTAAGTTAACAGCAGGGCATTTATGCCACTTGTGTAGAAATTAATTTATGCAATATTTTGAAAGAATTTTACTGTTTTATATTTCCAAATTTCTTACACTGAGGTGCACTTTGCACCTTGTATGCATACTTATATGTATATTTTCATTTTTTTGGCTTGTTCTTAATAGTTGTATGTATGTCATTTGTTTTGTTGTTTATATAATTCATACTTGGCGAGTCATTGAAACTGGAGTCAAATTCCTTGTATATGTGCATTTCTGATTCTGATTTGTTACTTATAGGTTCATACATTCATAGGTGTTTACTAGGCTAAAAAACACAGGGGCTGTTTTAAGCCAAGCCATGCATCCCAAATCTCTAAGTTTCTCATACCCTTGATAAGTATAAGCAGGGGTTTGGGAGATTAAACATTTACAAGCGTAGGCCTGGGAGATGAACCATTTATAGGCTGCCTGTGTCCATTAGAAACATAGGTGCCAAACTAGGAATGAATTTCCTGTTCTCCATCCAGTTGTCCAAATTAGACTTGAATTGGATTACGGAAGAATTTTGCTTTACATGGATGGGGAGCCTATTCCATAGCTGGGGTAGTCTCTGGGATACATACCTGTCACTCCAGCAGGTCCTATTTATATCACAGGCAAGGTTTTAGTCTTTAGAATGGATAATTATAGTGCTACTTGTTTTGTGGATATACAGTAGGTCCATCAGAATGGGATCTGACAATGCCCTGTATGCCATTCATAGATCTCCCCTCAAAAGTTTGTAGAAGACAGAATACAGGGACAGGGCCTTGAGGCAGTCTATATAGGACAGTTTACTTACACCCTGTATTCTTTTATTGAAGAACCTCTGTGGACATTGCAATTGTTCCATATGCCTGGGTATGTACATACCAAAGGGGGCATTGTACTCAATGATAGGTCTAATGAGTGCCAAATAAAGTGGAACAATACGTTTCTTGGACTTAGATGCCATACCTTGTTTATAAATTGAATAACATAGAATGATTTCCTCACTACTATGGACATGTGATGATCAAAGGCTAGATTACTATGTGTGTCCCTAAGCCCCTGACTACTGAGTCAACTCTAAGAGGTGTGCTGTTGATATGATAGTTAGCAGGGGTGGATAACTTCCCAAAGGATACTATTATGCATTTCTTGGCATTTAGTTTTAGTCTATGGGTTTAGACCAGTTGTTTGTCTGTATCAGCCCCTCCTGGAGAACATTGTTGCAGTGTAGGATTCAGTCATACTCCTAATTTGCAATCATCTGGAAATTTTATTAGCCAGAGACCGCTGACATTGGCCTTAATATAAGACAAGTGATATCTGTGGTATTTGAACCCACAACTTCTGACTACAGTCTTAGACCTGACTCCTGCAGTTAGCTTGTGCTACAGACTGAAGCATGCAAGCTTACTTTTACAGTTAGGATATGCATGCTTACTTTGCTACAACTGTATAGAAAATAAATACATTTAGAAGCAAAAATAATACTTCAATTCTGATGCATACATACCCCTTGCTTCCCTCAGTCTCTCTAGATGCTCAGCATGGGCTTCACTGTTTTCTGTAATCTCTGCACTGGATATGGAATAAAGAGAATAGAAAAAAGAGAAGAGCATTATTCATACCACTCTTGCCTATATGCAACTTTCTATCTGCTATAAATTCTCTTTATCAGAATACTTACACAACTGCGGGATGTTACCAGTCTTGAACTCATCAAGCCACTGGTTGAATCACTCTTGTGCCTTTTCAGGTCACCTACACTGTTCTTCAGTGTGTGGAATGCCAATCACACTGGAGACAGCCTTGGCCAGACTATTTCATGTCTCAGGATTGTACTGGGAACCAGTATAGTCCCCATGCAAAAGCTTTTGTCTGTCATGCTTTACAAGGAGTACACTGAAGATTCTGGACTTCTCAGCACCCAACACTTGTGCCATAAATTGGATACCTAGGTATGCCCAACCACGGAGAACAACAATTGCTAAGAATTATTTCCCACCAATGCATGTTATCACATTTACTGGTAATGCACAGACGTGAACAATAATCCCAATCATGTTTGCACAGCATTAGGCAGAGAGCAACAGTGCCAAAGTGAAAAGAAAGCGGTTTATGAAAATGGAAGATTAATGTGACACTTGGCATTTGCTGCTGGAAATGTTAGGTGATTCAACTTTTCAGATATAAATTTCCTGACCTGACACATTTTTGATTTGGCTTTGTACACTGATAAAAATAGGTACTTTTCTGTTATCGGGGCAACACTTTAAATGCGGTTTCTGAGCTCTGAATCGAATGGCTTTTCATGTCTTCTTTGTCTTACTATAACCATGTGTGTGCAAAAAGTAGAAGTTACAGCTCTTTTTTTTATACTATCCATGTAATTATGTTAACACAGCTGGTTAGATTAAGAGCAAAAATACATGGCAAGACATTAGATTTGGAGCTTAGCAACCATGTTTAAAGTGCTGCCCCGATAACAGAAAAAAAAACATTAAAATAGATTGCTGTTTTATAAAAATGTCCCATGAGGAAAACATGTAAAAAAGTATGACACTTCATTTGACTTTTACATTTTTACAGTTACAACAGGTGAAACGCGCAGCAACAGAAAAGATCAAAAAGGTCATACACTGTTTACTTCCTCATTGTGTCGGAAATGGCCAACTGTCAGTTCCTTATGTATTTCTTTTAAAGCCTTATTTTTTCCAAAAAAAAGTTTGAAATACTAAGAAAACATTTTCTGAATGTTTTAATTCTACACATTATTGAAAGAAACAGTTATGCTTCTGCAGTCAAATTCCTCCTAAGTTACGATGGTCTGGTTTGCTTTACGCATAACTGCACCATCAAGTGCTATGATCTAGCAGTGAGTAGCTCTGTAGAAAAATGACATACCTGTGTTGGTGGTGTAAGTATTCTATCCACATCAAAAGGCAGAGAATAGATGCATCCTGTACTACTTCAGCTATTTAACTCAGTCAATTTTTCAGTATTTTCAAAAGGCAGGGAGATGAATGGGGAGGGGAGTGAGAAAGGCCTGGCACGGAGGTGTAAATTTTATTCATATGTTGTTGTTCCGGCCTCTTTGTAGCACACTGATAACTAGGACAAAAATATATTATTAGGGTTTTACAAAAAAATTATATACCTGTGTATTCGGGATTCAATTGCATTTTTTATATTTGATTTGTCCATTAGGTATGCAAGACGGAAACACTTTAAACGCAATCATTGAGCTAGAATTGAGTGCCTTGTCATCTTGTCATGACTTTTAACCAGGTATGAGTAAAATTTAGAAATCACATGTCCTTTTTAAAATATTATCCAATAAAATAATTTACACACATCTGCTTATATTAAGACCAAAAACACATGATAAGACACTGGATTCGGAGCTCAGCAACTGCATTTAAAGTGCTGCCCCGATAACGGAAAAGTACCTAATAATGAATTTTACAATGTGGGATTCAAGCTTATGCATAACAGACAAAATGTTTTCTTCCACAGTGGTGATTTTTGATCCTTGCCACACAAGAAGTGCTTCTCAGACATAGTCATGAATTTTATATAAATACACAAGAGACTGAGGGATTAACCATGTATGTGTGTGACCAGAGAAGGTCCTGGTTTATACATTCATGTGTGTATGAGTCATTTTGAAGTCTGTAGGGCATCAAAGACTAGATAGCACAATTATAATTACAGAAACACAGTAATCAGTATACCCTCAGTCATACATGTAATTCATACGAGCTCCAGTGCAATACATACTTAGTGTTATTAAAATTATGTGTAAAGTTTTTATGTGATATTTAATGTAAAGCAAAATGGAAACAACAGTAAAAGTATTTGCAATTTCATGCATTAAAGCCTAGACTATTTGTATTGTAGCCCTACACATACACCTGCTGCCACAGGAATAGTTAAATAATACTTGCATATTTTCCTATTCATTATTAACTTCTGAGCATTAACTGATGCACACCATATCACTCTGTGTGCTTGTGTGGCCCTCAGCATACTTGATAGAAAGTATCTGTTTTGAAATTTTCTACTGTCTGCTTCCATTCTGCAGGTGTTCTAGAGCTGAAGTTGTTGGGAAAGTTTGCTAACTGCCGCGCAATGTCGCTAAGCGGCATTGCTCAATGGAGAGCAAAAGATGCAATAGTCTACACTGTTTATTTATTTATTTTATATTTATTCCATTTGTTTACTGGAAAGTCTGACTGGGCCTAAAATAGTTAGTTTTCAGTGGATGCCCTGGGAGAAAAGCTCCATATATTACAATGATGTAACAAAACAATATTCATAGAAGACACATAATTTGTAGAATACAATGTTCATATAGGATACATGTTAAAAAATCATACATGAGGTACATATTGTAGAAGGAAAAAAAAAACAAAGGATTAAAAAATACAAAATTACTTTAGGGAAATACTATAAGAAAATGTTAGACAAAAAAGAAAGTTCAAGAGCTTAGAACTCAATTGCTTAATGAGACAGAAGCAAATATGAAAAAAAGTATATAGGCAGGCAACTAAAAGAAGGAGAAGGAGTATTGGGTAGGGAATACATTAGTTGAGGAATAGGGATGAGTAGGGAGAAATAGGTAAGGGGTAGAAGAAATCTAACTGCTTAGTGTGGTTAACCAGGGTTAGTGCAGGAGCAGAGCAAATTGTTATTGAGATGTTCCCTCAGCAATTATTTGAACTTGGCAGAATTACAAGTGTTGAGTATATATTGAGGTAAGTAATTCCAAGCTTTAGCTAGTTTGTATGAATAGATGACATCCCCATAGCAATTATTTTGAGCTGAGTTGGACTAGTAGTGTGTTGCTCTGACTGTAGTTCAGAGGGTGCTGGGTTCGATACTTGGCAGGGCTGGTTATTTGGATGGTGCAGTGGTGCAGCGGTAACATTGCCAGCTCACAGCAAGAGGTTCTCCAGTTCAATTCTCGGCTTGGGTGCCTTCTGTGTGTAGTCTGCATGTCCTCCCTGTGTTCATGTGGGTTTTCTCTGGATGCTCCGGTTTCCTTCCATGTTATAAAGACATGTGCCTGGAGTGTTTCTCCCTGGGCCTGCCCTGAAAATAGGCTTCATTCCAAGTCAGACTTTCCTGGTAAAGAAATGTTAACTATATAGAATTATTTGACTTAGTGACCTTCAGAAGAAGTTTATTAGATGACCTTAATGTTGCACTGTGGGTATTAAGTTGCTAATGGATGGACAGTTGTTTGGGTGATGAAGGTTAGAATGTGTTAGAACTAGTAGGTTAAAGGTTAAAACTTGGGAAGTTCCATCCAGTTGAGCTGGTGCAGTATTTTATAGTGATGAGTTCTTGCAGGTTTATTGGAAGTAAATCTGGCTACTTTATCATTGCAGGATTCTAGTTAAGTTAGTGAAAATGGATAAGGCATATAAGAGGGTGGATAGAAGGCAAGTTCCACAGATTGCATGTCTGGTGGTGTCAGTTAGGAAAGGATTTATTCTATATAGGGATCCTAGTTTGAAATGGAATTTCTTGATAGCTATGGCTAAGTGTTTATCAAATTTGAGTTCTTTGTCAGTGGTGACTCCCTAGTAGTTTTGTGTGATCTACTGGTTGGATAATGGCATTGTTATATGAATAAATGGCGAAAGTAGTAGGGTCAATATATATGCGTGTATATATATATATATATATATATATATATATATATATATATATATATATATATATATATATATTTGCTAGAGGAGAGGAGCATTAGTTTAGTTTTAGAAGGGTTTAAAATCAGTTGTGAGTTGAAAAGGTATTTTTCCATGCCCAGAACAGATTGTTGGGTTTTATTGATAGGACCAGGAAGGGATGGGGCAGAGCATATGATGGAGGAGTTGTCAGCATATTGAACTATTTTATCATGTCCGGTGGCTGTACAAATTCAATTTGTGAATATGGCAAAGAGTAGAGAACCAAGAACAGATCCTTGGGGTACCCCAACAGAGATGGGTAGAGGAGATTAAAGTTCATTTAGCCATTTTACTGCCTGATGACAATCGGCTAGGTAACTAATGAACCAGCTAAGGGTCGAATGTGGGAGTTTAAGAGAGGCTAGCTATCAATAAGTTGTTGGTGAGAAACTGTATAAAAGGCTTTGAAAAGATGTAGGAATATAGAGTAGGTAAGTAAATCATTGTTCTTGTGTTGGTTGTCTATGTTAATAAAGCTAATTAGGTCTGTTATTATACTATGTCTAGGTCAGAAACCATGTTGGGTGGGGGATATAATGCTATTTTTCAGGAGATGTTGAGACGTTGGGCGGGAATACATTTTTCCAGAACTTTTGCTATGGGGAGAGGATAGAAATGGGTCTATAGTTGGAAAAAATCAGTAGAGGTACCACCTTTATAAAGAGGAATTACATGGTACACTTTTCATACTGAAGGCATGTATTGATCGGTGATGGACCGATTTGTAAGGATGAATATGGGGTAAGTGATGACACCTGCAGCCATTTTGAGGAATTCATTGAGAAGTTGATCAGCACCAGTGGAAGAATGGTTGATTTTTTTATAGGGGTTTTTCTATGTGGTGAGTTTTTATGGAGTGGATATGGAAGGAGTCAGGATTTGTTCCTGATTTTATGGGTATTGATAGATGAGAATTGTTATTGCTTTTACTAATCATAGTATGAAGTTAACAAAGTGATTGTTGAATTGAGCAGCTATGTTGTTGAAAGGATCAGTTTTTGTTGGCTTAGGGTAGAGGCTTGACTAGAGTTAAGCAGCTGATTTACAGCTCCCCAGAATTTTTTGGGATTATTTTGATTCTTATTTTTTTTTTGGATTGCATTATAGTATTGTTTTTTGTCTCATTTGACGTATTTATTTTTTTTTTGCTAGATTGCAAAGTTAATGGTAGTTTTGAAGGGTAGTTGGGTTCTTATAAAGCTGGTGGTTATGACATGCTTTCTCTCTTTGCTTGAGGAGCATTTTTATGTCAGAAGATAGAGAATGTGTCTAGCTTTTATGCATTTTCTCCAATGGAGAGAAATTTGTCACTGAAATACTGAACTAGTAAATCAAGGTCTAGGAGATGTTTTAGGGGAGACCAGTTGACTTATTAAAAATGAGTTATAAAAGTTTTAAGAGAAATGTTAGATATATTGTGAACTAGCTTGTAACAGAATTCACTAGGGGGACAAGAGTGTTGTTTTAGCAGATAGGTTGGTAGGTAAGTGGTCACTCAGGCTGTCTGAAAGGCAACCTGAGTGATAAGAATTTGGATTATTAGTAGTAAGGACCCAGTCTAAGATATATATATATATATATATATATATATATATATATATATATATATATATATATATATATATATATTAACTAAGAGAAGTCATGGAGCTTAATATAGTTTGAGAGGCTGTTAGAGAAGAATGTATCCCAGTCGAGATTAAATCTCCCATTATAATAGTTTCCTGTCTTAGTGATGAAGCACACCAGTTTAAAGAGATCTTCTACAGAAGATGGTTTGCTGCCTGGGAGAAGGTAGATAGCTATGATAATATTTTTGTAAGGGTTTATTTGGAAGCAGGAGATTAGTATTTCTATGTTTGATAAGATAGGGGGGCTAATCTCTAAGCATTCAAGTTTAAGATTATCTTTATATAGTATTGCTATGCCACCAGCACATTTGTGTCCTATCTTGTCTTTGGATATTGTAGCCTAGAGGAAGGATTTCCTGATCTAGGATGTGTGGTTTGAGCCAGGTTTATGTTAAGATGGATATATGTGGTGAGTATTGAGTAATAATTACATGAACATCATGGAATTTGTTTAGTAGGCTTGTTAGGTTAAAATTTAATATTAGAAGGTCTGAGGCATTGTGCTACCAATTATTTGTAAGAGGCAAGAGAGGTGTGATTGCAGAGCTGGCATTGAATGTGTGGGGAGGTGGGCATGGATTGGGATGTATGTCTCTGCATAGTAGAATGTGAGTGGAGAAGGAGGGTGAAGGTGCATACATTTGTAAAGTAGTCTAAGGAATTTGTAAGCGGGGTTGAAGTAACATTTTGATGGAAGAAGTTTGAAAGAGGTGAGTTCTGTGATAGAGTTATTAAATAGTTGAGGATATATATTAAAGCTGATTGGAAGGGTAGGGGAACACCCAAGTTGGGTAAGCTGGGGAGTGTGTGACTGTGATGTGAAAGTTGTGATAATATGTAGAAAGGTAGGCAGAGAATAGAAAGGTTGTTAGTGTGGTGAGTAGAAGTGGCATGTTGATTGGAGGCATGTTCTGTATGGAATATAACTGGATGACTGGGGACGAGATTGAGTAGTTAATAGAATTAGATAGCTTACCTAAGTATGTGTTCGAATAGGTGGGTATTTAATTGGATGATTAGAACTGGACAGGACTAAAAATGGGTATATAAGAGGAAATGGTTAAATCTAAGAAAGGTGTGAGTGGGTAGGAATGGGGTTGGGTTGGGGAGCGGAGTGAGCAAAAGTGAAGTAAGGGCTAATGGAGTGGGTTGGCCCAGGTCATTACGGATGATATTGAGACAATGAAAGCAATTTACCAAGCAGCTAAGAACTAGAAGCATTTGTACGTATTCTTAGCTGTGACCATATGTTAATACAGTCATACAGATAAATGTATACAGCTTCCAGCAACTTTTGGGTCTAGAAGAATCAGTAAATGTAAAGAAGGACAGCTACAACAATGCCATGGGTAAGAGAAAGTAGAAAAGGTGAAGGAGAGTAGAAATAGATTAAGTTCAGTGGTGTGCCCGCAGACATTATTCACAACTAAGATTATTATAATGCCAGGATTTTTACATACTTTAAAATTTAATTAGATTGATTGCCATGCAGGTATATTGTAGTTGAGGGCGGTTAATAGAGATTTGGGCTGGCAAAGGAGCAATCACACTGCAGGTATTAACTGGGAGCTACAACATTAACATTTTAGTAGACTTGATTGCCAGGCAGGTATATTGTAGTTGAGGAGGATTACAAAGCTTCGGACTGGCAAAGCAGCGTTCACTCTGCAGGTATTAACTGGGAGTTACAGCCTTCTTTGTAACTTTAGCTAGCAGCAGATAAAGAGCTCTTATCCACTATCAGGGATCCAGAGAGCTCAGTGGAAGTGCACAACAGTATTTGACTGATGTTGTTCCTGCTGTTTCATGGAGAACAAATATGTCCCAGGAGGAGTTTCCAGGTATGCTTACCTATGTCAATTTTTAAATATTTCTTCTATTGTAAAATATTGAAAGCAATACTTAAGTTTAATATTCTTTTTTTTGGGGGGGGGGGGGTAGATATAGATTTATACAGTTAAATACACATTCTGGTTCATTACACATGAGCTTGAGTTGGACATGTCTTCCAAGTTTCAGTTAAATGTATTGTTAATGAACATATAAAGACCGAAGGTTTTTCCCACTGTGTTATAGGCATTGTGATGATGGTGCCCTTACATTTTGCTTAACTTCTTCCAGGATCATCCTCCCTAGCAAGTGTGGAGTCATCTGCACTTGGTAAACCAAACATTTTTTTTCAGTACTGATGAGCATTTCAGAAAAATATTAATTTATCCATATGTGTGAGGTGGGAGTCAGGACTGTTTGTGTATTGGTGTACTGTCTTTGAGAGTGGCACTAGTGTTAGTTTGTTAGCATATGTTGAACTGTAGTAGTGTAGCTATTAATCTTTTTCCTGTGTTTGTTACATATTATCACAGGTGATCCTGACAGTGGAAGTGTAAGACCCATACCAACTATCAGAGTATCGGCAGACTCTGATGATGATGGTTGCCAGACAGAGGCACAGTTGGGGGTGCAGAAGTTGAATCTGACACTGTGGGTGACATTCAGCCATCCCCTGCAATTCCATTGTACACAGCCAGTAGGCCTATGCAAACCCATTCAAATGGGCCCTCAGATGTTGGACAAGTGGAGGGAAACACTTGATCAAGGTCCTGTAGTTACTGTGGCTTAAGTGCCTATTGGCTATGGCCATACCCAAAGTGTGGGTGAGGTGCCATGCAGGGGGGGGTTGTTCGGGTTGCTTAGAGGATGACTGCTGTCAATCCCTTACCTGATCTAGATGTCTTTCTGTGCTACTCAATGTATGTTTAGTGTTGTCATGGAGGCACAGGCATGTTCCAGTAGGGCCTCCAAGGAAACATTTAGGGTTGTAGATATGGCACAGGCTGACATGTGTGACTGCCTTCACTGTGTTGCCGATTCAATGGATCGGATGACACATGTTGGAATAGGTCATGTCTTTGATGGAACATCTGCTGGGAGAGGAATGGAATCAACATGGGCATAGATCAGCCACATCATCTGATGTTAGCTGACATGGCTGTGCCTGATCATGCTCCCATAGTGGCACTACTTCTATTGCTTCATCACTGGTTGATGTGTCCACACCCAGACATGGCAGGTCATGCTCCTGGGCATACTTATAAGGGTTGGTCATTCAGCAGACATCAATCATGTTCATATATCAGAAGTGCATCTGATGGTGGGTGTGACCATGCCAGGGCAACTCCTGGCAAAGCCAGTTCTCAGGGTGGGTCAGGAATGATGACAATGAACTGTCACCTCTAACATGCACAGCTCACACCTGCCTGACATACCAGGATGCAGAGCTAGCACACTGCTGAGTTGTGTTCTTGCAGACACTCACACACACATTTCACCTTGAGTGCTCACACAGACACACACACACACACACACATGACAGTTACATGGGTCAGTCATGAGGCTTACAGCTCATTCTGTATCAAAAGCCATTTGATACTTTACCCAAATGTCTGCCTGTTTCTCTTACTTACTCAAAGGAACTCACTACCTTTTATGTTATCCTAGGCCTGCTGCCCCCCAATCCCCCCCCACACACACACACACATCCGCAACACCCCTATGCAAATGATGATAACTGTGCCATATCCTTCTTTTCTATCCTCTGGATTCAGGGATACATAAGCTTTGTGTCTGATGCTCAGGGTGCATAGCTGATTAGTGCTTAGTATATCTGTGTTTGTGATGCTGATTTGCAGATTGTACTGCTTTGTGTTGTGCACATCCCTGCCAAACTGTTAGACCAAGTAAGCTGGACCAAACCATAAATAAAATTGTGACAATGGCCCAACAATGAGGAGGGTTTTTAAACATTGTGGTCTTACAAACCTAGACAGTTGATGGAATAACAGGTATTGCATTACTATTTTTATGTTTGTTCTGAGGGATATGAAGTCTTAAAATGAAATGCATGTCATTATTTTCTAACTTCACTCCTTAATGATTTTCCACTACAAATATATGAGGCCAAAATGTGGATATTCATTGAAAATCTGTAAATTTTAGATGTAAGGCCTATTACTTGATAGAGAACACATATATTCACATAAGTCACTGCTGTCACATCTTGATGTAATTGCTGTGAAAATCACCCACCTTATACTTACTTACATTATCAAGTAACAGTAAGCAAGGATATGCCATTCATTTGTATTCTTAAAAATGTATTGTTCTATTTGATGCTCATTGTGTACCTCTGAAATCCAGAAGTTGCAAGAGTTTTACTTCAGGGACTGTCTCATTCTGATACTAGCAGTACACAGCCATTACATGGGTAAATAAAGGTTGTGAGTGTTGCCTGACATCAGTGTTACTGTATGTATGTGCAGTGGATGAAGGTTTTAGCCCCTTAGGTGCCGAGTTATTGTGCTATCTGTTGCCTCTTGACCAGTGTGAGGCAATATTGCGCACGTCTATGTCTGCCTGCAACCACAGTAGCTGATGGATCCCCCTCTGAATTCTCACCTGCATGTGGCTGTGGTGACCTTGCCAATGATGTTGAGATGTGTTGCACTTCCACATGCTGTTCCTGCCAAAGTTGCTTCCTAAGAATAATGTTATGGACCATGGCACAGACAGTGAATATTTCAGTACATGTACCGGGATTGTACTGCAGGGCTCCCCCAGATGTATCTAGGCACTGGAACTATGATTTCAGCAGCCCAAACACATAGTCTATGACATTTCTTATTTGAGTGTGTGCCTCATTACAGTGTTCTTCAGTTGGTGTGTGTGCATTACTGATGAGCGTCATCAGCCATGGTTCCACTGCATAATATGCATCCCCCTGTATTTGACCATGTGGGATATCCCCCCCAGTAAACTTTTCATACAGTTGAGAGTTGTGCCAGATATGTGAGTTGTGGAAACTGACTGGGTTATCAGCACACACATTCAGGATGATTCCCTTAGCGTTACACACAACTTGGTAGTTAATTGAGAGGAAATCCTTTCTATTTATGTACATTCTTCCCTGTTCCCTGGGTGGTGCTTTGGTTTCTACATGTGTACAGTCTATGGAACCCAGGACTTTAGGATAGTGTGCTACAGGGTAGAACTCCTGCATAGTTCTGGATCTGTTGTCAGCTGTATGGAAAAAAAATATGTGCACACTGGCATGTTGCAGCATAGCATGCAGGAATTGATGGAGGATCCTGGATGCTGATGCCTGTGACACTGCCTAGCATTTCCCCTGTTGGCCTCTGGAAGGTTCCTGTAGCTAAAATTCTAGGTGGTACACATACCTTAGTCTCCATTAGTACTGGTTCCCCTTGGTTTGCTCTTGTTGTCAGTTGAGGATGACAGAGGTTACAAAGTTCCTGTAGTGTGTCTATCCACCCTGTAGTGCTCTATAATTTCCACCTCATACAGATTAAGGAAAAATTAAATGGGGTCTAAAAACTCTTCTCCTTCTTGGCCGTGGTCTATCACCAGCAGCAGAATAGACGTCAGCCTGCTGCACATACACATGAATAAGAGCAACAGCAACCCCTAACATTCTTTCTGTGTAGGCTAGTGTCTGTGGCTGTATTCCAATAGGTTTTGAAATTCACAGGGAAAACCAGCACTGAGTCTACACAGTTGCTTTATAGCTTGTTGAATAGCTCCTCCATCTTGGATTAGTTGATTAGCATATGATTCAGCTACTTATGCTGTAATTAGTATGACATGATATTTATTATGATTGTGAAGCTCTACACTGTGTGTAGAGCCACTTACTGAATAGAAAGCAGTGTGCTATCTTGTGCTCATTTATTTATTTATTTGTTTGTTTATTTGCAATTTGATTACTGGGGAAGTCCACTGGGCCAAAGTGACCCATTTTCAGTGGAGGCCCGGAGAGAAAAGCTCCAAGATGCATTATACAATTTAGATACAAATTATAGTTAATATTAAAGATCTTATGTAGAATAGTTACTCATAAATGCATTCAATATCATGCATAGTTAACAAATTCATTAAGCTTGAAGGCAGGGATCACACAGTTTCATTTGAGGAAAACGGATATGGGTTAGGCATGGAAACAGTTTACATACAAACCTTTTAAGAAAATGTAAATATGCTTTGCATACACACATCAACAGTAGAATTATTTACAATATTTACAAGGTTGGGCTGTGTGAGGGTAGCTGTAGGAGGTGAGAGCTTAGAGAGGAGCTATAGAAATTGTTGAGAGCTTAGATAGGCTCATAGGAAGATAACTATGAGAGTTATAGAGCTTGGGAACCAGAGCAAGAACCCCCTTGGATTAGGTTGGGTGAAGGCAGATAAAGTTCCATTTACTGGACAGGTGTTTGAATAGTTGGGTTTTGAAGCTTTCTGAGTTTGGTATGGTTCTTAGTGTGGAGGGAAGATAATTCCATTTTTTGCCTAGTGAGAAAGATAGTAGAAGTTGGCCAGCAGGACATTTAGGTTTATGGATAGCAATTAAGTTTTGGTTTTCAGATCTGAGAGCTCTGTTGGGTGTATAAGGGGGAAGGATGTTAGTTAGAGTGGGACATTTTGCTGGGTGAAATATGAGTCTATGTGCAGTAGTGAGTTGGAGATAATCTAGGTAGTTTGGGAGTTCAAGCCAATTCAGGGATTGTAGGGTTAGGCAGTGATGGGTAGCATTTTTAGAGTTAGAGGTAAATTTAGAGATTTTGTTGTAGCAGTTTTCTAGTTTAGATGTGATAGAGGAGGACAGGTTGGTTAGGAGAGGGGCTT
The DNA here is from genome assembly GCF_019279795.1 of Protopterus annectens. Taxonomy (NCBI): domain Eukaryota; kingdom Metazoa; phylum Chordata; order Ceratodontiformes; family Protopteridae; genus Protopterus; species Protopterus annectens. Next base: position 1,478,587,825 of record NC_056728.1, on the reverse strand, counting down.
GCACATGGTTTTTAGTGGCTTATGTAGGCTTTATTGAATCTGCACCAATGTCTTCTCAACATTATGATAAATCTATCCATTTATCTTAGAACAAGCTGGTACTTACTAATGTCTGGAAACCTGTCAAGTACCTGTTCATACTGAGAAATAGAGACCAAAACAAAGCCACTGAAACATATAGAATATAAGACAGAGAGCATTTTTCTGAAGATAAAAGATCAAGTCTTGAAGGTTCCTCCATTGGAGTATGTTCTCTTCATCAAAACATCTTTCTTGGCTTTCTGGATTTACAGGTCTTCATTGTATCCTTTGTGAACCTAGTCTGTACAGGGTAATGGTTATGGTATTAGGTCTCTGCTTGTATTTCTGCAAATGTTTATTACATATACAAGAATGTATTGTTCTTGTTTTCTAATATTGTAAAACCATCATTTTGGGTGATGTGGACTTAGTTTTTTAATTGTGTTTGATCTTTAGATTTTGTGGCATTTTTGAGATGGTTGAACAGGGCTCATATAAGATGACTGTGCTGACACTAAAGAGCACTCCCTCTCCTTTTCGATTGTTACCTCTTTTTCCTGTGCCAGTTTTTGTGACATGTTGGATTTATGCCATAGGACAATAGAACATATTGTTATGTGCATAGTTTTAGGAATGGGGTTTCAACTTTGAGAATATTTAGATGTAAACTATATTATAGTTTTGTCAGAACATTAAAGAAAAACAGATTTATTTTTCTGATTATTGATAAGGGACTTCATAATTTCTTTTAGCACATCAATGGTCTTTTTTAGCAGAGTGAAACATCCAAGGCTTTACCAGAAGTTTAAACTCATCCAGATATTGTTTTTTCTTCAAGATAAACTCCTATGCTGTACAGAACAAGCCTAAACAAGGTTGCTTTCTCTCTGTTAATATATTCTGTATTAGGGGGCCAGATGAGGTAAGCAATTTATTTCTTAAATAATGTACTTGTATTATAGCAATAATCAATTCTTGTTTGGGGGTATTTCAGGATTTTCAGATGGTTGCCTTTATTTAATCACTCAGTCTCTGTCCTCATAATCAAACATCACCAATCATAGATAAATCCTGATATACCCACACACAGTCTTGGATTATATGCTGAGCACTCCTGCACTGAGGGTATGTGTGTGTGTGTGATGTTTGGCCTGACAGATAATAAATGTTACACGAGATTGTGTGAAACCAGTTTTGCACTGTTTAAATTTAGAGAATGGTGTTCACAGTTTAGCACTAGCCTCCAATATTCACTATTATCCTGCTTGTGAAAGCAATCCTTTTCATAATCAATGATAGCTTTTTTATTACAAACTTATCTTTTGGCAGAGCAAAAAGTATCAGCATATCCAGGGCTTTTTCAGTAAGAAGTGCCTGTAGTTTTTAGATGGGAATCCTGAAAAAGACATTGTGCTAAACATTTTAAGGATGAGCAAGGAAGAACATGAGAAAAAGATTGAAGAAAGCTTAATTTGTTGTCCACTTTAAGGTTTGCACTGTCAGCTAATTATACAAATATTGTGAAAGTCCTGCACCTTTGTACTGTAACCATACACCTTGCTTACTTTTGTATGGAAAGCACCTAGTTCAACAGTTTTAGAATTTAAATACTCCTTGCTATAGTCTGAACTCATCGGTTATATTCTGTGGAACTAAAACATTTTGTCCCGGTCCCCTTTAATAAACACAACACACCGAATGGCATTTGACGACCTTTATTAAAACTTCCATAACATAACTTTGATTACCAGAATTTGTTAAATACAACTGGACATAGTGTGGTCGATTCTAAGCACAGCATAAACATCTTTGCAATGTTAATCAGGACAGCGTACCTGCTCATCCTGCCCCAGTAAGCAGAGCCCGTACATTTGCTCACTTACTTTACTTATAAACATCCTTATAATGTTAACCAGGACAGCATACCTGCTCATTCTGTCCAGTAAGCAGTGTCCATAACAAATATTAATCAGGACAGCGTACCTGCTCATCCAACCCTGTAAGCAGCGTCCATACCTTTGCTCACTTACTAAACCAGTCACTGAATTACCTTCAAATCAAATAAGCAATGTCCTTACCTTTGCTTGCTTATGTATTCAACCAAAACTCTTGAAATGCACCAGCAGACACCAGAGGGGGAACAGAAGATGGCAAGCCTGTCCTTCTTCTCACCACCAGCCTTCCCAAGCTGTTCCCCCTCATCACCAACTTCCACCAGCTAGCCACCCTTAGGGGATAAGACCAAACATCATTCGGTGTACAATAATTACCAGGACACTACCAGCCCCTTGGCAATTACCTAATGTTTATCAAAGCATCACCTGTCATTGGAGCCAAAATACTTAACTGCAACCACCAAATTAAGGCAATTGCATATCACCTTTCCCAAGCAATTCCTTTACTTACCCAATGACATGCAAAACCTAAAGAACTTCAAAATGCCATTTAACAACCTCCTTGCCAACACAAGCTACCCATATCAAAAGTAAGGCACCTAAACCCCATGATGGCTTTAGCAGTCTGACCCCTTTTTGCTCTATCAATACCCTTGAATGCCACCAACAATATATCAAACTGAAAATGCCCTATGCAACAGGTCAAAACCAGATTATACCAGAAAAAAAATATCCTATGCCACCTGGTCAATACAAAATTAGTGACATACCAATGCCATCCCGCTTGTATAAGCTAAACTACATCAACTATTAAGCCTACCAAAGTAACCCATTCAAACTGGCCAAATAAACATGTCGTGCATCTGCAAGAAATCACCACTGCTCCAACTGTAATGTGCCTTAATGGCCATTGAATACAATTACTGAATACCTTATAGCCTCTCCAGTACTCAGAACATCCAGAAAACGAGGGGGCGTGGCCAAGGATGAACACAGGATAGCAGCAGATTTCTTCAGCTCCACCAATTTCATTACACTGACAGGAATTAATTACTTAAAAAATTAATTTTTGAAGTAATTTTCTTTCTAAATATGTTTGTTTTATATAGTTCTTGAACTATATCTAAAAAAGAAAGGAAATCTTAACAATATTCCTGTCAGAAATCACTTTGGAAATTTTCCTGTCAGTTTATCAGTCTGAAATGAGTTCTAGTAAGACAAATTCTCAAGACTCCAGCATCAAGAAAGAACTTCAGTCTCTGATAATTATAATCCAGCAACTTACTGCTAAGATGGATAAAATGGATACTAAAATAGACACCTTCATAGAAAAAACTACAAAACAAATAGACTTGTTACATATAGACCTGCAACAACAGAAGATCCAGATGACAGGCATAGAAGAAGCTGTGAATGACATGGAAAATAGAATACAAGAAGAGGAAATCAACATTGAGTTTCTGCTGAAACAAAATACACATTTACAAACAAAGCTGGATGACCTGGAAAATAGATCTAGGTGCACTAACATTAGGATTTTTGGACTGCCAGAAAATATTGAAGGTAACAATATTACTTCTTTTTTAACAACATGGCTCCCTAAAACTTTAGACTTACCAGAAGCATTCTCTTTTGGTATCGAAAGAGCACATAGATCTATAGCTAATACTAACTCTAACAAAAACTATCCTAGATCAGTTATAGTTAGATTTCTATCATCTTTTGATAAAGAGATGGTTCTTAAATCTGCTTGGGCTAAAGCTACTGTTAAGATTAATGAGACAACTGTGCGTTTTGACAATGACTATTCTTCCATGGTAATAGCTAAAAGAAAAGTTTTTCTGCCACTAATAAGGGAGCTTAAAAAAGCACAGTTTAAAACATACCTTCTGTTTCCTGCCAAGTTTAAAATCTTCCTTTCTGATGGTCCTAAAATTTTCGATGACTTAGACTCTGCTTTACTGTTTATCAAAAAAAATAAGATTTTGGATAAAATAGAAGAAATGGAATGGGCTAGTCCTTCATTAAAGAGACTGGCAACTGAAACTTTGTGGAAGACTTCAGAGAAGAAGAAGAGACTAAAAAACAAATGATTTGTTCTAGGTTTTTTTTTCTCTCTCATCATTTTATTTCATTATTAATCTTTTTAAATATAGTTCCTGCATTTCCAAGAAGCAACAAATATTTTGAAAAAAATTTAATCAAAGTTATTCTATGTGTGCAAAGGAATGTTTTGTTTCATAACTAGTCAAAATATCTGGAGATTTAATGGCAAGTTGTGATTCAACTTGTTCTCTTTCTGAAAAGGAGAAGTAAGGTCAGTAATTTGATACATTTTTTTCTTTATCTTTTTTTTCTTCTCCTTTTCTTCTTTTCTTTGTTTAAACAATGACATTCTATTTAGATTATGTAGTGGGTGAAGGGTGGGGGAAGGCAGGGAGAGAAGAGTAATGAAAATATGATTAATAGAATAATAACATATTTATTCCTTGTAAAAAGTTTATATGTTCTTCAAATGCTATTCCTAATTATACTTTCTTGATTACACTGCTTATGCTTGTTTGTAAATAATCTGTCATGCTTTAACTAATAATAATTAGAACTAAATAATAGTAAATAATATGTTTTATTTTTAACTCTATTAATATAAACAGTAAGTAATATTCCATTGTATATACTTCTTATAGCTTTCTCTTACATTTTTTTTATTTCTGCCTTACACCCTTTTACTTTCTACTCTCTTTTTCTTTTCTTTATTAATATATAGAAATGCTTTTGATCATATAGACACAGTAAATAATAAGATTTGCATAAAAATTGAGTTGGGACAAAAATATTGAGTTTTATTACTTATTAATAATTTTGGGCTTAATTTCACTTACATAGAGGCTGTAATAATCTGTAAAATACATTGTGAAGGTTTTGTCATGTTTAGATGCATTTACACTGCTAAATGAATGTTTGTCACTAGTTTTTAATAAGTTTCCCGCCAAAATGTTAAGAGAGACAATCTGGGATGTGGGCTGTCTCATGCACAGTGTCCATGAGCTACTTCAAAAGCTTCAACTCTCAGAATTCTCACAGAGAAGCTGAAAGCAGCTAGTCTCACCTTTGACCTAGATATCACACTGACACATCACAGATTCAGCAATGACACTCTACCAGGAAATACAAATGATACAAATGTGACTATGTGAAGGAAAATGAACTCTTTAACATCTAAATGTGAGTTATTTTATATAATTACTTAAATATCTATGTTATAATTTATAAAATATGTCAGTTATAATGAGTTTAAATGATACAGTTTCTTGTAGTAAGTAAATGTCTTATTTTAGAAGGCATAGAAAATGAAACATTTATTCAAGTGTTTTTGAAAATCTACTTAACAGCAGCTTAATAATCTGTGTTAAAAACTTATGTTCCAAACATATACATTACTATAACTCATTTAATTCATCTGATTGACAAACATAAATAATTTTATAACTCTATACTGGAAGAAATTGTCATGTGATATATTTTAAAGCAGTAGTATAGCATGGATGTAAAATCTGGTTACTAAAATGTGTTTGCTGTGCATTATTTTGTATAAAGCAGACAGATTTATTGTAGGGACAGCAAGTAAGATAGTGCTCAGTAAGGACATAACTCAGTGAGATCAGATATATATATATATATGTGTGTGTGTGTGTGTGTGTGTGTGTGTGTGTGTGTGTGTGTGTGTGTGTGTGTGTGTGTGTATGCATATGTATATATATATATATATATATATATATATATATATATATATATATATATGTGTGTGTGTGTGTGTGTGTGTGTGTATATATATATATATATGTGTGTGTGTGTGTGTGTGTGTGTGTGTGTGTGTGTGTGTGTGTGTGTGTGTGTGTGTGTGTGTGTGTGTGTGTATATATATATATATATATATGTGTGTGTGTGTGTGTGTGTGTGTGTGTGTGTGTGTGTGTGTGTGTGTATATATATATATATATATATATATATATATGTGTGTGTGTATGTATATATGTATATAAGTGTTTCTGAGAATCTGCATAACTATGCAGTATGATTTATAACAATTTCTATGAATACAATATTTTATTCTATTGACAATAATGAGTTTGAGTAAATGCTCATATACAAGCAATTCAAGGTTTTTTGGAAGCTGTTAATTGCATTTACATGACAGAAAATAGATGCATCTTAATATATGTAATGTCTGAATCATATTAGCCAAAGTTTTTGATTTAAATGAATGTTAGAACTTATTTTTCTCTCCTCTTGATTTCTAACATCAAGATTATTTGAATGCTATTTGAATACAAGTGTTTTATATTACATGGATGTATATAGTAGTATGAACAGTTTTTAAAAAAAAAAAAAAAAAAGTTTATTTTAGTTTATATGATGCTGTTTTACCAAATGTGTAGTCTTGTCTTGCTAGATAATTGAATTGAAAACTGTTAACCTCAGTTAAATATAACTAGTATTAAATTGATAAGGTGGTAGCTGAGGTACTGCTGCTTAGGGTAGGGGGTTAACGTGAGTGGTAAATACTACTCTAAGTTGGAGTTTATAACTCCAGGCTGGATGCAAGGTTTAATCCTTACATTATTTTCACTTGTTCATTGTTATTTGTATATAGTTTTGACATCCACAATATATTTTGTACATTCATTGTCACTACCAACAAAATTGAATCCTATACGAAATCCCATAAGAGATTCAATAAATACAGCTATATTTAAAGGTACACCTAAAGGAGGAGATGTAACATTACTTATCTTGTTATTTGTTATTTTGATCATAAAATTCTTAAGTTTTAAAAATGCCAAATGACATCTTTAAAAGGAATTTCTTTAAACATTAATGGATTGAATAATCCATGTAAGAGGGCAAGCCTAAAAAGATACATTAATTTACATAAGGCCAACTTAGTCTTCCTGCAAGAAACCCATCTCATGAAAAAAAGATATTGATAAACTAGCCACAAACAAATATACAGTATTGGTTAGTTCAGAGCACACTCAGAAAAAAAGAGGAGTGGCTATTTTATGGAATAAAAGTATGCCCATTCCTAAAACCATTAAGTCTTATCAGGATGACAAAGGAATGTTTTGTATGGTTACAATACAAATTAATGGGAAGACTTACACTTTAATTAATGTTTATTGGATACCTGGAATTGGTATTAATACAGTGAAACATCATCTTGATAAGATCATATCATTCTCTATAGGAGATATTATTTTAGCTGGTGACTTTAATTGTATACTACATGAAAGTGATACTACCACAATAGGGAAAAGAAGAATTACATCTAATGCAAAAAATTTAAATGATTTTGCTAATTCTTATCATTTGAATGATATTAATAATCAGATAGATTCAAAGTCATTACCATACACCTTTTTTCTAACAGATACAAAACTTATTCAAAAATAGATAGGGTCTTTATTTCTAACCAGATGGTAACAGATTTAATTAATTCCAAAATCATTTCATGTCCTATATCTGATCATAATTAAATTGTTTTTGAATTCATGATAAAAAATACTCATAATGTTCAGATCAAAAGGATACCAGCATACTTAACTCAACTAAAAGACTATAAAGAATATATACTTTCAGAAGTAAAACATTTTTTAGACATAAATAATACTCCTGAAGTCTCCATTGTTTATGTTTGGAATGCCTTAAAATCATATCTATATGGACAAAGTATCAGTTGGTATAATAATAAAAGGAAATCTTGGGATAAGGAATTGTTGGATATTCAAAGTAAATTAGACTCTTATAAACATAATAATAAAGAAAATATTATGGACAAGAAAGTTATTGAAGAAATAAACAAACTAAATGAGAAATACAAAGAAATTTTAACTCATAAAGTTAAAATAACTTTAGAGAAATACAAGTTTTTGTCTTATTCAATAAGCCCCAAATACTTACATAGACTTAAAAATAAAACAAAAAGGTTGAATAAACAAAACCATATCAAAGAAATCTTTTCTCTAAGGAAAAGAAGAATGTTTCTAGTATACCAGAAATACTAGATGAATTTAGAAATCACTTTCACAAAATTAACCATAATAACATTAACATGGAACCTAAAGATAAAATAAAGGAGTTTATAACCACAAACATGAATAAAAAGCTTAATAAACAACAGATTAAACTATTGGACAAGAGTATTTCATATACAGAAGTTATTACACAAATAAATAAGCTTAAATCAAACAAAGCACCGAGTAATGATGGTATTATACCAGAGATATATAAAATCCTTTCTAAAAGTACATATTCATTAATACATAAGGTTTTTATTTTGGCCCAAACTGAGTTAATAACCCCCCCATCTTGGCAATATACATTTATTTCGTCAATTTTAAAACCTAATAAAGATCCAACTAGATGTACTTCATATCGGCTCATCTCATTACTTAATGTTGATTATAAAATATTTATGAGTATCTTTGCTGATAGATTGAAGACAATCATTCCCGGCATTATAGATATAGATCAGACAGGCTTCATTGTAAATAGAAATACTTTTGATAATATAAGAAGAACTTTAACATTAATAGATTTTGCAAATAGGAAAAAGAAAGATTTAACACTTATTAGTCTTGATATAAGTTCAGCATTTGATTCAGTAAGTTGGGACTATCTGTTTACCTTAATGAAGTGCACAAACTTCTCAGATGCATTTGTAAATTTAATTGAGCATTTATACAAAGGAACGTTGGCTTATATTAAGGTAGGAACATATGTTTCACAAAAAATACCCTTTCTTAAAGGTACAAAACAAGGATGTCCACTTTCTCCACTATTATTCACTTTAGTAATGGAGCCTTGGGCTAATTTGATCAGAAACAGTACTGACATAGAGGGTTTTGAAATAGATGAAAATACAACATCCAAAATTCAACTTTTGCAGATGATGTTCTAATTACATCAGCAGGATCTAATTCTTCTATGCAGTCTCTATTTGATAAAATGATGAATTTTAAAAGTATTTCTGGTTTAATATTCAATGAAGAAAAACTAAAATACTACCTATATATACGAAAAAATATTCTCATTAGTGATTTTACTAAATATGTACCCAATTCAGGTCAGATAACTTATTTAGGTATAATACTATCTAAAGATATTAAATCTATTATATATAATAATTATAATACCTGTTTTCTTAATATACAAAATCTTTTTAATACCTGGAATAATATGTTTTTACTATGGAGGAGAGACTTACAATTATTAAAATGATAATATTCCCCAAGATTTTATACTTAATACAATCAATAATACTTCCACCTACAAAAATAATTATCAAGAAACTGAATACACTAATGTTAAATTTCCTATGGGCACCTAATAGACCTAGGATTGCATTAAAGAAACATACTAATAGCTGGTCTCAAGGGGGTATTTCTTTTCCAGACTTTAATTTATATACTATCTCTTCTATTGTAAAAGTTATTACTTTATTAATAGATCAGTCATATGTCGCAAAATGGAAAGATTATTGGGAGCTAATTAGTATGCACTTCATGAAAATCTCCTTAACACATAAAAATATGATTGTAAATAACTCCATGTTATGGTTACTAGAGGAATTTTGTACTTCACCTATTACACCTAAACATATGGTTTGTTACCTATTAAATATTATTATTAGTTATCGTAACTTTATATTCATGCACCCTAAGTATAGGGAATGGAATTTTATTGTATTCCCTATAATGTATACTCAGGGTATGCTTTTGTCATCTACTTCTGAAGGAACTCATTTAACTATAGATAATGATCTAAAGTACTGGTATCAGTTGATATCTGATAATAAAGTTAAAAATCTAGATTTCTTAAAACAAGAATTTGATCTAAGAGAAACTTGCTGGTTAGAGGTTCAGACCTTTAGACAACATCTCATTAATAAAATAGATCTAATGTCTATAACAGTTAAATAATCTATTCCAGCACTGATTGATTACTTGATATTAAATTTACAACATAAAGTTTCTGATAAAGGTAAACTTTCATACATACATAAAATTATCAGACAAGAAACTTTTTACAGTGTAGATTCATACTGGAATTATTTCACTTCTATTAATGGGGACCCACCAAATCAACAAGATAAACAATATATATTGGAATCTGATTATAGAACTACGTCTTCCTTTGTCTGGAGACTTTATACATGGAAATCTTTACATAGATCTTTTTATACACCTTTGATGATGAATAAAATAAATAATAAAGATAATTTATGTAAGAGATGTAATGTAGAAATTAATGCTGACTGGGCTCATATGTTTTATGACTGTATAAAATTGAAAGAATACTGGAAGTCAATTAATGAATTTTTGCAGGCTCTTTTTACAGATAATTTCATTATTTCTAAATCTCTTATATTATTCAACACACCTGTACCTCAAAGTGTTAAAAAGGTTAAGCTTCCCTTGTTATGGTCTATTCTAGCAGTGGCTAGGAAAATAATAACTAGATATTGGATTTCAGATACACCTCCTTCATTCAATGAATTTAAAAATGTTATGAATATAGTGTGCCATATGGAAATAAACACAATTAGGACAAGAACAAATAGAAAAACATCTTATTATATTGTATGGGATAATTTACAAAATTTGTTAAAAAATTTTTAATTTCAATAGCATGGTATTTTAGTTTAATTAATTGATCTGATTGTTTTGGATGTCTTTGTAAATACTTTAGTTGTTTTGTTGAATATTATAATAATACCTGTTTTAATTACTTGTATAAAATTGTTATGATATTTCTCTTATATGTTAAAACAATAAACCTGTTTTGAAAAAAAAAGAACATCCAGAAAACAAAACCATTACTTTTCAAGTCCATTTTAATCAGGGCATTGACCGTTATTCACTCAACACTCCATTTTTAACCTCAATGTGCCCACCCAAGTGATCAGGACTGCCACTGAAACATGCCATGCATCCAGATTTAAACATGCAGCAAAACCATTATCACTATGACGACCATCTAACATATGTGATCTATATGTTTTCCTGTACAAATATAACCAATATTCAGTAACGAGCAACTTAGCAGCATGGAAAAAAACCCAAGAATACCCACCGAAACCCACACAAACACAAGGAGGGCACGCAAGGCCCACAAAACTGGACAATAATCAAACTGAAGAACCTCTAGATGTGAAATGACACAAACTGCTGCAGCACTGCATCCCATGATATTTAAATATTAAAACTTTTAAACTGCTGCACCATTGCATCCCATGATATTTAAATATTAAAACTCCTAATTCTACCATGGATTATACATTATCCTGTAATACAAATCAAATGAGGTCATAAAACATAATACTTATTCTAGAGTTAAACAAAAAGTTGGTTGCGATACTTTCTTCTTCTTCCGAATCACTGTGCTTGCCTTTTAACCTATCCATTTCTGATTACACACCCAATGACCCCACTGCTTATTTGACACCAAAGCATGATCATCTGCAAACTCACTGTATCTCACCACTGGAACTCATCACACCATCATCTACAAAGACAAGGACAGAAGTAAATTCTATAATATGTAAGGAGAAGGCTCCATCTTATACCCACCTATTCCAAACTACAGCCACAGCATTCCAAGACCCCATCTGCAAGAAAGAAAAGACATGGAAGTCATCCAAAATACATAATACACATTCCAAGATATCTTCAAGAACAACCTATTCTGCCAACCCCGGAAGGAATGTACCACCGCCACCCACATCTGTGACAAAACAGTCAAAACTGAAACTATGCCTCCAATGCCCTATCAAATAGCCTTGTCCTTCTCTTCTGTCCCATTTCACTCCCTCATTATGCAAGATCCTAAGGCTCTCCTAACTCCTTCTCTGTTTCTATACCATGTGCTTACGCTACTGCTCAGACTGTAATGCCTCTACTCTTAACTCTCCCACTATCTTTCTTCATTACCAACTTTCTGGCTATTATTTCCTAACTGAAACAAACATTTTGTTTTCATGTACTATAACAGTCAATGTGTTAGACTGCACTACCTACCTACTTTGGCCACATAGGTTATGTATATAGTGAGCGTGACTATTATTCTATACAATGTTTAACTTGATGGAATTGTCTAGATGTCTAGTATATATTGTAATATCCCGTAGCATAGTTTATGTTCTTTCCACTTATTTTGTATAGTATTTCTAATGTCATTTGGATTGTACTGGATTATACAGTATTTGTATTGTACTAGATTATACTGTATTTCTGTATGTGAAGCTTCTCTCCCAGGGCCTCTCCTGCAATTGGGTTCTGCTTCCATTCCAAGCTTTTAACCACCGCCTCCGACAAAGAGACACAGCCTAGCAGAAAAGGGGTGGACATTTACTAACAAAATTAAAACACAGTTTTATGTAGTTCCAACCTTAACTAACCAACCACCCCTACAAGCCACTCCCTTCAATGACAAAGCAGCCATAACTGAAGCTATGCTTCCTATGATCCTATCAAGTACCCAATATAAATTTAACTACCAGTGGAGTATATTAAAAGTAAACCTCACACCTGAAGTGACCTATCCATATCCACAACCCAGGTAACCTTGCGATTCCATACCACAAACATTAGCACCTTGTATAAGCCAAGCTAACTTATATTGTAAAACCATCTGCCTAGCTCTTAACCTTCCATCTGCAAATGAGGCACAATAACCAACATAATGTGGAACAAAATGGACACTATGCAGCAAATGTGGAACAAAATGGACACAATGCAGCAAACCTAATAATAGCTGACTAGCAGCTTACAAAATACAGTCAGGTATTATTTTAAATAGCCTTCTTGCAAACTTAAAAGGTTGATACAACAGGTTGCGACAGCATGGATATTCAGAATGGTATGAAGTCTGCAACTCAAAAGTCTGTTATTATTTTTGCCTACAGTCTTAAGACTTTACCATAACTTGTCAGAAGGCACCCTTCTACAGATACCTTGCTGGACTGGCTTGCTTTATACCTAATCAGTTAACCGCCGAGGCCACTCTAAGCCAAGGCCGCCTTCCTACAAGTGCACTCTTAACAAGACTCTCATGGACAACCCACTGTACCAGGTGCAATACCTCTAAATTCCCCAAGGGCCTTCTAATAATCAAACCTTGCACCCTGTGCTACCAGATAACACTTCACCAATCAAATGAATCCCAACTCCTACCAATGCCCCTTACTGTGATATTCCTGAAACTCATAATTTGCAGCTAAGAGCATTCACTAGCAAAAGAGGCATGTAACAGGTGTCATCACTGAACCTAAACTGCTTCCTTCAAGGACTGACAACAGCAAGGCATCATGTCCATCCTATGTATCCTCTAGAAACACCTCATATTTGTTCCTCCAATTGTCCACCAAGAAAACTAAGTGCAACAGTGTGCCCTGACGATGCACACCCCCCCAAGATAGGCATGCTCATTCATCCTGCCAGCACATTAGACATACAGTTATTGTACTTATTTTGCCTTTCCCTATACTGAAGTATAACATTAACAAAAACACAATTGAAATGACTTAAAACATCTGAAGCTTATTGCAGTACAGCCGCTACACCGGCCTGATGTTCTCCTAAATTAATCTGTGGGTTATAAAACATTGCTCAATTTGTAATTCAGGATATCCTGAAAAAGAAAGGTAGACAGTTGCTTTTCACATATGCTTGTGCTGTAAACAAAAGCTGACTACACACTGACTGTAGTATAACAGCATGCAAAGCAACTGACAGCAGCACCAAAGCAGGCCCTATTTCCCCTGACCAGTCGCCGAGGGAGAAAACCCCCCCCCAAAAAAATGAACAACCGGAACCTGACAGCAAGCATACATGGAAAGACGTGAAGCCTAAACCCAATACATATCCTTCTCTGTCAATGATAATCCCAGCAACCTGCCAGCAAACCACCATTTCCAATTGGAACGACCAAAACACTCCATAACTCCAAAGCCACTTTCTTCCAACGCACATGCGCAGTCAGCAACAACAGCTGAAAGCCCGCAAAACACCACCAGTTGTCACTCGCGAGTTCGGCGAGCGCAGCCTAGCTACCAGAGGGCACAATACCTCAGCTGGTCACCACTAAAGTCCCTCCAAGCTGCATAACCACCCCCAAACTCACCCGATGGCGCACAGTTAACATTACAACCAGGCATGTGTGCGAACACAGCCCACGAATAATCTAATCTGAGACTCACAGCTCAGCCAAATCAACCAAACCACAAAACTACTAGAAATAAGCACAATATCTCCCTGTGGCAAACTTCCTACACCATAACCAGTTCATAAAATGGAAACAAACCGCAGACAAAATGAAAAGACCGCATCGTAAAATGGACTCAAACGAACATCACTGACAACTGCAGCATGCCACATTATCAAGAACTAAAGTGACTCACAGAGTGAACCGGCAGCCCCAAAACTCAACAGCAAATGACAGCCCACACTACAGCCCCCCCCCCCCCATCTGCACCTCTACAGCAGAAGCATAACCTAATTAAGCAGACAAAGCACTTTGATACAAAGCCACCAAAAGGTAAAAACTCCACTGAGGTAAACTCTACTGAAGTAAACTCTTCTGTAACTGTTGACCACCAAAACCCTTGTTCTAAAAAAAAAAATCTTAAATTAACTTCCTGAACTACAATTACTTAGCTCCTCAGTCAACCTACCTTGACCCAAGGCCTACCTGACCACCAAAACTCCTACAGGTCATCTAGGATATGAACCTGCCCTAGCAAGTTCATGCCAAAATGTGATTACTTACCCAGTTACACTCATCTAGATCCCTTAAGCACCTCCCACCCTTATCTCATTTCCTTCCAATCAACCATCCCACCATTTAACCCTTTCACCTCCCCAACCCACTGAACTTCCATTAATATCAATCTAACACCCCCTTGAAGATGTCCCAAGACAACTTGGCTTGTGCCAAGCCTCATTTGTTCCCAAATTATAGAATGTGCTTCCTCCATTATAGAACTATTCCCATATGAGTGACTGGAAGAGTAGGGTTCATTTTTTCTACCTAGAGTAAAATATTAATTGGGCAGCCTTTTCACCAAGGAGACCTCTGTTGTCCCTGTGATGTAAAAGATAATGGAGTATCAGAAAACAACACTATGACTGTGTCATTAGAAACATGGATATAAAGTATGTTAACATTTACTTATATGGGTCTATCAGAACCAGTAATAATGTTTTCCACACGCAGGCCTTATCACTCAGCTCACTTATCTATATCAGACAACTTCTTTAGTCATAATTCCACATCTGAGATAAAAACTTTATTGCTCATAGGTTATCAATATCCTAATAACCTCAGATGGCCTTTTAAAGCCTAACAATGATTTAAAAAAATCAACCCCTTCACCTAATGCATTTGAGATTAGTGCTTTATCCATTACACCAACCCCAGTCACTTGAAAACTCAATAAGAAAACAATACGTGTTTATTTTATTTTATGTATGTATGTATTTATGTATTTCATTTGTTGATTTAGCAAGTAGGGTAGGCCTGGTAACCTTTTCAGATATGACCAGGATCATTAGGAAATGTAAAATGTAGGTAATTATATTTACAATAAGACTGATTGCAAACTGTATAGCCCACAGGTTTTAATATGGTATGAAGACAACACATATATAACATTTATAACAGTTTTGTGTACAATATTTCCAATATACTTATGTATTTGAATAGAATGTTTACAGTATTTACTGCAGGCATACCAAATGCAGCAGTTCGTAGCAAGTAATATGGTATGGTACTAATATTAACAATTTTGCATTGCAGAATGCAAGATAAGCTATAAGGTCTCAATATCATAATAGAGTTGTGCAATTATTTAAAACTCGACAATACATTTTGGCTTGATTCTTATGCCTGTCCTTTAAAGATACACTTGCTTAATCCATTCACACAAACAGAAAATATGTGTTATTGTCAGTGAGTGTTGACTCTGCAAGTCTGTGTGTGTGTGTGTGTGTGTGTGTGTGTGTGTGTTTTGGAAGTATAAATTGTTACGCAAAATCTGTGATACATTTCCAAATACAGGCCAATATTAATGATAAAAGGGTGGTGTCTCATGGTGTTTTTTCTGTCTGATTTGCTCATTGAGTCAAAGCTTCAGTGGAGAGACTGCCATTATGGATACTGCTTTTCTAACGATGTATGTGTGTGTGTGTGTGTGTGTGTGTGTGTGTGTGTGTGTGTGTTTATAGGTTTACAATCAAAAGGCAGAAAGTCAGTTAAACAACAGACACCTCCTTGAACATGGTAGGAGCAACATTCAGAATGCCGACATACAAGTGTCCATCATTTCATAAGGACATAAACAAGGCAAGGACACAAAGCATGGTTGACAACGGTGACTATCGACATTAATATCGACAAAGCGTTGTCGATGTTGCCGCATTGTCCTTTGGATCTATTTAATATTCATGAGTTGAGCATATGCGTCGGTAACATCACAGTTCACACGTTACAATGTCATGTTTTTGATAGTAATATATATATATATATATATATATATATATATATATATATATATATATATATATATATATAGCTAGATACTCTGTCACCTGAGCCATACAATAAATGCTGCTGGATTCCACAGTGATAATATTCAGCTACACTGAGGCAGAATTCCTTGGCTGCTAAAAATATCAGGTGGTTACTTATATTTCTACCAGAATCCTCTGTGGCAAACACACAGAGTACATGGAAGAGACTACATGCCTGGAGTTGTGATTAGAGCACACATCATTATCAACATTTTTAAGTTACTATCCTAGTAAACCTGTTCACTGCTCATGTACAAGCACATATGAAGAGTGCAATTTTTGTTCCTTATGCAAGTCACTGACAGATAGACATAGCATTACAAAAGGAGTGTGGATAATCATGCATACATCAGAATCACATTCCACAGTTTTCTGTATCTGTGGACCATATGTACCTCTTTGATCAATGGGTTAATCTACCCCTCCTAGCCTTCCCTGAACTAACTCGGGTTAGGGATGGGGCTGGCAAGTCGATCAAGGAATGCCAGGTGCACACCATATTGCTTAATTAACATTTATTACTGTATTGTTTATTTCCATTAATACCCTGTGAGTGGGGCATGCAATGAAGCACTGATCTGCTCCTCACTTCTGAAAGGAACTGATATCCATTTGCCATCCTGCACACCTTCGGAAAACATTCTGAATTTGTTTCCCCAGCATCTGCGAGAGAAATCAAACCACATTGTGCACCCCATGCATATATCTCTTTACCCTCCCAGGATGGGCAGAGCCATCCTCTCTAACAACCAGTCAGAATCATGAGCCACTAACTGAGCCCATACTGCCTGCATCACAGTCTGGGCTTTATCCCGCTATGACATGGCAATAACTAAATCTCTGTATTTACACTGCTTGTGACAAGAAGAAGGTTTTTGTCATGCTGGGAAATAGAACAAGCCATACATTTCACCCCCTTAGCACAAGACATCTAAACAAAGCCAAAAATACCAGAGGGACAAAAGCCCAAAAATAGGCAGAGATTTTAAATATTGCTCATATAAACATAGAAAGTTGCTACAGTAGTAGACTTTGTGTTAGTATACATTTTCTTAAAGCTATAAAATCTGAAACTCAAATGTCTGTCATTATTTAGTGACTTCAGTCTTCAATGATTTGCCAGAAAAACAGAAATTTTATGAGAAGTACATTAAAAATGTGCGTCAAAAATCAGCACATTCTGTAAAAATTTGGACAGTTGAGAGATATGGAGAAAGCAGTTAGGGTCAATATAGTTTTATGCATGAATCCTGTATTGTGAAGACCCAATGTGCTTCCTCTGTGTTTACCTACATTTTCAATGTGTCCTAATGATTCATATGATTAACTATAATAACATCAGGCATAACTAGCCTTCCTCAAGTTTTTTCCTGCAACAATCAGGAACTTAACGTCTCCTGTCCTGATTCTTCCAACAAATAAACATTTTCATTACATGCTTATTTTTCAAACAATCATCTCAAATTATCCATAGTAAAAATTGGAAAATACTTGTATATCCCGATCTGCAAATGCATTACTCATGTTTGGTTCACATATCTCATATTTTTTATTGCCCACTTTTCTAATAAAGTTGATATTTTAATGTTATTTTATTTGATTTCCTTATTATGTATATGTCTATAGTCTTTATATGACCTTCATAAGTATTTTTGTTTATATCAGCTTACATGTTATTAGCTGAACTGCATAATAGCACACAAAATAATAAGAATTAATTCCCTGTTTGTTTTAGCTCATAATTTGATAGCCTATTTCCAGTGACTCCACATAAGAGCAATATGTATTCTATCATATATATATATATATATATATATATATATATATATATATATAATCAAGGTATTTTTATATGTGTAGACATATTACTACTGGCTTTTAAAATATGCCTCATTGAACATAGTTGATAATTTCCTTACACATTAGCTTTGCATTTGTCCACACTAATATAACATACTGGGCAGGATTCACGATGGCTTGCATGAAGTCTAAGAGTCGTATAAGACTCCATGCAGCCATCGCAATCCAGGAACAGCACGAAATCCCGTGTAAGAGACCAGTTAAAACGACTCTTACACGCGCAGGGCGTGGATATGCTAATCACCTCACTTGCAGCCGAAAGGCATGCAAATGAGTTAGATTAGCGATCCACGAAGCTGAAACCAGCCCGTGTAAGAGTCGTGTTAGGTGCAGAAATGTACTCATTTGACAACTGAGTACATTACTGCAAATAACACAATGGAGCCATGACAGCTCCAAATAAAGTGTGCAAATGTTGCAGTCAGCATGCCAATGGCCAAATATGTGACCATTGGCACAGTAACCCGATGCAAACATGAAATAAAATACTTTTTTTTTCTGTGATCGGCGATGTTTAAACGCAGCGCAGCACCGCAAAAAATGGGCTACGCTATATAAAACATAAAAAAAAATGTTTGAAACCCACAAATGTGGGTTTTATGTAATACATGGATTTGCAATGCAGGGACTTGCAGACCAAAAACAACATGGCCACCGTCTAGTGGTTGCTAAGGAGGGAAGCTGAGTGTAAGACGTGTAACTAAGCACTAGTAGGCAATCCTATGTAAATGAGTGGTAGGATAGTGAATCACACTCTCACATAGCAAATGAGCACATTCCGTGTAGTGTAAGAGTTAGATAAGTGGGAGTAACAGAGTAGGAGATAGGTGACATCACAGGGGGGAATGTTAAGAAGAAATCAAGCTCATTGGAGCAAAGTGGTATGTGAAAGATGTCAATCACACAACATAAAAAGAGGAGTGTCAACAGATAAGCATGGGAAAGTCAAGAAATGGAAGGTATACACTGTGGCCAACACCAAAGTTTCTTGCTGTGCGTGCATGCGTGCATGTGCACGCTAGGAGCTGCGAGTAAGACAGAGTGCACGGGTGTAAGGCAGAGTAAGCATGTAGGAGCCTGTTTAAAGATCTGTAAACCTGTTTGCGCTGGTGTGCGCACGTTTTAACCTGAATAAGCAGATTCTTGTCCGTGTAAGCATGTGTGCATGCGTGGTAGCCACTGTGAGCGTGTTTTCGCTGGTATGCCCGCAGCTCCCTCCTGAGGAAACAGAGAGGAAAAAGGAAGCAGAAGAAATAGTAGGAAACTAATAGGGAATACTGGTAGAGCTAGCAGGTGAAAACAATTAGAAGCAGGCAATTACACAGGCAGAATACTAGCCCATCCCAGCACTTAAAACACTGCAAACAGCATTGCAGTATTTTTCTCTCAAGAGACACTGCAAGACAGGAGTAAGCTAGTATAAGTGAAAACTGAAAAAGCTGCACTCAGACCAAACATGCTAGGGGCTGTCATAGCTGTTATAAGGAGACATAGGGGACTTGCTGAGGGTGGTGGCAATGCAAATGCTGCCAGACAACCCACAGTGAGAAGACAGAGAAGAGTGTACAGGCCCAAGGTCACCTACCAGGGGTTACATGAGCTGGAGATAGTGGAGTGCTATAGAGTGGGCAGAGACCTCCTGCAGCAAATTGTTGAGCTGTGCAGGCCACGCCTCACACACAGAACCAACAGAGGGGAGCCCATCCCAGTGGAAACCAAGGTATGTGTTTGCCTAAGAATACTAGCAACAGGTACCTTCCAGAGACCAACTGGTGAAATGATGGGGATATCACAGGCATCAGCCTCCAGGGTACTGCACCAGTTCCTGGATGCCATGTCAGCACATGTCGGTGAGCATGTATATTTCCCCAATGCCCGTGAGGTATTGGCCAGCAATATGTGTCTCTTCCAGCAAATAGCAGAATACCCTGAGGTTGTGGGTGCAATAGACTGCACGCACATATGCATCAAAGCACCGGCCGGTGAGCGGGGTAGGGCCTACATTAACCGCAAGGGCTTCCCCTCCATCAACTGCCAGGTCGTGTGTGATGCCCAGGGCATAATAATGAATGTGTATGCTGGCTGCCCTGGGAGCTACCATGATTCCCATATCTGGCATTTGATGCAGCTGTACCAGACATTTGCCAATGGGGACATCCCACATGGTCACCTAGTGGGGGATGCAGGATATGCACTGGAGCCGTGGCTGATGACACCCATCAGAAACGCACACACCTGAACAGGAACGCCATAATGAGGCACATGCACAAACACGTAATGTAACAGAGCATGTGTTTGGGCTGCTCAAGTCATGGTTCTGGTGCCTGAACACATCTGGTGGAGCCTTGCAGTACTCACCAACTACATGTACCCAAATTGTCATGGTATGTGCTATGCTACATAATATGATTCTGCGAAAACAGCTGCAGCAGGATAAGCATAGGGCCGGGACAAAGAGCCCCCCACCATTGCCAAGGCCATCACAGGCAGAGTGTGACTCAGAGGAGGAACAACCTGAGCCTGCCCCAGTAGGCAGAAGGAGGTGTTCCCAGTATGCCCTGGCCTTGGCAAAGAGGCAACGCATAGCACATACACTGGCTCAGTAGGAACCCTGGGAATGATACCCCTCTCTGACTCACTCATATAGTAACAGGGATGCCTAACATGACACAACCTGCTCTCAAACATGTACAGGGAGTTTAGTATGTGCATCCGACAGAGGCAGCCCTGCAGCACCACCTGAGGCATTATTGCCATGTGTTAAGCAATGTAACACCATCTAGTATATGCAAACATGAAGACCCTGCCTAACATCTCACCCTCACCAAGCATGATGCCACACTATGAAGACAACAAGATCAAGTACAATAATTGGCTGAGGTATTGCTGTTAGCAAGGGGGAACACATGGCTGACAACCTGGGATGACATGCCGAGCAAGACATGATGCCCCACCTGCTAGGGATGGCACGCACCCAGCACACCTGGCTGTGTGGATACTGGCAAAGGCTGTTGTCACCCCCACTGTGACTTGAATAGGTAAGGCTGGAAACACAAACCCACCACGATAGGTAGCACAAGGGATAATAACCTGGACGTAATGCTATCCAACGCCAGAAGTCTAACCTGCAAGGTGCATGCAGACCAAACCCACCACAGCATGGAGAATGGTAATATGTGTTCTGTAACAGAAACCTGGGTCATGGCCCAGAAGAGCACCCTAATACTACCAGGTTATGCCTCATACCATAATCTACAGCTCCAAAACATGGAACACACGACAATAGGAGTGTGGCTATCAGTAATTATCAAGGATAACCACACCCCCAGGTTGGTACCACAGCAAGAAGCAGCATGGACTATCCACGGGCAAGTAACACTGGCTCAAACTGTGTACCTGTTTGAAGCCTGCTACAGACCACACTCACAAACCCAGGTACCCCAGCCAGCCTTCCTGAAGACACTGCAGAGTATGAATGTCTCAACAAATACCAAACAAGGCACACACAAAGTATGCCATAGGTGGAAATCCATTATGTATGGAAGAAGTAATCAGGGACCTAGGGACACAAGTGGATGGTAACATGTCATGTGACACTCACATTGCCAAGGTGGCCAGGAAGGCCTGCTATATTGCCCACCTTAATATGAAAGAATGCACATGTAGAGCAAGAGAGGTCATTGTGCCCCCATACTCTTACCTTATCAGGCCGATACATGATAACAATGCCCCAGTTCGGATGTACCTTACCTTACACCTGCAGCAGTTAGAAAGACCCCAAATGTACCTCACCAACAGGATAAAGGGTCCAAACATTGGACATCTACAGCCTGGCTGAAGAAACCACAGCCCAATTCAGAAGCATACTGCCCAGTCAGAGGTGATGTATGCCTGATGTACAAGGCCATGTCCAATCCAGAATGAATGGACATGCTCCCCTGCAGAAACCCCAAATCCAGCAGAGACATCACAGTGAGATATCTGAACCTCCACACATAGATAAATAGGATGTGCTGGAGGGACAGATTCATAACCCAGAGGCTCCTGACACTCTGGAAAAGAATCCCAGTCCATGATAGGCTGAGCTCCACACTCAAACTCAACAAGAGAAATCTGGTGAAGTGCATGGGAGATTGTAGGTGTACACTGGAGGCCATCCATGTGTCACATCTAGTAAAGTAAACCCTACATGGGCATAATATGCACATTGCAAGGGGTGTCGAAAACAACACACAGTCTGTCCATGCTCAAACAAGGCCAGGGCAGATAGCCTAGTATGAACCTATGAACCTATGATGATAGAAAT
The DNA here is from genome assembly GCF_019279795.1 of Protopterus annectens. Lineage (NCBI taxonomy): Eukaryota > Metazoa > Chordata > Ceratodontiformes > Protopteridae > Protopterus > Protopterus annectens. The sequence continues at coordinate 1,478,565,113 of NC_056728.1, read as the reverse complement.
TGTACAGGACACAAAGGATTATCACACAGCTGTCCTACCTGATGGTAGGAACCATGATGATAATCCACAGATATGCTCTGCAGTACTCTAATATCACAAACAATACACCAAACCCACACACATTGCCAACATCCTACCTAACAGGTTCCTTGCAAACTCCCCACAAGCACCTAACTGCCAAATATCTATCCCAGGAGAGTGCTGGCCCCCTGACATTGCAGATGCTGAGGTAACAGCCAGCATCCACAAAGCTCAGCACACAGCATCAATGGTACCAGATGGTGTCCTGGGTTGTGTCCAACAAGTACTGTAAGAAGAATGGAACAGCAAATAGCAGTACTGTGCACTATCAGTCCTACCACAGGATATGTACTCAAAGAGCAGTGTACAGCAACAGTGGTCCCTCACCACAAAGGGAGTGCCTGAATGGATACTGCAAACTATCACCCCTCAACCCCGACTATCTAGGTTGGCAAAGTAATGGAGAGGATGATCATGGATCCCATGAATAACGAGATTGGGTACCTACAGACATTGGACCCTACCCAGTGTGGCTGTCATAGGGCAGATCCTGCCCCTTACACATGTCTGACTCATGTGAAATATGCACCAAGGCCATTGAGTGGGGAATGTGGATCACACAGCCTATCTGGACTTTGCTAAACCCTTCCATACAATACCCTATTTGGCGGTACAGATAAGCTCACCAGCCTAACTATAAACCCCTATGCAAGTAGATGGCTTGCAAACCAGCTCAAGGACAGAACTGATCTGGTCAGACATGCTGCAGCCATGGCAGACTGCAAACCAGGTACAACTGGCATCCCACAAGGCATGGTCCAGGGACCTCTCTTGTATGCTATATCTGTCACATAGGTACAGGCCAATATGGAAGGACTCTGTCTGAACAGGTTCGCAGAGGACTACAAACTGTCCACCATATCGGATCCTCCAGCTGACACAAGCAACCTACAAAAGGCACACATAGAAACAGGCAAGTGGTGCCACAGCCATGTCAACAAGCTAAATGCAGAATAGTGTATAGTCAACCCCTGTGGAAACACAGTACATGGCCAGAAATTACCACATAGGTGTTAACCCAGTAAGTACATCAGGAGCAATAAGAGACCTGGGGACACAAGGTGATAGATATCCTGAATGTGACAACCATGTGTCTGTAGTGGTTACAGAAACGTACCATATACCCACCTAATCATGAAGGTAAGCACAGCTTCGTTAGGGTAGGTCAATGTGCCTCTCCAGTCATCCATCAGCAGCCTCACAATTGTGTACAATGGCCCTTCAGGGATGTACCATAGCAGACACCTGCAGCAACTGGAAAGACCCCACAAATACCCCACCAGGAGGATCGCAAAGCTATAACAGATGCCATGTGTCACCTGATTAAAGAAACTGCAGCTCCACACAGTGCCATACCGCCTGGCTGGAGGTGAACTGTACCTGATGTATAGAGCCATGACCAACCTGGTATTAATGGACATTTAGCACCATGTAAACTCTGAATGCTGGTGACCTATGCATCTGACAGGCCTGTACCCCAGCACAGACATAAACAGGACATGCTGTACCGATTGGTCCATAACCCAGAAGCTCACTCCACTCACGACTAAACCCCACTACAGGTTATCCAGGGAGTCCCTCATTGACTGTCATCCAGAGGAATCATGATGACAGGATGGGAGATGGTAGGTGTTCCCTGGATATCACCTGTATGTCACGGGTAGACGGAGGCACAACACACTAACCATGACATATGTCATGGCAAACACCAGTAAATGTGTGTTGAAGGACAAACACTCTCTGACTAGCATTACAAATGGACTAGGGCATATGGCCATTGTTTGTCACTGTCCACACAAGTTGTGGTATACATTAACAATGTCGGACAATCATGTACTATACTGTACATATCTGAACAAAATGCAACATGGTCATATCTGCACATCTGGCCCTCAACCAATCAGGTGTGCTCACTATAAATATTACAAGCAGTGATAGGACTGAAACTGATTATACTGTCCACCACAGTGAAAGTACTGCACTAGTACACTATACGACAATACAACTGTTTGGTCAGCAGGAAAGGATGTTGACAACTGTATGCAAACTATCCCATGGCGACCCTGCAGGCACAGCATAATGCCTGTTAGGTTCAGACACAAAGCAGTTGGGCAGTAAGAACACAACCTGATGTCCAACACTCAACTGTACATGTGAAATATAGATTAAGTCCACACACAAACACAAATGTGGTGGTCCACAGATCCCAAAATAAGGAAAGGTCACACTGGGCATGCTCGCACACTTAGATAAATGAGACGTGTCAGTCAAGAAGCCATACAAACTGCGAACTGGGCATGCTCACACACTTAGGCCATGTCGCAGTTCAGCAGTTGCACACACATATCAGACATTTGTATGTGTTAACACAGGAACCTCCCACAATACAGACATCTGCCCAGTGCACACAGTGAAGTTACAACAGAGACATAAGTAAATTACTGGATCCCACTCATATGCAAACATCTTCCACAGTACACAAGTTGTTTATAGAGATAGGGAAGGCTATGGCAATAAAGACTCACAAACAGTATATGAGCAACAGATACTTGCATCCGACAGGTAAACATATGGCCGTAGAGTGCAATACTAGACTGTTGTCCCTAGGGAATACAGAAGGCTATCAACAGTGTATTTGGCGTCTGCCACCACAGTACAGTAGGCCACTGTGCCTGTGCAAAGTTAATGCATAGATATGCTCTCCCCTGTACTGATGGATAGTAACAGATGTACATACCTCTTCATCCATTATGATGTCAGCACACTATACATATGTCAGGAGCAGAAATTGTACTCAGTAATGTGAATAGTGCGCTCTGCTACTGCGTTTCTCACAAGTGTCATAACATAGTTAGGTAGGGGTTTGAATCCTAGACGTGTTCAGTGTGCCTGTGCAAAGTTAATGCATAGATATGCTCTCCCCTGTACTGATGGATAGTAACAGATGTACATACCTCTTCATCCATTATGATGTCAGCACACTATACATATGTCAGGAGCAGAAATTGTACTCAGTAATGTGAATAGTGCGCTCTGCTACTGCGTTTCTCACAAGTGTCATAACATAGTTAGGTAGGGGTTTGAATCCTAGAAGTGTTCAGTGTGTGTGTAAATGTGTGTGGGGGAGTAGTGTGTGCAATTCCATGTGTAAGAGAAATGTCCCTTTTGGCAACTATTACTACACAACACATGCTGCATATTCCACTGTCTAAACACTGATGATGTCAGCACCCTATAAGTACAGCAGGAGAAAGCAATCCTCCCAGTAATGCAAATAGCGCGCTCTGCTACTGCGTCTCTCACAAGTGTCATAACATAGTTTGGTAGGGGTTTGAATCCTGCAAGTGCACCGTGTGTGTGTGTGTGAATGTGTATGGGGGAGTAGTGTGTTCAATTCCATGTGTAAAAGAAATGTCCCTTTTGGCAACTATTACTACACAACACATGCTGCATATTCCACTGTCTAAACACTGATGATGTCAGCACCCCATAAGTACAGCAAGAGAAAGCAATCCTCCCAGTAATGCAAATAGCACGCTCTGCTACTGCGTCTCGCACAAGTGTCGTAACATAGTTAGGTAGGTTTTGAATCCTGCAAGTGCTCAGTGTGTGTGTGAATGTGAGTGGGGGAGTAGTGTGTGCAATTCCATGTGTAAGAGAAATGTCCTTTTGGCAACAATTACTACACAACACATGCTGCATATTCCACTGTCTAAACACTGATGATGTCAGCACCCTATAAGTACAGCAGGAGAAAGCAATCCTCCCAGTAATGCAAATAGTGCACTCTGCTACTGCGTCTCTCACAAGTGTCATAACATAGTTTGATAGGGGTTTGAATCCTGCAAGTGCTCAGTATGTGTGCGGGGGAGTAGTGTGTGCAATTCCATGTGTAAGAGAAATGTCCCTTTTGACAACTATTACTACACAACACATGCTGCATATTCCACTGTCTAAACACTGATGATGTCAGCACCCTATAAGTATAGCAGGAGAAAGTAAACATCCCAGTAATGCAAATAACACACTCTGCTACTGTGACTCTCACAAGTGATCTAACATAGTTAGCTAGGAGTTTGTATCCTACAAACGCCATGTTTATTTTTGTTACACAGTTTGTCCATGTGTGTGGGGTGTTGTTCCCAATATTGCACAACATACATTATATCAGTAATGTCAATGCACACATGATGTATGTGTGTGCCACCTACACATATGTACCTGTGAACTGCAATAGTTCCCATGTCCGAAGCCTGCCTCATGAGAATGCATGGAATATGCATCAGACAACTGTATGACTGTGGTGTTCTGTGCAGGGGCTGCATGTGGTATGTGACTATACAGTGTGGGTTGTAGATGGTGTCATCCCACCAGCGAGGGATACATGACTGGTCTGGAGCATATAGTCCACATGTTGGTGATGAACAGGTGCAGCATGTTGTCAACTCTTGTGTGACTGGTAACAAGTTGTTCCATAGCAATGCAGGGAATGAATGCTAAGAACCCTTCAGATAGGGTCTTGGAGCTAGAGTAATGCTCACACTCTATGTTTGGGTAGTTGCAGTCCACCCATATAATGGTGTTTGTAGAGACCGTCATATTCCCAGTGTTGTCAGGAAGGCCAAGTGGGTTTCCTGGGTATGGGAGGGTGATGTGTGCCAGGCTATGAACCTGAAGGCAGTCTAACCCACTGTTAGTTGCACATGGATAGGCTCTGATGCTTTGTGCAGTGCCACCAACCTGGGGGTGTGTGTATCTGAGGTGCCTTTGGATACATCCCCTGCCCCTGTTCTGGTTTGGTGCATGTGTAGGGGACGACAAGCATGGTATCAGGAATGACCTGGCAGTGATGGTGTGCACCTGGGAGCCTTGTACCAGGAGTCTGTTACTGCACAGATATTAATGTACCCCATGCTAAGGACAGTTTCCACTGCATGCATCTTGAGGTTTACACTGCTGCTGTTGAGTAGCATTTCTATTAGTGTCCTATCCCATGTGATACCTGTGTAGGTGGCTATGTAATGTCAGCCTTGCATATAAAAGCACTATGTGTGTAGCAACAGCCTCTGCCAATATACAACGGCCCATGGGTGACAGGTGCAAGCTGTCCCAAGCAAAGCAATGTGGCTTGTCCAGCATGTAATCCCACACTGACAGGCATTGGATCCCCTTTGAATGTCACTGAAACATACGTTAATTGCAGAAACTGATCATCCTGTCTACATATTGTGGCAGCATTCTTGGTGAGGGTAACATGCTACTCAAGGTCAGGGTCATACCAGCCTGTGCCACAAGCACAGAGAGCCCCTCTATGTCCCCTAACATGTAATCCAGGGAGGTGTGTCAGAGGTCATACACACTGGCACAGACAATGACTGAGTCATACTTCTACATGCCTTGGAGTGACCGGTATGCTTGTGTTATGTGGTGGATCATAATGTCCGTAGGGCAGCTCAGCGTGACCTTCACCTTGTTCAGCCTGGTGAGCAGGACCTCAGTGTACCAGACGATATTGGTGCCTCATATAACTGTAGCAGGTGTGTTGTCAAGCCGTATGGCCTGTGACTGTTTGGCACACAGGCTTTGTGAGCTATGTGCTGCACGTGCTCTGCTCTGGCTTCACGTTTGCTTGTGTGTCTGCTTTGCAGGTGTCAGCTGCTCAGGCAGAATGCTATTCTGAGAGTCCAATAATGTACCTGTGTGTTTCTGTGTTTGGATTGCGGTTGTGGCAGGTCTATGGGAGACTGGTACTGTATTCACTGAAGTATCCCACTCCACCTGACAGGGAATGTCAGTGCTGAGTTAAGAGAGCTTAGCTCCCAGTTTGGCTATGTGGTTGCATCTCTCACATGTGTTGTAAGTGTATGGGAAGGGGAGAGGGTTGTCTGTGTACATGAGGCAGCTGAAACATTGCCACATGACTCACAGATTCACCAACTGGACCTGACAGTAGATCGACAGGTGACCTTTGCACATGCTACCATAGCATTGTGAATCCCATACTAAGTAACGACACATAGGGCCAATGGGGAACAAGGTACTCAAGGTGACTATGTGAGGGTGTAGTGCTCCTGATTTGTTAGTGCTGGCATATATGAATGCTGTCTTGAGCAAATGCGAGGTAAGTCATGTGCAATGTGTTACAGGCAAGCTACATGCAAACAGGACAAGCAGTGACATTCTGTCAAGTGAGACATGGACATGTACAGTAAGCAATACAGATGTCACTAGGGATCCACAGAGGCACTGAAAATCTGCACTGCAGGTGGAATCAGTGTTTCAGGAACATAACAAGCAAACATGCATACAAACAAAGCTACAGCCAGCAGGCCTGTATGTAGACTATGCTACAACAAACAAGGTGTACGACTTCCAGTAGGTAACAGTGTATATATGCAGGCATTATAAGCCTGTACCCAGACATTCACAGTTCAGACGGGCACCCCCCACAAGTGTATAGACCACGTACCTTCGTAATGTTGAATAACTGGCCTGATACCCAAGTGCTCATACCTGTAATAATACACATGTCAAATAACAGACACTGAGCCCGCACTCAGCAGTTCCAGACTTAGTATGATGTATGCTACCTGTCCTGGCACCACAGTATCCTTGACATGTATGGACACTCTCCCCTCCTGTCATAGTTAGTTCTGTGTTTTGGTGCTATCATGCATGGTATGAGGTGTGACCTTGTAGTGCTAGTGTGCTCCTGTGAGCCTTGAACCTGTTGTGTAGTACTGCACAGATATCAACATCCTCAAACATCCTCATTGCAGAGTCGAGTGTGGACAGCATGCAACTCGCAGTTGACATGACCATCATTGAGTATCAATATGTACATTGTCGTATCCCCTGTGCTACCTATGTAGGTGGCCATCCCTTGACAGCCTCACCACCAGTATGCAAAGATGTGCAGACAGTACACTGTGGTAATTACTATGGGTGTACAAAACAATACAATGACATTCATACTGTAACTGCATCAGGCATGCTGGTATATACCCACAATGATATCATTACACTGTACTGTTGTCAACATCATACTATTACAACACATCTATGTAGTCTCCCTGTGCATCAGCACCATGTTAACCTGTTCCTGCACTGATTTTACAGATTGGAGGAGGTGGCACAGTTTTATCATATGCACAGGGTGTGTACCTGGTATACCTGAGTCTGCCACTGATACAACCAAATTATATGTCTGGGTGTGTGTGTTGGTGAGGGACAGCAGTATAAGATGGGGCAATATTGATGCAGTGTGTGCATGTATGCCGGTAGCCCTAGGTGTTATCACTTTGCATGTGTGTATGCATGCACACAGTCCCACCTCATGGCTGCCATATACAGGTGCTTGTGGACAGCCACAGACTGTACCTGCCAGGTCATACAGATCACTGTCTGTGGCCACGGACATGGTACCTGTGCCTGGCAGGGGTGCTGCAGACCGTATCAGATACTAAGCCAGACTGGGTACTATCATCAGAAGCAGGTGGTTGGTGACTGGAGACAGGTCCCTGTTAGGACTGTCCAGCACCATGTGCATGTGGTCTCCTGGGGCGGTCTGATGACAGCACAGACCCAGCATTGCTGGGGCTGCTGCTGACACTATGTGAGCAGCCGTGGGCCTGTTGTCCACGATGGCTGCCAGCTGCTGCTGTTGCTGGCATACAGCCACGTCGACGCCTCAACCATCCACCATTGCCCTGGCTCATGGACATGTAGTTGTGGAACAGATCTAATGTGTCCCCCCAACGTCTGTCAATGACCTTGGTGAAGTTAAGGATGGCAGCCACAACATCACGCATACTGTCACTCATAGCTGTGCAACATGCTCTCAGCTCCCTCAGACCCTGTCTGGTGTACTGTTCCATACGTGACTGGGCCTGCATTACAGCCCGAAACATAGCTGAGGTTGAAAGACCTCTGTGGGCACGTCTGACAGGTGCGGTACGCCCACAGATGCTCCCACGAGAACCCCTGGACGTCTGCCTGTGTCGTACGATGTCAGGACCCTGGCCATGGCTGCTGTGTGAGGATGCATTTGCCACCGATACCACATTACCCTGGTCAATGCCCACTGTATACTGTCCATCACCTAGGGACATTGGTGACAAAGGATGTATTGGCAGGATGACTGTGCACATTGATGTGGTTGACAGATGTGTAGTGTCAATTGGCTGACCAATGACAGACCCTGGCACACCTACCTGTCCCATTACACAGGTATCATCATTATCACTATCCACAGCAGCTGATTCAGGTTCCCTGCTGCACAACACCAGAGCAGCACCAGAACCTGTGGGAGTAAGACAGGCAACACAGTTTACAATGTGTACACAATGTCACCACTGATACAGACATGCACACATGCACACATGCACACATGCACATGGGCACATGCACACATGGGCACATGCACACATGCACATGGGCACATGGGCACATGCACACATGGGCACATGCACACATGGGCGCATGCACACATGCACACATGCACACATGGGCACATGCCCAGATGGGCACATGCACACATGGGTACATGCACACATGCACATGGGCACATGCACATGGGCACATGCACACATGGGTACAAGCACACATGCACACATGGACACATGCGCACATGCGCACATGCGCACATGCACACATGCACACATGCAAACATGCACACATGCAAACATGGGCACATGCACACACCTCAGTATATGAGATATCAACACACAGACACAAACACACCTGCAATCAAACACATAGCACTACTGCTTCAGCCTATTATTACTGTTAGTATCAAGAGCATTGAAGGTAATGGTATTACACACTCACCAGCATGGATAGGCTGCCTTGCTGTTACACCAGAGGGACCTGCAGAAAAGAGACATTTATTGTCAGTGGGCACAGCTGTGCCATTGATACTGTGGGCATGATACAGTTCAGTAGTGCAACAGTTAGCTTCCACAGGTGTACTGCTGATATTGAGGATATCACTCTTGCACAATAATTACCAAGATTACAGCTACAAAATGAGGACACACCTCACACATGCATAACCTAACAGTGTACAGAATGGTCAACTATACACATGGCATGTTACCTGCACACTCCGTGTCCTGCTGCTGTGTGGCTCCAGCCTCCATCATTACACATGTATGCTGTTGTTGTTGCTGTTGGGCTGGAGCCACAACACTTAGGAGTAGTCCCTCCAGTCTGGTGAGGGGGGATGTCTAGACACCCCACCACCTATGGCCAGCTGCTGCCTGTGGATATCCGACGAAAGCTGATGGACATTTCTAATTAAATCACTGCAGTGATGGCGTACCTGCTCATATGTCCGGTTATGTGTGCCTATGTCATTTACCTGATGGACCAGGTCTTGCCACAGTGTAGTCCTCTCCTGCTGGTTCTGGCTGGTGCGGGAAAAGAGTACTGTGAAATCCCGCACCAGGCTCTGGTGTATCTCTTCCTCCTCTGCAGAGGAGTAGACAGGGTTCTGCTGGTGAACCATAGCCATGAAAAGGAGAAGGAAAATATGTCAGCAATATCTGTCAGCAAACTATGGCACACATAATACACATAATACTCGACTGCAGTGATATAACTTAACCACCATATATAGCATCTGTCTGTCTATTGGGCGATACACATGTAAATGACCAGATATCAGTGCTCATCTGACAACTGTGCAACAGTACCTGACACACTCCATACGACAGACTAGTATACTGCAGCAGTCAACACACTGGTTCAGGTACAATGCACAACCTCACACTGGGGGTTTGTATCAAGGTACTGTATGGGGAACATTATCAGCCCATGCACTGCACACAATGCACGTTACATATTTCACTGGTAATGCACACTACTCTTACTTGCCATAACCCTACCTATACCACAGTGACATACAGGATAACACAGCACAACATATGGCAATGTAGTATGTGTTGATCGCAATACCACACATATCTGTCTCTGACCTCACACCAAGGACACACACTACCATGACAGACAGACAGTCATGGTGAGCAATCACACCAGTACACAACATGCACCCAGTCACTGGCACACTCATTCCACCTCACATATTTCATTTGCAATGTGTTCATGGGTGTGCATTGTGTCTTAGGTAGGTAGTGTGCTTTTGGCCCTGGGTCTACAGCAGCATACTGTTATGCTACCCTGCCCCTTGTGACACATGTGTTATGACCGTACCTGCTCCTTACAAACAGTTACACAGGGTGACTCATATGGCATATTACCTATCTGCATAACATTCAGCAGGGGTATGTCTGACATCTACTCATGGGGAGCCTTTCTTCTTAATTCTGTGTGGTTTACTACAGGATATGTCGTATCTGTGGGTAGGGTCCTGTACCTCCACCATGTGCTCTATACTGCAGTGACAAGGACGACAGACATAGGTAATTTGTGTTGTGGATGTTGGAGGTGTTACCATGGTTGTTAGACAACTGTCATGGGTGTGACCGAACTATGTATATCCAGCAGTGGTAACCTCTATGTAGGTAGTCTGCGTGCGCTCTGTGGTCTTGTCAGTCACTTTGCATAGGTATTGTGTTTGAGTGCATTGACACAGTTACTTGCATATGTCTGTGTCCTTCTCCATATCTGTAGCTGTCATGGGAGGTACATACCGTGTAGGATATTATGGGATGTGGCGGGGTACAGTGACCTACATGTCCATAGCTGACACACCATTTCTTCTGACACATTCCATGTACAGGTATTACAGGACTAGTGTGCCACTGTGTATATCACTGGGGAGCCTATTGTACACTTGTTGCCCCTGTTCCCCCCTGACACATGCAGTGGTGGGCAGGCATGCACATATGTGGTGGTTACTGGTGTCAGTGTTTTTGAATGGGGTATGGTACTCCAGTATCCACACTGGTGTTCACTCCATGCCTTTGACACCAGGCACCTGTTGCAAGACATCTGCACACATGTGCCTCACACAGTATATACATATATATATATATATATATATATATATATATATATATATATATATATATATATATATATATATATATATATATATATATATATATATATATATATATATATATATATATATATATATATATAGATATATATATATATATATATATATATATATATATATATATATATACTGATATATATATATATGTTTGTATATATGTATATAATATGTATATATAGATGTAGATATATACATATTGATGTGGGGAGAGAGTGAGAGAGAGACAGAGGAAGAGTGAGAGTGAGAGGGGGTGGGACAGAGAGAGAGAGATAGTCATATACAGACATATCTGTTGTCAGTCAGATCTATCTGTATATGTATATGTATCTACATATATCTATATATGTATGTGTGTATTACATATATCTGTACGCACATATTCTACCAATCTTGATGTCTGTGCAGTAAGTGAGAACCTGGTTCAAGGCTCCTGAGAGCACACCAGCAGTACCAGGCTATACCTCGTATCATGTTTTTTGGCTCTCATGTTCGGCATATATTTCTCAGATGTGGAAGCAAACATGGGAGGGTAGTGGCTGACAATGTTCGAAGATGACTGCATACTAGGCGCCATAGTCGATACACCAGCTGACACATACATCCTACAGAAAGGCCTCATGGAAACCGACAACTGGTGCCGGAGTCATGGCCTTAAACTGCATGCCACATAATGTATAGTCATACCCTTTTGGATGGACAAGGTACCCACATATTATCACATAGACAGTAACCCACTGAGTAGACAAAGTAATCGGAGACCTGGTGACACTAATTGATACTGACCTCTCATTTGACACCCATGTTGCCAAAGTGGTTGGATAGACTTCCTACCTTGCCCACCTTATCATGAAGGGATTCACATCCAGACCAAAAGAGGTCATTGTACCCCTATACTCCTCCCTTGTCAGGCCCATGACTGTGTACTATGCCAAAACAAAAAGGGAGGGGGTGTCCATATTCATGAAGGACACCCACACCTCCAGGTTAGTGGCAACACCTGAAGCATCAGAGACCATCCAGGTGCAAATAGCCATAGGCAAACCTGCTATACAACTGGTAGCATGTTACAGACCACATGCCCAATCTCAGGAACCACAGTCAGCCTTCCTGAAGACATTGGAGGATATGAATGTCCCACCACACACCATCATATTGGGAGACGTCAACTACCCTAACATACACTGGGTACATTATTCTAGAACAAACACCCTAGCCCAAAGGTTCCCGGAACTCACTAAGTCAAATGCAATGGAACAGCTAGTCACCTCTCCCAGAAGGGGAGATAATATACTAGACCTGATCATCACAAACATGGGGACAATGTGCTACACACCGGAAGTATACTCCTCACTAGTCACATCTGACCACAGACTAATCCCCCTGGATATACATATCCCACCTCCCCCACAACACAAAAGACTACAGTGGGAAACCTCTCACATGCCGACTTTACACTTCTTAAAACTGAGTTGGTATCCTTTAAGCCCACTGGGTCAGTGGAAACCACATCCCACAATGCAGAAACCTTCACATATGCTTTATACAGACATCTCCAAGAATGCATGGATCATGCAATTCCAAATAAAACCAAGACCCTCTCCACCAAGGGCAGGCATCCTGTCTGGTGGGCCCCAGCCATGAACAAATTGTATAACAACAGAAGGTAGCTACTGCATGGCAGAGCAGAATTCCATAGAGATAAGGCATCTCTGATCAGCACTAGTAGAAAGATACGTTCTGACTTACAAACATGCAAGGCCAACTATGAGAGGGAAATCGCTATGGACACTACATATAACCACAAGGCCTTCTTCTGCTATGTTAGACACCTGGGTGGAAACCCTCAGATATGTTCAAAGTTAGTTCACAGTGACAAAAGCTACACTGAACACACAGATAATGCCAACATTCTGGCAGACAGGTTCAGTGCAGTTTTCTCCCCTCCCTCACCCACACATGAGGAATTACTTATCCCAGCTGAATGCAACCTCCCTGTCATCTCAGATGTCCAGCTGAGAACCGCCCTCAGCAAAGCTGTAAACACAGCATCAATGTGACCCAAATGTATCGCAGGTTGCATGCTACATGAACTCCAAGAGAAGCTACACACAAACATAAAATTCTATTCAACCATAGCCTTACTACAGCATATGTACCTGGACACTGGCATACAGCAACAGTAGTCCCAGTCCACAAAGGAGGCACCTCTACAGGCCCTGGTAACTACCGCCCCATAAGCTTAACCATCCTGGTCTGCTGAGCTATGGAAAGAATCATTATGGAACTCATACACAGAGACATTGGGGACTTAGACACTTGATCCCACCCAGTTCGACTTTGTAGAGGGCAGATCCTGCCTTATGAACCTGGTTGACCTTTTCAAATCAGTCACTAGGGCCATTGACGAGGGCACAGCGGTCCATACAGCCTACCTGGACTTGCCTACGGCTTTCGACACTATAACGCACTCTGGCATCATAGACATGATTAACAGCTTAAATGTAAATCCATATGTCACAAGATGGGTTGCAAACCGTCTAATGGATAGAAACCCTACAGTCAAACTCACTGGTGCCATGTCAGACTCAGAGCCAGTCACAAGTGGTGTCCCACAGGGTTCTGTCCTGGGACCACTCATGTTCAGCATATATTTCTCAGATGTGGAAGCAAACATGGGAGGGTAGTGGCTGACAATGTTCAAAGATGACTGCATACTAGGCGCCATAGTCAATACACCAGCTGACACATACATCCTACAGAAAGGCCTCATGGAAACTGACAACTGGTGCCGGAGTCATGGCCTTAAACTGCATGCCACATAATGTATAGTCATACCCTTTTGGACGGACAAGGTACCCACATATTATCACATAGACAGTAACCCACTGAGTACAGACAAAGTAATCGGAGACCTGGTGACACTAATCGATACTGACCTCTCATTTGACACCCATGTTGCCAAAGTGGTTGGATAGACTTCCTACCTTGCCCACCTTATCATGAAGGGATTCACATCCAGATCAAAATAGGTCATTGTACCCCTATACTCCTCCCTTATCAGGCCCATGACTGTGTACTATGCCCCATTTGGTATGTACCTCACCTGGCACTTGCAACAGCTAGGGGGACCCCATAAGTACATCACCAGGAGGATCAAGGGTCTCCGACAACTTTCATATGCTGCCAGACTAATGTAACTCATGCTCTATTCCATAGCATACTGCCTACTTAGGGGTGATCTGTGCCTGATGTACAAGGCCATGTCCAATCAGGTATTGATGGACATGTTCCACCTCATACAATCCAAATCCATCAGAACCACAACAGCTACAGATTTAAACCTCAGCACACATATGAATAGGACATGCTGTAGGAACAGATCCATCACTAAGAGGCTTCCCATACTGTGGAACAGGATCCCAGTTCATGTTAGGCTGAGACCCTCACTGACACTCTTCATGTGAATTCTTGAAGAGTGGATGAGAGATCATAGGTTTACTCCAGGGGTCATCTCTGTGTCACTACTATACAGAGGCACACTTTTCTAAATCTATTCTATACACTGTCTGCAGATAGGCTAGTACTAAACTATGACACTGTGAAACTATATATGTCTATGTATTTCTACATCCCTCTCTATCTATGTATACACATATGCATATTATATATATATATATATATATATATATATATATATATATACATACATATCTCGATATACATATATATATATATATATATATATATATATATATATATATATATATATATATATATATATACTCCTTTTTAGTTCCACATATGTATACACACAGTAACGTACTGATGAACATCCATTACTGTACAACCTACTTGTACATTGCACTACAACCTACATTGCTATGTGCACATAGCTACCTTCACATACATATGTATGTAGAGCCTTCAGTGACAGTTGCAGTATGTCCCCGGCCCTATGCACACCTTCATATACATAGATACAGACCAATAATACATCTGGAGGGTTCACAGTATGTAGACTATTATAGTAGTACTTTACATTTATTTATTTTCTTTCTTTCTTTCTTTCTTTCTTTCTTTCTTTCTTTCTTTCTTTCTTTCTTTCTTTCTTTCTTTCTTTCTTTTCTTTCTTTCTTTCTCTCTCTCTCTCTCTTTCTCTCTCTGTCTCTCTTTCTCTCTCTCTTTCTCTCTCTCTCTCTCTACCTCCAGTGGGTGCAATGAAAGTATTGCATGTGTGGACTGGGAGTACAGGATGATTTTGTAGGTATCTGCACATGTCCATGTGATGGCCTCTGCACCAATTGTTAGCCAGCATTTACTAATTGCATGCAGCCTGTTGTGTAGTGATTGCAGTTCTCACTGTGATTACAGGACAGTGCTATAAAAAGGTCTGTTAGGTAGGCGTAGCCCTTTCAGATTATCAGGGTGGGGACCATGCTGGTTTGCTGTGGACACTGTTCTGTGAGAGTAAGGGTTGGTATGTTTCTCATATTTCAGGCTGTGTTGTAGACACTGCAATGCATGTTGTTCTGTAAGCTGAGTATTCCTTCCTCCAGTGTCCTCTTCTCCATGTGTATGTAAACTGACACCTATGACTAGTAATACTGTGTATATGGGTGTGTATGCTTTCCTGTGGGGATTGTGGTGTAACTGGTATATAGCAGTGGCTCTTGCAATCTGTTTCTACGGCTTCAATATTTGGCCTTTACATTCATTCATTGTATGCCTGCTAGGTGTCTTTCCTGTAATGTGTTGCTATGGCTTTCCAATTTTCCATTTACATTCACAGCTTGTAATGCTTGCTAAATCTGTTTGGGCAGCAATTCCCTATGTGTTTGTTGTGGTAGGGTGTTACTGCATGCAGTGTGGTCTGGCCATGTTGTGGGCCTTGACACTAACAAGGGTATTTGATCATGCTGCTGAGCAGGCCTCAGATACTCTCAGGTGCATCTTTTATCAGCCTCATGGAATGGTACATATCAGTGGGATACTCCAATAACATATTCTGATATTCTGCAGTTGTGACTCTGGGTTATTTCAAGCATATGTATTAGTACACCATTTGTGACGTGCAGGTGGTGCATACTTTCAGTCATTCACAGTTACCATTGCATGTGTAGTTACACCTTTCTGCCTACTGTTAGTACATTTGACAGGGTGTCGGTGGGGCACAGTTGACATTTGTTTTCACATCACGGACATCCCTGTAACTCAGTCACAGTTGCTATGTCTGATCTCTTAACTATTCAACTATGGCAGTATTTATCCTGCTCTGAGTATGTGTGTGGCTTGCCAGATGCTACTGTGACATTATAACCTAGTAGCTACCAACTAGCATGACTGTTTCTCATCACAGAGTACTATTTTATAAATCCACTAGATTTGACAGTAAATATACGTGACATGCTTTGTGTACTAGACTTGCTATATTCCCTTTACATTAATTCCTACTATTTTATGATACATTTCTTTCAGCACAATGTCCTTGTATAGCAGTCATGGCTTAGTGGTAAGTCATGCAGACTAGTGTTACCAAGGTCCTGGGCTTGAGACTGAGGGAGGTATTTTATTTTGCTGGTGAGAAAACTACAGGCCTTGTCATTCAGAGTGACTAAGGCACTTTTAAGCAGTTGTAAGCGGGTTAGCGCTGGTTTGCGCAGAGGTCACGCATGCGCACTGTCACTTAGCTTCGCGCACACACGCTTAGCTAAGCGGACTCCCGCTTACTACTGCTTAAAAGTGCTTACTCTCGTGCACACCCGCACTATTTTCTTTTAAATAAAAGAAAATGGGGAGATAGGAAAGTGGTAAAAAAGGGGGCACAAAGAGAGGAGGAAAACAAGCTCGGGTTTTGCAGGAGGGATATAGGAAAGGCCCATAGCTGCCCATTTCTTCGTCAGCAACAGCTGTACATATGTTTGTAATTTGGTGTGAAATATGAAACCTTCCACCCCTGAGAGAGGTGTGAGGACAACAATAATATTTGTTGTACAGCCAATTGTAATTGCCAGTTTACATGTCCAGCAGACATGTGCGCAAAATTGGCAGCTATGTATGGGGCATATTTTTCTTGTGGGTACAGAGTGCCCCCTTTTTTTTTTTCAGGTGAGAGTGGTATGTCAGGTACAGGAAGTCGGTATAGCTGGGGAGGTAGGTAGGGGAGGTTAACAGACAAGACAAACAAGATGCATACAGGGATGGTGTATGACACATGTGGGGGGGTTGCACAATTGACGGGGACGGATGTTTGGATATCTCGAGTCCATGAGCCCACAGATGGCAACAGTGGAACTGAGATCCCCACCCATGGGCAGTTGCCTTCACTGCCCAGGATGGGGCTGTGCTGGGAGCTGTGTAGGACAGGCAGCAGGCATGCCGATGAGTTGTGCCACCCATGCCTCAAGCTGGCGTCGGGGCCCAAGCACAGCATGCCGGATCTCCCTACGCACCACAGTCCGGACACTACGGAGGGTGAGTGGATGTTCTTCTCTGGCCACACTTGCAGAGGGGGGACCAGCCCCATCCTCTGCAGCACTTCCACCCGCAGGTGGCATAGGACCACTGGAGGAGGGTCCAGCCTGGGCACTACTGCCAGGTGCACTCGCCAGCTGAGGTGGGAGAGGTGGGTCCGCTGGAACCCGCCTTCCCTGTTGTCCTATGTTTTGAATTTAGTGACAGTTTGGGTTAGTAACATGCAATACCATTCACAATTAGTTGTAACAGTATGCATTAGTATTCCCATTAACCAAACACCCATAAATTCAAGCCGTTGAACAGCAAGCATAACACATGCATAATTTGAACAACAGTACATGTTCCAACAACATGCAGGGTTGAAGGATGGCAACAGGCCATGATGTTTGGATGTATGAACAGGGCACATGCATCAACGTACATGCAAATATGTATGAACCAACAGGACAATTGTCCAGGGGAGTTAATTGTTAATACACATACCCATTTCACGTGGAATGGATTATTTGTGGTTATAGGGTAGGGTGAAGAAATATTTCATTAACAACTTCAAATACCTATACATATGCTGTACATTTCTACTAGCTGCAGATATATAGACACTAAAGGTCTGACTACAGTTTCCTATGTGACAACTTATGCATGTTGGTGATAGGAATGTTACTGCTACATCAATATACATTTCATTTTTATTCATACACATTCATATCTGTCTCTGTTCAGTTACATCATCCTGCTACATTTGCTTTATGTGGCTCTAGACAACTGTGGATGTTTGGTATTTCATACAACCATACTATCTGCATACTGCAAACTGAGAGCAACACATCCAGATTTTGGGACACACATTCCAGCTTCAGTACATTTTTCAACACATGTTGCTGTTTGGTTGTGCCTGTCACATTCATTTCATTCTGTGCAGACTGCAGTATACGTTATTCAGGAGTTATTACTACTTTATTGGTGGATTCATACCTCTTTCTCACACTCTCTCACGTGTTTTATTTTTACAATTCAGGATGGTACTTAATTCTAGGCTTTATTGACATGTTTTACTTAGCTATGACAATCCTTTCCAACAGTCTCACTTGTGTCATGTTTCAGAATTTAAACGGGGATATATTTCACACATGTGTTTTACTCAGCTTGTGTAGCTGTACTTTTCAGCCTGCTGCAGGTTATGTACTATTATATTACAGGCGGAACATCTTTATTTCAGACTTGTTTCATTTTTATTTTTGGATTACAGGCTGCATCACACTTATGTAATCAAACAATACTAGCAAAATCTCTCTTACACTGTTACTTGCACTTTTTATTAATAAGTGACTACACTACACTGCACTCTTTTGCAAGCTGTCATACTTATATTTTTTTACAGTTACAGGGAGAGAATTACTAACCTGCCTGGTGGCGCAACCACACAAGTCTATCGGCATAGGCTCGATGATTCACAGAACAGACACCTGCAGCTGTAATATAAATGAAGTAATATTGTAATACACATCTCCATAATATCAGCTAGGTTAATTTCTTACATAAATAATTACATGTAACTTACTCAGTAGTGGGGCGTTGGGCATTTGCTGGGCCTCCTGGATCCAGCGGTTCAGTTGGTCCTGCTTCTGTCTCTTCAGGTCCACATGGTGGTGATGGACCTGTTCACCAGTCCTTGGTATTCCTGTGGCACTGGTGAGATCATGTGCCAACGGGTCCCATGCCTCTGCCCTATATGCTCCCCACAGGACCTGGCCCTGCATGAGTTGGGCCTCATGATCATGGACGAGGAGCCAAACCATATATTTGGACTCCTCAATGCTCCACCTCTGTGCTCGGAAGCATCTACCCTCTCCTACACCTGCCATCCTGACTGCACATCGGTTCCACAATCAGTTATGCTGTGTATTCCCACCTATGGGGATTATATATGCTGTTTTTCCCACACTTATCTGTGATTGGCCATTTTGGAATTGTATCAGCTTCACAAAACCTGCTTTGTCATGCTTCTCTTTCCATTCATTCCTATATATATGCTATTACTGCGTTCCCAAGAGCAACTGTCATGGCTTAGTGGTTCAGTACTTTGACTATGGTGCATGATATCCTGAGTTCGAGCCTGGCCATTGCTTTTTATATTTTATGACTGTCTACACAGGCTAGGAGGTGTGTCTGTGTAAAGGCAATTTTGATACAGCTTGTTCAACGTTGCCCATTGGTTAGCTTGTTGGCGCGCTGCGCAGCTCTGTGCAAACAGGTCACACTGGCTTACGCGCCGTTCGGCTGTCAGCACAAATATTATGCTCAGCTCAGCTACAGGCACACAGTTTCAGCATGTTAGAACTCTGCTCAACCCAGGGCACTCCTTCTACACCTGTTAAACCACTACTCACCTACGGGCACTCATTTTACACCTGTTAAAACACCGCTCACCTACGGGCAGATATACTCAGCTTGTTAGAGTGTAGCTCATCTATGGGCATTTCTGACATTTGTTTTTTTTTTTTTTCACACATTTCTTCATAATACATGGCCCATTTCATTACATTTTACATAAAAATAATTTTATACATGTACATATATGTCAGAGGATTGTTTCGTGCTTATTTCACTAAAAATAAAAATTGATGTTGTGGGGGCTCAAACCATGACTGCCTCCTCTTCAGCCGACGTCTCTACCGCTATGCTATTGCTTCTTGGCTTACTTAGCATATTTAGTTCTTATATGCTTTTCCACTGACTGCTAACTGTGGCTAAGCGATGGGCACGCCCGCGCAAACAAGCGCACTCACGGGCAAACATCTTTAAAACTTATAAAAAAATATAACATGTTCATTTTTACATTTTATGTTAATAGTCTGTGGGGGCATGTGTTGTGTTGTGTTTATTCACATTTACATGGACTCTGTCATGGGGGTTTACTTTCGGGACTTTTACTCTTCTGGGGGCGTGTCCATTTGCAGGGCTCGCCCTACGGACATGCCTCCTCCTGTCTTACACAGACCGTGTTAGCCTTAGGTGTGAGTCAGCATGCCCTCATGCATATGCATAGCATGCTGATGTCACACCGTTTAATTGCAGCCTCCGTGTAAGCCTTGTAACTCTTACACGGAGGCTTTGTGAATCTTGCCTACTGTTTCCTTCTTATTTTTCATTTTTAATCATCTTAGCAGTAATATTGTAAACTCTGAATTCATTCTATATCATCTTGTTATTGTTTCATCCTTTCAGTTAATTTATTTCAAATAATGTGTATGGATGTCATCTAAGACCAGCACACTTCTACATTTAGCAAATGGCTAAATAAATATGTAAGTAAACAAACAAATACTTGCATTATTAAGTCAAATAATACCTGCTGTAATGCAGGATTCAGGTCTACTTCACCCTGTCTAAGGCCGACAATATCGAAGTTGATATTGTCGGCACCAAAATGTCAAAAGCGAAAGTCATCAAGCATGCAAACGGAAATCTTTGTAAAGGGAGATTTCCATTTACTACAATATAGTGCAATCTCAGAATTGGTATATTTAAGTAGTGGGGGTGTGGGGGGTGCAGGGGGGCTTGCCCCCCCCTGCATAGAGCAATTTGTGTTGTGTTTGGGTGTTTTTTTTTTGTGTGTGCGTTTGATGTTTGGGGGTTTCGACATTTTCGTGTCGATTATTACACTGTTGACAGTTGAGTTTTCGACAGCATAATATAAATGCTAGGATTCAGAAATCTCTTTTCCTCTCATGCTAATTGTTCAACACAAGTTCATCAACTACTGTTAAAGATAAAAATTCTAATTCAGAGGCATGATGAAACTGCACTGAGAAATACCTAATTAGCATGATTGTTATGGGCTGGATCGCATAAAGATTCCAGAATCCAGTACATTTCTCTGATACTAGCACAGAACTTGCAGATAATGATGCAATATGTAAATATACTACAAGAAACTCAGAACAGCTCACCGCACAATGGAGTACTGCAGTATCAAAAGAGCACTAAACAAATCCACAAGTAATCCATAAGTAATGAGAAATGGTTGTCTAATAAATTTGTACATTAACTAAGTTATGATCACAGTTCAGGCATACTGATAATAATACAGACACATATATAATACAATCTGTCCAGTAAGGTTAAGAACAACTGCAGAGTATAACTGACTCCATTATGATAACAAAAAACAAAAACAAATGCCAACTATACCAAAATAAGTTGCATGGCATTCATAACATATTTTCTGAAATATACCCAGAAATGTTACAGACATCTTTGGATATTTCTGTAATTCACTTACTAAGATAAAATATGTGCTTCAAAGCTGCAATGCCATTTGTAATATATATTTACAGCAATCTTCCCACTAAGCTTAGAGACAACTACAGATTTCTCTGTAACACATATATTAATAAAATATGGTGACTTGGACTTACAGATATTAATGGAATCCATACATTTTCTCTAATAAAAAAATGAAAGGCAAAGGGCAATCATGGCCACATCACCACAGCTAATATTTAATAACAATGAGTTTGGGACTTGTGTGGGGAACACAGGAGATAGAAAGAAATATGGGCTATTGGTGAAAAAGAGGACTAGCCCCCTCCCCCCTTTTTTAAGAATAGAAGGAAAGGCAAACGTAGGGAAATGGGTGGAGAAGGACATCACTGCAGGTATACCCAAAGAAAAAATATCACAACACAAGACAGACATAGGTTGGAAAAAGACAGTAAGAACAGGTAAGTTACACACGCACCACACAATACAACATGGGCGATAGAAATATGAAAACAGGGTGGGGATGCATATCAGCCATGACGAAATGCAAAAAAAAACATATCTACCTATGCACTGTCATGTTTTGACGTTGCAAACTGTGTGGTAGTCATACCTGGATGTGTATAATTAATGGTATATGTGTGTTGTAGGGTAATATATTAGGATCACAATATACACTGAATAAATAAACACATATTCAAATAGTCCATAAGAGTGTAGGTGTAAGCCAAGCAACATCGCAGATGAGCAAATGCAGGTCTAACAATGGTAGATAACTCCAGCAGAGGACAGAATCAGACCTATGACCATATATGTGAAAGCAAGCAACCAAGCACAGTGCCAAACAGAGGTATTGCAGAAATGCATCAAAGGGTGACACATACACATGTAGATGTACACAACAGAGACAAATCTGTACTGGAATGTGTATATGTTACATAGATATGCCATGTCAAAGGCAACATACAGTTCTAGATGTTTTTGTATGCCTGTCTATTTGTCTGTCATTGATCTAAATGGAATGTAAATGAAAACAAAGTCAATATGCATCCACAAAATAATGACATGTAATAATATTTTTAAAAATGTAACAGCACCGCATAATAGATATAACAGGTTGTACACATGGATGTGAAAAATGTACACTGGGTAACACACAAGTATAATGAGAATAAGGATGCATTAGAAGCACTAGCCAATAACTTGTGTGCAGATGCTCTGCATTGTAAAATTGCCATACATTTGGCACATGTTCACTGTGTCATACTAATACATGTCAGTGGTCAATAGTTGGAACAAAGGCAAATATATCTGCAAAAATAATTTTGAAATATGAAGGTGGAAGGGAGGTGGACAACCTGGGCACACATCATGGTAAAGCAAGACATGGTAAGTTGACACACTGCAAATTCATGTGTACAGCACACAGGGTGCTGTAGAAGCCAAACAGAAATACATTTAAGCACATGGAAAATGTATGTCAAATGGCAGAATTAATTGTTGATGTCCACAGAAATGGACATGTATAAAATGCACATATACACAGTAATGTGCAATGATGTCCCATCAGCATGCATAGGTAAGCAAACAAAGAATTTCAAGCACATGCACAAATACTCTCATACAAATGGTGAATAAACAAATGTAGGTGTATATCAACCAACCTGTTCATAAATGAGTAGAGGACACTCCTGTGACCATCATTATAGCACATCAGCAGTAATTCAGTGAATGCTCACATGTCAAAGGTACAGCTTTGTGTCATTATGTATCCAATTATGTGCACACACAAGTACATTCAGTTAATGTGTACAACTGTTTGCAGAAAGTATAAACTTATGTTAATAAATAATGGTTGCAGAAATTTTCCACACACTAAACATGATGTAATGTACTGTAAAAGAAAGTATGATCTGTAGCACTGTGCATAGATTAATGCTACATTGCTGTTTGATGCAGTCAGAAAAGGAGGTTGCATATAGATATAACTGTATAAGATCCCACATGGCATCATTATTATCAACCCATGGCACATAACACAACATCATACCAATGGGATATCATAACAACTGTCATCTAACACACACACACAGAATGACATGTCTGTTGCACATACCTGATATGGCAATGCACAATTCCAAGCCATATCACAGTGCTAGTGATGGAGTAGCTGACATATGCTGTCTGTCATTTGCCCCAATAAAACACTTGTTTACAAGCAACCACTTGCATCACTAGCTACAGGTTAACTGTCACAATGTGGAAGAGAAGTGTAATATGTTAATGTGCATCATGCACACATTGCAACAGAAGTAAACATCACACAATTATAACACACAGGCTTGTAAAATACATGGTATGCATGCACAAAAGTGCATACACAGTCCAAACAATTACATGGCAATCTCCATGTTGGCAGCATAACACAAGTGCAGCACACAGACAATACTTATGGACGATAGGGACCAAGCTGATAGGGCTGTGACTCCCAAATGACCTCACAAGCTATTGCCCTGAATCAACTGCACATAGCCCATACCAGTTCCTGAATGAAGAACCCAATCATGTCCCTCATCTGTAGTTGGAACACTTTGGTCATGACCTCTTGGATCTCTTCGCAATAATTATCTTGATTCTGGTCATCTCCTCCAGGGTTCAGGCATGATGGCCTGGGTGAGGGTGGGTCCAGGTTCCTTGTCATCATTATCATCATCATCCTGAGATGACTCTGGCAGTGGCCTGGCATGCATTCATCATAGTTTTCTGATAGGAGAACATCCACCTTTCCTGTGCTCGGTCAATATTAATTGCAAAACACAAAAGAAAAGTAAAGCAAATGTTTACACAGAACAGTCACCTGAATATAATAGTCAAACCTTATATGAATATGATGATAGATTACACAGGGACTGACACATATCCATTATGGTCAGAGTTACTTCAGAGATGCTTGGCCCTAAATGTCCTATTCATAAGCAGGACATAAGTATTCTTTTGTGAGCAATTGTATAGGTCTAGAGATACCCACCTGGGTCATTAGCATTGTAAGAATGAATGAATGCTCAAATCGAGAGATTGGACTGTTTGCATCTAATGATTTATATGTACAGCCACCAGCTGTCATTGTTAAAATGAGGAGAAAGTTATATGACAATATCATGGACAGTACGCAAGACATATGACAAACATCTGAGACAGGCAGCATGATAATTTGCTGAACACACATCAATATAATGAATACAAAAGTAACAACTATTTTATATGTTCAGTCACCATAGCTTGTGGCATATGAGAATATACTACATCTGGTACTAACAGTATTATATGTGTATAACTGTAGGCATTATCTACCAAAAATTATTACCGATCAGTAGCTTGCAAACATCATGAAGATGGTTACTGATTATGAACTGCTGCAAGTGAATGTTTGCCCACACTAGTGTCAGAAAATCTGGGCTATAACTATGTTTTAACAAAAACACCTAAAGTGTTGCAGGTGCATGCAATACCAGTGTTGAACTGCAACATGTGCTGATTATGAACTGCTGCAAACAAATGTCAATAAACCTAGTCTATAGCTGTGTTTTAGCAAAGCACCAGAGGTGTTGTAGGCAGATGCAGTACCAGTGTTGAAATACAGGATGTGCTGGTTATAAACTGCTTTAAACAAATCTCTCTCTTCATAAGTATCAGTAAGCCTGGGCTACTACTGTGTTTTAACAGACACAACCAAGATGTTGTAGGCAAATGCAATGCCATGGTTGAACTGCTGGATGTGTTGATTATGAACTGCTGAAAACTAATGTCTGTCGACACAAGCATAGACCTAAACTACAAATACATTTTAACAAAAACACCCAAAGTGTTGTAAACACATACAATACCAATATTAAACTGATGGTTATGCTACACAGTCTGTAAACAGCAACACATCAGGCACATAAACTCAAGTCAACAAAAACAGCCACCAGAAAAACACAACCAGAAAAACAATTACACAGATCCACTAATTAACAACAATCATATTACTAAAACTTATATTCAAAACATTCAGCTAATATACAACAAACAAACCAAATGTATTCACAAAACATTACATATGGGTGACAGATATTCCAGCCCAACTGACATTTAGGTTGTGGAATACAATTCAAAACTTGTGTGCTGAAACACTGGCTCAATGATACATTATTGTTCCACATGTCTAGATTTCAATCACAGTTGTAATGACAGCTATAGTATAATGATTTCACTTAACTTACTGATGCATGATGGGTATTCCTACATTTTAATCAATATACATGTCATTGTGAAAAAAAAACAGGGCTGTAAACAGGAGCAGATGCATTTCATTTCATTAAACAGAAAAAGTAATCAACATAACTCTCTCCCTTCACTGCTCCTCAAGCCCATGCATCTGCTCAGTGCACATGGCTCAATTCCTGGTCCGATCCTTTCTTGCATGAAAACAGAAAAGAGACAGAAATAACAGTGATACACATTGCTCAAAACAGTTTCTAGTTAATTTATTCCAAAAGAATGTGTGAGATAATCACCATACACATTTTTCATTGTCTCATACAGGCTTTAACATCTTTGAACACAGAGTGGAGAATATGAGATTCAAACACACAACTATAATGTACACTTAAACTCTAAATTTGAGATTTAATTACCTAACTAATCCAGCTTAACTGAAACCACATCTTTTGAATGCAATGAAAATGCTTTCTTATGACTTAACCCAGATGGGAGGTGGTCTACTAATATGGATCCTGGATTAGGATTTCAAAATATGAACATTTGCTGGTCCTGTAGCTAAAGAGTTTGAAAAACTTCAGTCATATCAGTACTGTGTTTAGAAACATTAACAATAATGGAAATCATAGATTCCTTAGACAGTGGGAAGGTGCCATGTAGTATAGAGCTTCCATGAATAGAACCATACAAGTTGTTGTACGTAAAGGGACACAGTATGTTATGTGTGAAGAACATGATATTCCTTGGCAAAGTGCACATCACTAACAAAATGCATACATCTTCCATGTTCTGCATTTCAGTTGTTAGTCTGCCCATCCCACTCCTTCAGAAGTTGAGGATGACGTTCTTGAACTGAAGACAACATTTACTGATAAAACAGAACTCAAAAGCACCTTTATAAAGTATTCAATATTGACCAAAGCATTGGTCAGACAGATTAACAGTCTGTAGCAAGTTTTACTGACACTGCTTTTAAATAGCTGATGTTAACAAAACTTTATAGATATGTTTGTTGTATTTTATCAGATAGAGTTATTTGCAACCATGCTTAAAATATATGTTAATATTAATAAGTGGAATATGCTTCCCTAAAGAAATGCTATGGGTAGATTAAACTAAGATAAAAAAACTCAAATACAGGCTCCTCTGTGGATTTGAACCCACAGCATGCCAAAATATAAGTACACGCATTTGTTTCCTTACAAAGGAAGCTAACAGCCAGTACATATATAGCTTCAACAAACAGGTACTGCTCTGCAAACTATGTTGTGAGAAAGCCGATGTTATCAGAACAATATGGACAGCTGCTATATTCATAGGAATTCAGTGACTAACTCTGTTACTCATAACCATACATAACATAAACATTAATATCAATTATTGGAAAATGTTTCTCCAAAGAAATGCTATGGGTGAAATAAACCAATATAACAATTACAGATATTTTCCCCTTCATAGACTGGTACCCACAGCATGCCAAAATTTAAATATATGAGGTGTTTGCCTTACTGGCCAAGCTAACAGTCAACAGGAGGTTTCATATAAAAAAAAAAAAAAAAAAAAAAACTACAGGTGTTGATTAGAATTCCCGCAGCAAATAGATGAATAAGGAAATGATAACCACTTACTGGACATTTTATTGTAAAGAATAACAGTTATTAACACATAAATGATAACATTTCAGTAAGCAGTCATACAGGCATTCTTTTTTGGCTAAAATAAATGTGGCTTTTTACTTTATTAGAGAAATTAATTAGAGAAATTAAGTATGAATTTTTATTTCAACATATTATGGTGCGGTAAGTGATATTGTGGTACTATAATAGAAAACTATAAAGTGCAGTGCACAGTCATCCACAAGCTAGGCACTATAGAAGTTAGTGATGTACAAGAACAATGGCTATGTAAAATGATATTGTTAGATGCTGTAAAACATATGTACATTCATAAAGGTCATAATTATGGATATTATAAACATTATTAAATACATTTAAAACATGGGAATCAAACCCACACTTATAAGGACAGCAGTTATCAAATCTGTTTAATTATCCCCATGTGCTAAATGTCACAGAAGCTTAAAAAAAAAAACACATATATATATATATATATATATGTATGGGACTGAGATATATTTGTAAAATTTGTAGGAATGCTTAGGCATGCGTAAAATATTGACACTTACTGTAGTGATTCATGGGCTGCCTCCACACCTCAGTGATCCTCCTTCATTGCTCCTCCAAGTCACTTCAATGCAGGCTGTCATAGCAGTGGCAAACCTGCATTCCAGTGTGGTAGATCCTTGTCCTTTGCAATCTAGTTCCATACTTCTATCATGGCGAAGTTCATGGGACTGGCTCTCATCCTACACTCCAATCTAGCATACACAGTCAACATCTGGGTCATCTCCTTGTCAGTGCGGTTGGTTGCACAGACATGCCTTATCTTCCTTGAAGTAGTCATCATGATCCACGACTTGAAGAACTCTGTAAAAAATAAACACACAGAAATTTTCACTGAGGCACCACTCATTTCAAAGTTAGCAATGGTTTGTACAGAAAATGATCAAAATCAATATGTCATATTATCAGATCATTGGCAGATAATGGTCAAGTGCAATGCATGGTACCATTTATCTGTGCCTATTGGGTATTTACGCAGTACCAAACATGAAACCAAGAACCAACAAAAAAACTTAACAGAAATCCAAAAAAACACTGACAGTCCTGTACTCAAAACTTTTATTTGGGAAACCACAACAGTTAAGCTCTTTTGTCAGCAACCACAGGCTGACTTCATCAGAAATTCTCCAGAATGACCAGGAACTCAATTCTCAATGCAGGGAGCAGCTTGACCAGACCTGCAATGCCAGAGACCGGTAACAATTTTGGCATTTCATTGAGAGACTTTAAAAATGGACTGGCAAACTCAGCATTGGAATTTCTGATGAAGTCAGCCTGTGGTTGCTGACGAAAGCGATTAACTGGTGTGGTTTCCCGAATAAAAGTTTTGAGTACAGGACTGTCAGCATTTTTTTGGATTTCTGTTTATGCAGTACACCTGGGTGTTACTATGCCTGAGGCAATTTTACATGGAGGGCCACAAATGGGATTCCAAAACCTTGAATTATGATGAATCTCATTAATTATGTATGGCACAAATGACACTTAAAGCTGGGTACACATGAGTGCACTTTGATTCTGTGGTTCTGAGTGAGTGGTACATTGGCAATTGGTAGCATTTCTATTTTGGTGATTATTACACCTGTTCAAGTCAGTCATTTCCAAAGGTAATTCTTTAAATTAATTTTAACTGAACATATTCCTCGGGATTCATGAAGCTTGCGCCAGGCGCAGGCATAGCGTAGGCGGTATAATGCCAAATATAGCCCCCAAATGATTCAGGTATGATCCAATTCCACGTGCACTACCGGCGTATGCCAAAACTGCGCAGGCCCCAGCTTAGGTATGCTAATCACCCCATGTGCAGTGTTGCACCATGCAAATGAAGGCATATAGCGATTCATGAAGTGGTGCAGGCATAGCGTAAGCCCACAAAAATGTAAACCAAAAAACACGGTTTACATTTTCCCAAACAGAACATCGGAGCTATGGAAGAGGGCCAGACCCAGGTATCACAATGTTAACAAATGCCAATGGCGAAATACACAGCCAATGGCATAAGAAAAGATGCACAACACGTAAATAACAACATTTAATGTCATGTCCACAGTAACACACAGCACAACCGCAGGGCATGTGTGCAGAAGATGTAACATAAAGAAATAATATAAAAATGTCAGAAAATCACAATGTAATAGAAATCAGGTTTACAGCATAATACACAATGGTAGGCATGGAACACCACAACCAAGGTGCAAGGGTTGCTAAGGGCCTGCGATAGTGTTCGGCGTGGTAACTATGAATTAGTAGTCAATGCCATGCAAATGAGGCAGATAATACTGAATCGCAAATGTCCCGCCGGATGAAGGTTGTACCATACGGCGCAGCGGTATAACACCGAGGAGTGGCTCAGAGGAGATACATGACATCAGCAGAGGGGTGTGCCACCATAGCAGTAAGCACATTGGAGCAATGCATATCTGGCCTGTCCGTTGCTAAGCAAAGCTGCAGGACAGGGGTGGGGAGGAAGGTATAGAATTGTTTAGCTGAGAGCACACATGGTGCCCAAAAGCGCATGTGTTTGGGGAGGAAAACGTGCCAGAAACCCAGTAATTGGATGCATGCGCCGCAAACAACAGCAGAAACAGGAAGGTCAGGGGAAGAAAAGAAGGAAATGCGGAAGTAGGGTAATTGGAGTACTAATGAGCAATCAACACCAATCAACCCACGAAGGCCAATCGATGGCAGCTGACAAGTCTGCTTGCAGAAACCTGCAAAACAGTATAGGGGAGGCATTGGAATGCAAAGAAAGGAGGGGAGGTATTGGATTGCAAAGATAGGAGACCTGACACAGCAGAGCAAAGCAAACCGACAGCAGACCGGCAGTAGCACACATAATGCAAGATACGCCAGGTCCAGGAAAGTACAAATGAAAGTAGGATGCAGGATGCACGCCAGAAAATGGTAGGTGCAATGTGCAGAAATGTAAAGAGAAGGTCAAGAGGTAATCCACGGCAGGCAAATGTAATTCAACACCAAAGGCACCACAATAGTAGTTCCGGCAGTAGAACACATAAGATACCCTGTAGCTACAATCGTACATACACACCCTATGACATCATCGGTGTTCACAGCACAATAGTATAAAGTGTGAAAGCACCCAACACACACCTGTGTATTCCCAAACACCGCACCATAGGTGTAAACACACGGGGATCTTTTAAAATGTGCAGGTTGGGAGCTGCCATAGCTGTGATTCATCAGCATGTGTTAGAGACTGATGGTGTTGTGGAGGATGATGCCGACAACCACTGCAGGCATCGGAGGAGAAGGAGAGTGTTCAGACCAAGGGTAACCTACCAGGGGCTACATGATCTGGAGATAGTAGAGCGTTACAGGGTGGACAGGGACATCTTACAGCAAATAGTGGAGCTGTGCTGGCCACGCCTGAGAACCAGAAACAACAGAGGGGAACCCATCCCAGTGGACACGAAGGTATGTGTAAGCCTGCGAATACTGGCCACAGGTACCTTTCAAAGGCCAAATGGAGATATAATGGGTATCTCACAGGCATCAGCATCCAGGGTACTACACCAGTTCCTGGATGCCATGTTACCACATGCCAATGAGCAGATATACTTCCCCAAAACTCAGGAGGAGTTGGCTAGCAATATCCGCCACTTCCACTGTGTGGCACACTACCCGGAGGTACTGGGTGCGATAGACTGCACGCACATACAAATCAAGTCACCACCCGGTGAGCATGGTAGGTGCTACATAAACCGCAAGGGATTCCACTCCATCAACTGCCAGGTTGTGTGCAATGCTCAGGGCATTATCATGGATGTGTGTGCTCACAGCCCTGGAAGCTACCATGACTCCCATATCTGGCATGCCTCACAGCTGTATCAGGTATTTGTCAGGGGGAACATCCCACATGGCCATCTTGTGGGGGATGCTAGCTATGCACTGGAGCCGTGGATGATGACTCCCATCAGAAATGCACACACACACCCATGCAAGAATGCCATAATGAGGCACACGCACAAACCAGAATCATCATAGAGCGTGTGTTTGGGATGCTGAAATCACGGTTCCAGTGCTTGGATACATCTGGTGGAGCCTTGCAGTACTCTCCAGGCACACATGCCCACATCGTCATAGTATGTGCCATGCTACATAATATGATCCTGCGGAAGCAGCTGCAGCTGGGACAAAATGGTGAAGGCCCTCATAGCCCACCGCAGTTGCCAAGGCCATTACAGGCACAGAGGAATTCAGACTATGAACACACTGTGCCAGCCCCAGTAGGCAGACGGAGGCGTGCCCAATATGCCTACACCTTGGCAAAGAGGGACCGTATAGCACATACTCTGACAGTGTAGGCCCCTACGGACTGACACCTCTCCACCTGCACACACAGTAAAATGGATGGCACACAAACATGACCACCTGTAAATTGTAATGTATAGGTGGCCCAATGTGTGATTCCTACATAGGCAGCCCTCAAACATTGTAAACACAACAGCTAGTGGAACACGGAATGCCAACACCTGAACAGTATATGAGCCATACAGCATATGGTGGTGCTGTGTGCCTATCACGTTCCCCGCCAGATATATATATATATATATATATAGATATATATATATATATATATATATATATATATATATATATATATATATATATATATATATATATATATATATATATATATATATATATATATATATATATATATATATATATAGATATATATATATATATGTACACATATGCATATATATAATACAGATAGAAAGGACAATAGAGTGATATATGGTGATATAGATGGATTCAGCGATATCTGCAAATATAGTAGATAGTTCAACATTCATAACACCTTGGAGGTATAAATAAATAGGATACCGCCAACCATGGAATGTGTAACATACCGACATGCGTAACCATGAGGCTGAAAGACAGATAGAACACATTACTGGAACAGTGCAGGCGTGAGTAATAGTATGTTGATATGAAGGGACAGTTAGTCACTGCTGCCGGTGATGCGGTCCACGTAGGTACTGTGTTCAACTGTGTCTGTGAGTGCCATAGTCTGTGTAAGTGTGCATTGAGGGTGCCATGTGCATCTCTGTGTGACTGTAATGTGTGTGTGTGTCCGCAACATGTGTATGTTAGTGCCAAGTCAGAGGCAGATCAGTACGGTAGGTGTGGGTATAGCTAGCCATAGGCATACAGTTACTACCTGTCCCACAGTAGCAGGGACAGCCCCATCCTGGGCAGGTGTGTCCTGACATAAAACAGTACAAAGGGCAAATGTCCAAGATGGTAGGACATAAATATGTCTCATAATATAATGTAACAGTCGTATTTAATAGTTATGCCTGTATGTAAGAAACGTAAATGTTACATGCAATATGATAAGCAGCCAAAGTCACAAAACAATAGGTATGTATTGAGGATAAAATGATGTGCTAACCTGTGTACTGACCGTGGCTATGTGTTGGCCTGTAAACACCTCTGTGTGTCCCGCAAGTGTTCAACAATGACCATATGAAAAGGTGGCAACCCATGGCAAACAGGCTCTTTTACCAACACAACCACAATGACTGCAAATATCCGGGACAGAAATACAAGGGATAGCTGTCACTTACACATATCCCTTGATATATTGCTGCAATTACGGAGGTATACAAGTAGCAAGCCCACCTGCAGACAATATAGAAACCAATTAACAATGGCCCAACGTACAATCCCGTAACATAAGTCTACTAACTGTTAGCTCTCTAATTAGGGATGGAGCCCACACACATATATACGGATTATGTAGAAATGCAAGGCCCACAAACCTGTATATGCTACGTACACCCACCGACATCCCCCACACTACAAACTAAAGCAATACAGACTGTAATGGCAGCACAAACATCCAGTCAGTCAATCACATCTGCAGAACCCTCAACATACCGTGTGAGAGACACAATTAAAGGCGTCATGCAAAATTGCAGGCGTTGTATAATGGAACAAACAGCCATGTTACAGGTTTTGTTTGCAATACTCCATTATCAGACGTTGGGATGACAGGTACACCCACATGTTGAACCAAATACTCTACCTGTCACACACAATCCACGGGGGACATGAATCCAAAGTATACTTGTCTCCATGCATAGCAGTTGCAGTTACACATAACAAAACACAATACAGACCGTCTCCCCGAAGGTAGGGCAAATAGGCAACGCCCAAGTGGAGAATCCAACTATACCCCACTGTTGCCGCGTAATTGGTGAATGGAGTAGCTGCACAGCTGATATGCAAGTAATTAGTCACTCAGGAACACCAATTGGCGGGTTGAATCCACATGTTACAGGTATCGACGTATATAAGGATGACTTGCCAGACATTCAAACCGTATGCTCATACCGATTACCAGTTGAAACACTGTGAGAGAGATAGAAACGAAATGCCATAATGACAACAAGGTATGTAGAACGCCCGATATGTAAGGTTATGTATAGCATGATCTGTATTAATTAGTTGTACTGTATGTATAGCCTGGTTTGCATTAATTAAACATGTCCACAATGCATAAAGTGGGGAAAGGTATTTATGTAGTGATGTCTTGCTGAGCATACTAACGCTTGTAGAAACTGTGTGTCCAGCAGTGGGACACAAGGTACACAGCACAGACACCACAAGGGATGTTACATGAGGGCGTTAAACAGAACAATTCCATACAACCCGCCGTCAGTGGTAGGGTATGTCCAACAAGGACGTGCCATAACAGGGGATAGTATATGTTGATATACTGTCACAGCACGCATGTGTATGGGCATATAAAGTTAATGACATATCTAAGGTGGTCCCGCTGTGCAAGTATGCTTTGCATTATGGGATACTATGTGAAATATGTGTAATGTATAGTATTATAAGTAGATATGACAGATATTCTACACAGCATAACAGGCATATCATGCATACCACAGGTATCGTCTATTGGTATGTACAATAACAGGATACATATGGCTTGTAGGCATGGGACATTGTAATAGCATGATAGCTAATCTAAATGGAAGGGCTACCAAGTAATCATGTACAAAGGACATGTAATAGCTTCACAAATGCATAGGGGGTACTATGCAGTCTGGCAAGTCCATGTGTAAGCACAACTACAGTGTTCACACTAGTGGCACCTCTCTAGGGTAGTATCCTGTGAACAGCAGAGCCATGTGTCACCTGCACCTCTGCACAGTACAGCCACTGCAGTGATCCCAGGCCTACATGTGTCTCCCAACCACCAAGGGAGGTATCACACGAACAGTGCTACTGAGTGTCCCTGCGTGATGTACATAGGACATATGTTCCAAAGCATGGTGAGTGTCCGGTTTGGGAATGTAACCCACAAGCACATCCCACTCATTGTGGTGTGTGTGCACATATCCATGAGCATGTTGCTCACAGTGGCTTCTGCTTATGTCGCGTATGATGAGTATATCCATTAATAATGTTGTGGACATGGGCCCTGTCTGATTAGTAGAGGTCACCCCTGAGTATGTAGTATGCAAATGTGTACAGATGTGGTGTCTGTAGTGCAGCCGCATATTTAAACTATTGGAGCTCAGTAAACGTCATGGCGTGTTAATGTTGTGGCATGTAAAGCTGTAGCTGTTGTGTAAGGTACACCCTAAATGGGGTGGTGTACCCTTGAATGTGTGTAGATGTCTTGAGTTCAGAGGTACAATGGGTGCCTATGTACCAGCTACACACCCAGTACAGATAGGTGTGGCCACGTAGGATATCCACGCCACAGTGGCAATACGGTAACCACAGGAGTGGGTATGACATATGTGTGCACTGCAAACCTGTACAATGTGATATGTATGTAGGGGACTACCATCCATGTGATAGTCAGTGGGTGAATGGTGTAATGCAAAGGTGATGTGCATGCACCTTGTGTCATGCATCTTGATGCCATGATAGTCATATTATGTATCTGTCACAGTGACACCCGTATGGATGGAGTCAGTATCAGCTGGTGGAGCAATCATGGCGCTTTGTATGCAGGGGTTTGAAAGCTAGGCAGGGAAAGTCCCCTGTGCTAGCCTGTTCCGCAGGGAAGCATATACTGAACATGAGGGGCACTATGAGTGAGGACTGTCGTATGCCAAATGTACCTGACATGTAGTAGGTACTATGGTATACTGGCCTCACTGTGTGTCCTGTCCATGAGCCACATAGCATAACATCTGGAGACACAGGGTACGATGTGCAGGTGGACGTGTATGTTGTCAAAACCTTGAATGGGGAATGGTGCTGAAAGGCAATGAGCGGACAATGTAGGATGTGTGGACTCCCGTACCATCAGCAACTGCCCTGGTAACTGTATGAAAGGAGTCCACCTTGTGTAGGGGCCATGCTCTGGCCCTAACAAGCCCAACCCGGGTGGCAGCAAAGGACAGGAGCCCAACAATGTCTCTGTGAATGATGTAATTGATGATGTGCCCCATAGTCATGCAGAACAGTCCAGTCAGGTGTGTAGGACTATAGTCCCACTCGTGCATTGTGGTGCCACCTGTGTGTAGTGTGATAAATGCTGCTGTGTGCCATTCAAGGGGCTACAATGTCTGAAACAAGGCTATTACTGAATATGGTGGCCTAGTGGAGAGACACGTGATTAAGAGGTTGGTGGACATCACAGCCTGGGACATTGGAAGGTGACATGGGGCCAGTGTCCCAGGACATATAGAGTGTAGGTCAGTACATTGTAGGTGTGACCACAGGGACACGACAATGTTCATGTATGGATTGTGGCCCTGTAGAGAGTGAGAGGGTGTAATGTTAGCATTGAATCCATCCTCCAGCATGTTGCCAACATCGCCTGGGTCTGTAATGTTCCTGAGTGACTGTTGTATGTGACAGCAGATGTGGGTGTTGCCATCAACTACTGACATACCACCATAATGCCTGGTGGTACACCCCAGAATGTGTGTCAGTCATGTTTACGTAGCTAGTCTTGGAGTATGTGATGAGGGACCCTGTGACCCCACCACGGCTGACCAGTGAGCCACCCCACACATGGGAATGTACACCACTGTGCAACAGCCTACACCTGTTGTTGTGCATCATATGTCCATGGAACATGACCACCAGAGTGGCGTCTGTTATCCGATGTGTACCATAATGGCTCTGTGTGGAATAGCATGATCCATGCAGTTGTGTGCATGCTAATGAAGTGCACTGGGGTATGTGTCAGCATTTGTATGTGCATTGTCCATCTGCACGGGTGTCATGATGTTAACAACCGCTGTCAGCCGACGTCTGTAGTAGGTGTTGTTGTACTCATGTACTGTGTATGTTGTGATGGGTGTGGTGCCGGGATGTGGCTAACAAGGTTGATTAGCATATGTTCAGAATCCAGCAATGAGGGGATAACCCCAGATGTGTAACACCAGTCACATGGTGGTAGTGTTCATGCCAAGGTTAATGTAGGTCTTGGAGGTGGTGTGTATGGGTTGATCCAGCAGAGCGGAGGTTATGACTCATGGATGTGTCGGTACATGAGTGGCTATCCCAGTGAAGTGTGGGGTAGGGTCAGTCACACATCAGTAGTAGCTGTCTGAGGCCCACTGTCCAATATACCAACAAAGAAGGTATGTTAACCGTGGGGTATGATGTTGACTCTGTAGCTTGTTACAATGTGTATAGCGGTCCCAGACACAGTTAGTTGCACATGGAGCACCTCTGATGCATTGTGCTAAGTAACTTGCCAGGATGTGTGCAAAACATAGTGGGATATGGGAACCCCTCAGCTGTGGGTGTGCCGGTCCAGGTATGTGCCTGAAAGGTATGGTCTGTCTATAACCTGTCATTGCAGGTGTGCTCTGCAGAGCCTAGAGGCAGGTCCCAGTCACTGCAGAGATGTTTGAGTGGTGCATTATAAGGTGTGCCTTGCCTGCGTGCGTCACAGAGGAAGATGCAAGCATTGTGTCACATGATCCCATATCGTGCCTGCCAGTTCCCGTCCTGCCGGTGGCAGTTATTGGAAACTGTGCAAGACAGGCAGTATAGACGCAGCAAGAGCCTTACATGTGTGCTGTATTCCAGGGCTGACAGGTGCAAGTCATCTGTGCCACAGCATTGTGTTTGACCAGGTCAAGTCAAAGCGGACAGATACCAGATGCCTGTGGAATGACAGTAGGAGCATAGGCAACTGTTGAAGTGACACAGTCAGTCATTGTACAGTGGTATCATGTCTGGACGAATGCAAAATGCTCCCCAGGGCTTGGCCCATGCCCTCAGGGCTATGACTAGTGAGCTATTGCATGTCCCTGCACACGTAGTCTGTGAAGTGGCATCACAGGGCAGTCACACTAACATGGAGAATGACAGTCACATCATACCTGGTGAGGTGTGGCATGGGTGCATAAGTTATGTTGCAGAAGCACTTACCAGACAGCAAGATGTAAGCAACTATCGCCTTGTGTAGCCTGTTGTGTGGAACTGCAGTGTGACTCCCTACAGAGTCATCTATGACTGGTGTGTTGTGAATGTTATAACTCCATGTTGGCTGTATGTGATGGGCACACATGAGTCTGTGGGCTATAAGCTGGTGATGTTGTTCATGATGGGGGCTACCTCTGGTGCCTACAGTGAGTATGGAGACGTACTGCACAAGTTGTCCTCATAGGTGTGGCCAGTGGTGTAGATCATGTGAGACTATGTGATGGGTGGGGTGTGTTGCGAATGTTACACATCCCCAAATGACTGTCAGGTGCAGTCAGGGTTGGTGACGGCATTACCCCCAGCCATAGCTGTCAACCTCCTGTCCCCAAAATGAGGAACATTAGCCCTCATACTGTGTGACAACTGGGCAAAACGTGGAACACTTACAACTGGCTTGCTAACAGCTTCAACTAGGAAGGGCATATGATGGCTAAAATAGGCTGGTTTTACATATAAAAACGATATTCTAATGAATTAATATGATTCCCATCTATTTAGCCATGGCTAGCAGGTAAACAATTCCCAACAATGAATGTGTGGCAGACCCTTTCAATGTGGAACCTTGAGGAACATGCACCTTTTAAAACCCCAAATGAGGTACGTTCCTCATAATGAGGTACACTTGAGAGCTATGTCCCCAGCACGGCTGCAGAAGTGCATCCCCCACAGGCTGTAGTGTCGTATGTTGGGAGGTGAGCATTGAATGTGTACATGAGACAATTGCTCTATTGCCACATGTATGACATATCCCTCATATAGACAAGTAGTAGCACTGGTACGTGACAGTTGGACATGCTTGTATATACAACTAAACTAAACTAAACTAAATACTGAGTTAGCTGAATCTAGATGGATCCTTGAGTTAACAGCACATAGGGATCCAGGGCTAAATGATGTTGTCCCCCTTAAGCCTACACTATGTAAAAGGCGGGTTTTTTACTGAATTTTGATTGGTTATTGTGTTTTTTAAAAGGAGTTTTTAACTGTAGAAAATGTTTATCTGATGAAGGGCAAAAGCCCGAAAGCGCTCATATCGATTTGTTTGTTCTGTGGTAATAAACTGTATTTTACATCAGCAGTATCCAGCTACGTTATTTTGCTTTGTATATACAACCATGTCCCACAGGATATGTGTGTAACGTGTGTACAACAGCTGTTGTACCATAAGCAAGCTGGGAAGTGTAGGGCAGCCAGTGTGCCTGTGGGAAATGGTGTGGAATGGGTGCTATAGTAATCAGTAGCTCATGACATGCTCACAAGTTCTGAACAAGTGCCTAGCATGACCATACAATACAGATAGGGTGTTGGATAATATCAACCCACAAGTGGTGATGACAGTCATTTTGGGTGGCACCGCACTATAACCCTGCTGAGTATGGTGTGCATGTCCATGAACCATTCTAACTGTAGATGTTAGCAATACAGATGTACACGGCAGCACGGATATTTGATTACAAATACCTTTGCATGTCACAGGAGTGTTCCACCAGTGGCCTGTTGACAGACTCACAACTACAAAAGGTGCAAGAGTGACATGCACACATCACACCAGTGCCAGCTACAGTAGAACAAGGTTAATGTGTTGTACCCCACCCTCATTGTAGCCCATACCACACAGACAAATGTTAGGCATCTGTGTATGTAAGGCTGTGAATGGCCATGACCTATCAGTATAGCTGTGTCACTGTTGTGAACAACATACAGAAGGAGCTGTGTGGGTGAGGTGTGTGACATATGTGCACAGTCTGATGGATGATACCAGCATTGTCACTGCTAGGTGAACATCCCTGTACCCATAAACTACTACCTAGGCTGTGGTCAACATTATGGACACTGTGTAAGGGATGGTGCTGTGCAGTGCACCCCCAACTTGGTGACGTCTCCAGGTCCCTTAGGTAGTCATATGAGGTACCCATGTCATATCATGTCATGAGCACGGAGATCACTGGACAGGCATATACAGCACTGTGGTGACCAATATTGGATCACATACCACCTTTAAGGGGTACTGGCTATGCATGGATGTGCGATACCAGCCATCACAATCCTCACCTCCACTATGCAGCATGCTGTCTACCTTGTAGAAAGACATTTGCTACACCATGATGATGGACATGCTACATGTCCATATCCTGATCTATAAAACATATGTCATGGACAGCCACCATCCTAATACTAGGATCGCCACAGGCTGGACAGATCCCTGTGCCATATATGTGACATACTCCCGCCATACCATGCAACCCTGTCCATCAAAGCTGCACATGTCATCCCAGTCAGACATGGTGTGATGGCCGCATGGTAGATGTGCTATCAACTGACTGGATCAGTAATGTGGCACTGATGCACCTTGCGGTGGCATAATGGCTGTCTGTTACAGCTTGGAAACCATGCCAGCACATGTTATGGTTGATAACCATCCCTGCGAATGTCGTCTGACTAGCCATTTTCCCATGTCTATCACATGTGCAATACAGGCGATCCATGGCATGATGTTGAACAGTTGTACAGTGCTGTGTAGATGTATATGGCAAAACATATGCATGTACAGGTGTCCATGCGTATGTGTGCATTGCCACTGCTCAAGTCCATTACGGCTGTGTCTGTGTTGATATGTGACATATACACAGCATCCAGGTCAACAGCAGTACCGTGGACACATCCACGCATGTGCAGATAGGTAAGAACACAAGTGCAGGCAAATAGACATGCCCACAGCAAGACAGCATTTACATGGAGTATGAACACTGTAATGAGGTGACACAGATATATGGTGATGATATCCAATGCATAATGGGTGTGACATGTGTGTGACACAAACACATCAGTCATGTCAGTGTCATGATGCTTTGCAAAGATAACTGTGCAGATGTAGTAGATGTCATAGAAATGTATGTGCAGCAGTATCTCTGTACATCTCTGAAACTGGGACCTGTCACCATCATTATGTCTTACAGATAATTCCCCGTACACGCCTCCCAGCATACACCCACCAGGAGGATGATGTCCTCATTCCACAGCTCCATGACAACTATGACTTGTTGTTCAGCCATGTGCCACAGCATGCTCAGCAGCAGGATGACCTGTGGCAGGATCTATGCAGGAGGGTGAACGATGTGGGTGGCCATAACCGCACCTACCAGCAGGTGTGCAGACACTGCACGGACTTGATACAACATGCAAAACAGCGTGCCACTGCAATTGCCAGGGAACAAGGTGGAACAGATGGTGGGCCACCAACCCAGCCCCCACTCACACACACCGAGGAGCTACTGGCCAGTCTGGGGACACCCAGGGAATAGCATCCACAAACACTAGCTGCCATCGTGGAGGTGGGTGTCTCCCAACCAATGAGCCTGGAGTTGCCTGGTAAGTCAGTACTGCACATATGGCTTATTATATCCCATGTAGTTGCATGTGTCACTGTACATTATGTAAAGTAATAACATATGCAAGGTATGTGGACACACATGCTGCATACTACAGTATGCTGTGTTGTGTATGAACACATGTGCATACTATATGCTATTAAACAGGTGATTGTGTTCACATGCAC
This sequence comes from Protopterus annectens, assembly GCF_019279795.1. NCBI lineage: Eukaryota > Metazoa > Chordata > Ceratodontiformes > Protopteridae > Protopterus > Protopterus annectens. Next base: position 1,478,523,325 of record NC_056728.1, on the reverse strand, counting down.
AGTGCAACCTATGGCTGTCATACAGTCATGGATAATGTTCATACTGGTGTGTCACCCCTATACAGGTACCTCTGGCGTGCCACACAGACATGAGTCCATTGCTGGTGAGACTGTCATCAGTATCAGGCATGTTACAGTGTAGATCTATTTGCCATGTGGCCAGTTAACACTTGCACACCTGATGTTTGTTCCAGTCACGATATGCAAGTCACACCACCCTTCATTCACAAGGGCCACCCATGTGCAATATATACAAACGTAATGATACACGACTTGGAACCACAGTACTTGTCATTGCAACATGTGTGGTCAGCTGTGCATACAACGGTGGAGGTGTTCTACAATGGAGGCATATGTAGTATGCATTGGAACAACATGTGTGGTACGCACACAGTACCACACAGTGAGCTGTGATATGGGCAGCCCACAGGTGTCACCATTGTGTCATATGCCCCTGCATTGGGTGCACACATTGTGATGTGCCACCTGCCATGTCCCAGACATGTAGTGTTCTGTCTGCAATATTGTCACACTATCGCATGACCTATACCCCACATACCAAACATACAACCCGTTGTCTGTATAGCCCTGTGGATTGTGACATATCTGACATCTATGGGTGTATGTCATATGGGACAACACAGACATGTGAGATAGATGGCCATCACACACAATTGGCCAACACATGTGCACACATGGCCATGGGGGATGGCCAGAGACATGCAGCCACACAGTACTTGGGATGTGTATACACCCTGTTGCACATTGTCCACACATGGTCCAATTATAGCCTTAGTTGACCGATTATACAGTTGATGTGGTACACTGGACAACCTAAAAGCCTGTGCACAGCTACTAGAGGTGTCACTGAAGTCTACCATATACGATCTGTTGAACATCACGACTGTGTTGCAGTTATGGCTATGCAATGTGTACATATTATGCATTCTACAACAACATAGATGCCTCATGATGCCATGCAATGGCACAGTGTCTGTACTTCACACTGTATAGCAAGGTAGACGGCTCACACTACTCTCCCATGCTCATGCACATTTGCTAAACATGCATTCTATCTGTAGGGCATACACACAACACTGCAATGTGAAGCCCATTATGATGCTGTACATGTGTCAGGACACCATTGTGCCAGACATGTATGCATGTTAATGCACATGTCAGCAGATTACATGTCAATGCAGTGAGTTGAACAAGAGGGGAGGGGACATTAAACAATATACTGAGTTAGTTGAATCTAGGAAGATCATAGAGTTCACTGCACACAGGAACCCAGGTTTAAATGATGTAGTACCTATTAAGCCCACCTTAAGAAATAGGCGGGTCTTTTATTAACTTTTGATTGGTTGTATTTTGTTTAAATAGTGCTTTGTAACATTTGTTCATTGTCTGATGAAGGGTTAACACCCGAAAGCGCTAACTTGTTTGATATTTGTGTGGTTTTTACTATACTATTTTATTAAAATCCTTTGGATACGTAACAGGACTCTTCCAGTGACTTTTTCTTAACTGCTAAGTGTGTGAGCATGCCCAGTACGCCGTTGTGTAGATGGACACACAGTACATTCCAAACTGCGCCCTTCCATGATTAGAATCCATGTGCATGCAAGACGGCCCTTTGCAACTGCTAAGTGTGTGTGAGCATGCCCAGTACGCCGTTGTGTAGATGGACACACTGTACATTCCAAACAGACATGTGATACTAAGTGTGTGGGCATGGCCATTGACATCCTGTATAGCCATGGTGGTCATGCAGGCAACAGATTTTCATTTTCAATGTCACGATGGATGCCTACATTGAACACACTGGTTGCTGTCTCGAAGGGTGTACTCTCTGTGGCGCATCCCATATCTATTTAGTGTTGTAGTGCTCCGTAGATATTTAGTTGCCCTGATGACAGCACTGCCGTGTGTTTGTCTATGTCTACCTTGGGACAGTAATATGTTTTCAGACTGCTGACTCTATACACATTCCCTATCGGCGTCCTTGCCTTTGCAGATGATGTCACCCACCTAGAAGTATGCCTCTGGGAGTGCTGTGTTCAGTAATCTCGGTAGCGCATTCTGTAAATGCGTCATGCTGTAGTGTGATAAGGTAGTTAGGTGTACGTTCAACTCCCGGTCCCGCCAAGTGTGTGTGTATGTGTGTGTGTGTGTGTGTGTGTGTGTGTTTCCAGCTGCCTGTGGACACAGTAATGCTTTTAGATGCCGCACAACACATACATTCCCTATCGGCATTTTTGCCTTTGCGGATGATGTCACCCAGCTAGAAGTATGCCTCTGGGAGTGCTGTGTTCAGTAATCTCAGTAGTGCATTCTGTAAATGCTTAATGCTGTAGTGTGATAAGGTAGTTAGATGTATGTTCAACTCCTGGTCCTGCCAAGTGTGTGTGTGTGTGTTTCCAGCTGCCTGGGGACACAGTAATGCTTTTAGATGCCTCACAACACATACATTCCCTATCGGCGTCTTTGCCTTTGCGGATGATGTCACCCACCTAGAAGTATGCCTCTGGGAGTGCTGTGTTCAGTAATCTCGGTAGCGCATTCTGTAAATGCGTAATGCTGTAGTGTGATAAGGTAGTTAGGTGTATGTTCAACTCCCAGTCCTATCAAGTGTGTGTGTGTGTGTGTGTGTGTGTGTGTGTGTGTGTGTGTGTGTGTGTTTCCAGCTGCCTGGGGACACAGTAATGCTTTTAGATGCCTCACAACACATACATTCCCTATCGGCGTCTTTGTCTTTGCGGATGATGTCACCCACCTAGAAGTATGCCTCTGGGAGTGCTGTGTTCAGTAATCTCGGTAGCGCATTCTGTAAATGTGTCGTGCTGTAGTGTGATAGGGTAGTTAGGTGTAAGTTTGATTCCCAGGCCTGCCAAGTGTGTGTGTGTTCTTGCTCCCATCCACCTGGGGACTCAAGTTATGCTTTTAGACGCTTCGTACCACAGATATATCCTGCTGACGTGTTTGCCTTTGCAGATGTTGACACGCAACTAGAAGAATGCCTGTGTGTCTGCTGTGTTCAGTAATCTTGGTAGCATGTTCTGTAAATGCATCATGCTGTAGTGTGATACGGTAGTTAGGTGTAAGTTTGATTCCCAGGCCTGCCAAGTGTGTGTGTGTGTGCATGCTCCCGTCCACCTGGGGACTCGGGTTATGCTTTTAGATGCTTCGTACCACAGATATATCCTGTTGACATCTTTGTCTTTGCGGATGTTGACACGCACCTAGTAGAATGCCTGTGGGTCTGCTTTGTTTAGTAATCTCGGTAGCGCATTCTGTAAATGCGTCATGCTGTAGTGTGATAGGGTAGTTATGTGTAAGTTCGATTACCAGCCCTGCCAAGTGTGTGTGTGTGTTTCTAGCTGCATGACAACAGTACATTGCTTTTACAGTATTCACTCACTATAACATCTGTGCGGCGTCTTTGCCTTTGATGCCGCTGTCTACAGGCTAGACGTATGCCTGCGTGATTTCCATGATCTACTACTCACGGTTGCATGTTCTGTCACTGCGTAATGCTGTTGTGTGGTACAGTGGTTACATTCGTGTTCTGCTCACAACCCTGCCATGTGTGTGTGTGTGTGTATGTCTCTCTCTCTCTCTCTCTCTCTATATATATATATATATATAAAATCTATTTTCTGCCCATAACTCTGCTCTTGCATGGACAGCTGACTGTTTCATGTATCGCATATTTGCGTAGCTTTCACATACTTTCTGCCCATAACTCTGCTCTTGCATGGACAGCTGACTGTTTCATGTATCACATATTTGCATAGCTTTCACATACCAATGGGGTATGTTGCAAATCCCAACATTGTCCATGCAATGTCCATGTTACGGGCGGTGTTACATGCCCTTACAGGCGTTTGCTGTATATCTTGGCAGACATCTATCCTTGCTGTGCTCTCACTGCAACCGGAGGCTTCATGTATCATGGCCTAGTTTTGCTGTGTGTATGTCTATTTGTGCTGTATGCATGGCTGTGGGTATGTCCCACTATCATCATTTGTAAAGGTGTCAGCCCTATAGGTACTTCATGTAGACTGCTGTGTCATTTGACATGTCAGCACATACCTGCGGACAGTACTGAACGTCCTACTGCAGCGCATTTCATACCTTCTGCGTTATCTTGCAGTCGATAATGCTGTTTCCTCACACATGTATCTGTTTCTGATTATACCACTCCACCTCCTAGAGCAAACATCTGGACAAAGCCTTATCTGATAGTGGGACACATAGGGGCAGTATTGACATGTTGCTCTTACAAACGTAGATAGTTGACACAATAATAGGTTTTGCATTAGTATGACTTTTCTGACGGATTTGGTGTCTTAAACACACATGTTTGTCATTATTTCATGACTTAAGTTATCAGGAATGTGCCAGACTGGTACTGATGTTATGTGGAACACACCAAACATATGAGGCAGAACTCTGCGCATTCTGCGTACATCTGTAAAGTTGCGGTGTATGTGTCTGATAGAAGATATCAACTTTATGACACCAATACACACACTGTATGGCGGCATCACAGGCCACATGCCATTACATTTATATTGCAGGACACACCCACCCAGAGGGTTGTATTCCTCACACAGGCCAACAGCTGCTTATCCACACTAATTAGTCTATCATGTACTGTATGTGTACGCCGGTATTTGTGCTTTCCGTCAATGGCAGAGCTCACGTACGAGTATGGGGGACTGGACATTGTTACGGTGACACTGCATGACACCCTGAGGGACACATTTCTTTTGAGTCTATTAACCTTCCACATTGACATTCACAGGGCATACGTTGTCATTCACATTTGTCGGAGTACATGCGTATGACTTGTACATGTTTTCTCATTTGTCCTGATGTCTTTCTTCTCACCTGTCCACCTAGTATCACTAGCTCTGTACATGTATTTTGGACAGGTTACCTCAATACCCCTAACCTGTACACATTATGGGTAAACGCCCTGACGTTTGACCTTTGCCCTTGTTACATTTGTCATAGTATTGTGCCTTTCTGGTAAATTGCTGGCAAGGCATTACGAACTGTGCGGTTAGATAATAGTGACTGACATTTCTATTACATGATTAGTAACACTCATAACATTCGTATTCCTGGCTACGTCAGTATTCTATCAACGTTCTGACTTTGTCTGGGGTATATCTAATATAGTCCCTATTTGTATTTCATGTACTATGCCTTAGTGCAGCTGTCTTATTCTGACAGTTTGCCAGTTATGGTTACCATCTTGGTCGTACTCATGTCCATCCATGATAATCGCCTACATGACACTGATGTAGGGCCCTACATATTCCCAAAATGGTTTACGCATAATCCAGTGGATGGTTTGCCCCATTATTGAGACTATAGGCGTGTGCTATACCCACATCACTCCCACGGGGCGGGCCTACGAAATCTCTGCCAAACAACACCTAGGCCCATTTCTGCATACCCATGAGTCCCATACCTGACAACCCTCCACAGTACCCATTACACATGTTTAATGTGAGCGGTACCGAAGTGTGGAGACACTTATATGCACTCCCCACTCTTCGGATATCAGTTCATACGTCATACATTCTATCGACACATGTGTCATTACCCTTGCACCTGCTACTGTTGCATGTACAGCTATATTGTATTTGCTGAGGTCACTTATTTTGCGTCAGTGTCGGTTGACACTATGTATGGATCAATTTTTGGGGTCCTGCAATGGGCACCTATATGCATGTTTAAAGTGTAGAACTTGCTGGACTGTCACTTTCTGGCCAATGGTTTGGAAGGCTGGAAGGCAGCGGTTTATTCACCTTTCGTACATGTCTGTTTGTCTACCCATATTAGCTATAACATGGCCTATTTATGTACATATGTCATATCTACAGGACATATGTTTGTTGTGTATATATATATACATGTACAATCCTCATTTCATAATTTGCTTTGGTTTACTTCTGTGGATTATGTGTACACACATATATCTATATCCATACCATACCTTTCCACTGTACAAATTGTCGCAGAGTGTACAGCTGGTTGCCTCTTTATCTTTGGTGTGTTTTACATCTACTTGTGTCTATCTGGCAATGTAGTGGCATTTCATTTGAGACTTACAGTGGGAAATACTGGCAAGCAGTTCAGGTTACGACTGCATACCCTACAGAGAATCCATGCTACTGACACACCCGTTATTCTATCCACTTTCTATGTTTGTTCTGGCACATATCTGGGGTTTGTCCCTATTTGTACCGGTAGTTTGCATGCCTTTGTTTGGTTTCATACTTTACGGGGTTAACAGGTTTGAGCCATGTATTTCTAACGTGGGGGAAACAGCATTCATTTACTATGCTGTGAGCGGATCACACATGCACAGGCACACTTGCATTTCCTTATTGTGGGTTACGCGCAGGCGCACATGCATATCCTTATTGTGGGTTACATATGTTTACTAAGTCTTTGTGCTTATGTGGGCTTTATTACTTGTGACAGTACCAGTGAATTATCTGTAATCCGGTTAACGGAGATATGCGAAACACACGTTCACCTTTACATATTTAAATGTCTGTACAGCACAGACGCATTCATTACACTTTAACATTATATGTGCTGTAGTCGTAGTTGAACCGGGACTGCATTCACGTTGGCCGGATGCTGTAACCACTATACTTTTGGTGTTCTGACTCATTTATATGCATACCCATAGTACATAGCTACATTAACATATGCCTCGCCACTTCACTTACGACACAGGCATCTATTCTCCTGCAGGGAAAAATGCGGTACTACATATTACACATTCCCTATTCCCTACTGCTCTGGACCCAAGCTGCATATTTAATCACTGCAGGGATATTCAGAACCCCAAGGCTTATAGGCCTGACACATACAAGTCTTTAATTGTCAGGGTGTTCATGTGGTGATCTGGGTTTAGGCTTGTCTGCCTGGTGAACGGAACTGCCCTGACCGTGTTCAAATGTCAGACAAAGCACATGGACAGAGTTTGTCCATTTTAAACATGTTATCTGTGTTTACAGGCACAGGTGTTTGGGCACCTGTCAGCAGCTTATACTGTTGTCAATACATAATATGGGTGGGGGTGGTTACAATACATAATCCACGGTGAGTGGTGTTCCCATTCACATTATTTTACCTGTGTTTACAGACACAGGTGTTTGGGCACCTGTCAGCAGCTTATAATGTTGGCAATACATAATATGGGTGGGGGTGGTTACAATACATAATCCACGGTGAGTGGTGTTCCCATTCACATTTGACTATTTCCTGTATTTATTCATACGAGGATTATTATTTTGAACATGAATTAACTATGAATTAACTACAGGTATGCAGCAGTACAGTAAACATATGTGTAGGTTTGTTACAGTAAAAATGTACGGACCTCTGTAATACTCGGGGACTACCCCACATCCTTCACAACATTTCATGCTAATGTACATACTATTATTCTGTGAACGTTCAAAGTTTGTGAGAACAGTATTTACATCTGTCCCTATTTGTCCACCCATCATTTTAGGCTTTATCCAGATTTTGTTGCTGTAATAGGTTGAGAGGTGGTGTCGGTATGTGATTGAGTTGAATATATACTGTCGATAATTTAGTGAGGAGTAGGGTTATCACCTGTTCCTCTTTGCGAGGGGAAGTCCCACTTTGGACAGTTGTGTCCTGCGATGAAACCTAAGACATGGCAAGTGTCCTGTGATTTTAAGACAAAAGTATATTTCTTATTTTCTTTAATAGTTGCATGATACAGGTATTTTTTATGTGAAACACATAACTATTATTTGGGATAGCATAAGCAATTCAAATGCTATGAAATAAGCTTTTATCTTGGCAAACAAGTGTAATTCTGTCCTTTGCACTGGCCGGGGGTATGTTTTATCCTGCAAATTCTCACATTTCTACAAAGGATGTCCCACCATGGGCATCTGAACAGGTGGCAACCCTAGTGGGGAGACCTGCATGGTGGACAGGTGTTCCATCCTGTGTAGTATGTTTTGCATGTCTGTCTAGAAACTGAACAGTACCGTGACTACACAATACATGTTTTGTCCAGATGTGTACAGTACTAGACACCGTGGCGTGTAAACAACTCTGAGGTTTCAACAGGTTACTTATCCCACGCGGGATGTACAGACATTTTGCCAAAACATGAACGTGCGGGCATTTGGATTTACATAACTGTGATGGGATGTTTACAAACATGGGATACATATTTGCAATCCTGATACAGCCTAGGACGATACTTCCTACTACATATGGGGAATACTCGCTATGTGTAGGTGTATGGCTGCGCAAGGCTGGTAGCTGGATTTGGTGGACATTCGGACATGGGGGCGGGTTATGTACTATACAGGGGTTGTTGCATATTGCATTTGCATGCATGGGTTCTGCATTTGGATGTCCCGGTTCCGCATATAGCATCCTATGTGTATGTGCCGGTTACATTCCTGTTCATGTGTATAGCACATTTTAATATTCATATGTTTGTGTGAGTTTGGTATACAATTTGGACTGTCAGGTTTTTTTATGGTTGTTATATGGCCACAACTGCCCAGCTGTGTACTATCACTACCACTGTGGGACTGCTGGCGACCCTGCCCATGGGGCTAGATGTGTGTATTGGCGGCACGCTGACATGATGCGCTTCACTTCCACTGGGTATAACTACTTACAGTGCAGTACATTACGGACACACGATTTTAAATATCATTTGTTCCATGGACGGGAACTCATATTGTGTTGCGTGCATTTCTGTTTGGTTCTCAATTTTTTGTGGCCGAGAACTGTCTTGCATGCTTTGCATACGTTTCATTATCCACGGACACTGATAGGTGCGATTACTATTGCAGGCAGACTATAATATTCAGCAGTTTCGGTTGCTCATCGACTGCCGACATTGACACGCCTCCGGGTGCAGCTTAGTAACGCCCCATGCAGTCGCGCACGTGTCCTATGCACGTGGATGTGGTGGCAGCGCACCTTCATTAATATGCATATGGTGCTACTACACCATATATATGCCGCATGGCTGGCGCAAGCCTTACACCGGCCTTGCGCCGAGCTTCATGAATCCGGGGGGTAATCTTTAACAGAAGTTGTAATAAGCTACTGGAGTGATGTTTGTTGAATTTATGCATACAGGTGTTGCTATTTTAAATAATTGATTTCACTCCCATATGCAGTTGGATAGACAGGCTTACATTAAAAATGTGTACAGTGTATAAAGGCAGATATACAAATCACCCACAATTCTTACTGGTAATTTATTACACTCTGTGGTGACTACAGAAAGCTATGGATTCTGACATTATTTGTATGTACTGTTATGTTGATATTATGGGCATTTCTTAATTCATGTTTCCTAACAAAACTTTTAAAACACTTGCTTTTGCTGTTATGGATATTTAGGTTCATAGGTAGGTACTAGGCTATCTGCCTGAGGGAATATATAAGCCTAGCAAGAGTGTGTTGGCTTTCGCCACCCCATTTATTAATTAACTTATCCTCTGCCAAGCAGAGCCAATGAAGTGATCCCAGGGGTGTATTTTCTGTTACTCATCCACTCGTCAAGGTTTCTTTTGAAGAGTGTTAGTGAGGGACTCTGCCTAATGTAGTTTGGAATTTTGTCCCAAAGCATGGGGAGTCTCTGTGACAGGAATCTATCCCTCCAGCATTTTCTATTTATTGTTGTGGTGAGGTTTAGCTCACTAGAGCATGTGGCTGGCAGTGACTTGGATTTCTTTAGGTGGAGCATGTCCATCAATTCTGAGTTGGACATGGCTTTGTAAGTCAGGCAGAGATCACCTCTGAGTAAGTGATATGCCACTGAGTATAGCCAGAGTTTTTTCATTCGGGCTGCATAGGACATACGTTTGAGGCCAGTAATCCTCTTGGTGAGGTACTTTTGTGGTCTCTCCAGCTGTTGGAAGTGTCTTGTAAGGTACATCCCAAATGGGGGCATTGTACTCTATGATGGGTCTTCAATGATGCTTGTTAACAAAGGTGGTATCACTACTTGCTCAGTATACAAATGAGCCATACTGTCTGTGGCTTGCCAATGGATGCTGAGGTGTTCTGATGCTTTGCATAAGCTGTTCAACTGCTACCTTCTGCCATGCAAAATAGATAAAGACATATATATATATATATATATATATATATATACAGTTTGATGGGTTATAATCTCATTCTCAAACTCTAAAGATGTTGCAAGTTATGTTCATTTTACAAATGTGTTGCATGAAGGCATAGTTGTTACTTTTAATTAGTCATGTTAGTATTTGTCACAAACAGACCTTTGTATTGCACTGCACTGGAATGCATACAGTTTATGAAGACATAAGTAGGCTACAGATTCAGCTGCATAAATAGGCTCACACAAGAATATAATCATGTGTATGTCACTGTCTTTCAAATTGGCAACCATCCTGCAGATGACAACCCCCCCCCAGGAAAAGAAAAATCATAATTGATCTTCGGCAACATGGATGAAGACTCCTTTGCCATTGTTGTAATACAGTTTGTAGACATGAAATATGGATCAACCTTAGCAGCATGATTAATGCAATTAGAGGTCCCAACTGATCCTATGATGCCTATAGATGATGGTGCTCAGACATGATCATTCATGCAGCCAACAGATTTAGATGTTACAGGAGATTGAGGGATGCCACCAGTGGTGGACCACCATTGATCCCCTGAAGACATCACAATATATCTGGCCTTACTGTATTCAGCATGAGGAGCAAAGCATACCCAGTAGTATGACTGAAGCTGGAGTGCCAGGCAGAATATGTATGTCTTTGTTTCCATTATTTGGCTGGGTATAGTGGCAACCATTCCATATTGCTAAAGCATGCATATTCATATATTGCAGTTTTTGATTCATGCCCACACATCCACACAGGTTGAGGATGACAAAAGTAAGTCTAATTACATGTATTGATTCATCTGAAGTACAGTCAGAGCAGTCCAAACAATATGTGTAATGCTGTTTGCATTAATATTCACAGATCCATCTATATCAGGAAAAAATGAGAGAATGGCAGGTGAGTGTCTTCATACTTTTACTGTGATCAATACCTGTTATTGCCTCAGTCTCATTTCATGGCACTGTTGTTTACTGCCATATTGTTACTTCCCTAATATTAGGTTCAAGTTCAGCAGACTAGGTTTGTTACAACAAAATTATCATAGCTTGCATCAGTGTGTAGCATACATGACATTTATGTCAATATTTTATAACACAGGCCCATTTGGTGTACAGGTGTAAAGTCCATATCGTGAGTATCGGCACCTCCTGTTACTGTGTCGTATATATGTTCCTGCCAGTATTGTTTTTGCTAAGTACATGACTCTGTTGTCTTTCTCTTAACATTCCCACTGCAGGACCCACAGTACAGCCCACAACCTCTCCACAGCAGAAGTCTGTCAGTGATATGCTATTAATTACGTTTCATACATGCCATTACTGCTAATCCTGTTCTTGTTTTACATTAATAATGTCCTTCTTTGTATTCCTAGGTCAGTCTACACCAACCTCATCAAGTGCGCATATGAGTGGTTTGTTTATGTCAAACCTTTTGTATGTTTTAACTGTGTTCACCTAGGTAATGGTGACAATGATCTGATTACTAATGCTGTTTTTCTTTACCCTACAATGCTTAAAGTTTATACCTGTTCAACAGCACCACCTCCCCATGAGAAGTTGTTAGGTGTGTGTGTGTGTGTGTGTGTGTGTTGTATTCCTCACATACATCATGTATGTTGGCCTTGTAACCAAATTATATATTCCACGTATGTAGATTCCATGAGACAAACACGGTAGACCTCATGGAAAGTCATTATTATTTGTAACATTGCCGGGAGACATATGTCTTCAATGCTATATTTGTGATGTAAGCACATTGTGATGATCTGTGTCTTTGTATCTTGTAGCACAACAGCTATATCTATTGTCCATCAGTCTATCCAGCGATCATGATGTGGTTTCAGATGCGTCTCAGAATGGTATTATGACACCTGGCACACAGGACCTTAATGTGTTGGTAGAGTCTGTCCAGGATGTTAACAATGATGTTGCTGTAGCTGTTGCCTCAGATGTGGAGATCAGCTTATCTAGACATTCTGAAGATGAAGGCACATTGGATGTAAACAGTGTGAGGCCATTGAATAACAATACCACAGCTCAGACCGTTGGTGATGTCAGTTCCCCACAACAACCTGAAACAGGGCATCATAGAAGATGTAGGCAAGGATGGCCAGGTGTCATAGGGTTTCCATCTCCTGCTGCAGGCAAATGAACAGACACAGTAACTACATCGGTCAGATACCTGTGCACTTGCAAATGCCACAGATCATGTGGCACTCCAGCTACATGTAATGCATGAAGGACATAGGCACAGACACTGTGAGATAATGGCTGCATTGACCACTCAGAATGAATGTCTGCTAGCTATAGCACGGTTATTAAAAATCATGGCCTCTATGGTACTGCCGCAGTACTGTACTATCAGCATAGTTCTGCATTCCTTATGGTCAGTAGATCGCATCACAGAACCACCATTGGCCATCTAGTATAAGTGTCTATGGTCCAGCCTGCGCTGAGATCCACTGCTGGCCCATCTGCTGTGCTGCCATCAGTCACAAGGCCTTCAAATCACAGTCATTCTCCTTTACCTGAACATGGTGTTGTCACCTTTATCACCACTTCAATCTCCTCTGTGGAGCAACAAGGGCAACACCTTTCTGTACATGGTCAGGGCAGAGGAGGCCATGGTGTGAGATGCCAGCAAGGCTGCCCTAGACTGCATTACAGTGTGATCCACAGTGTTGTAAACATAGCTGGCCCATATTAATGAACAACCACATCACTGATACATGTTTTTCTATGACTATTAGACATTCTGCATTATGCCCCATTTTTTTTCATGTTATTATATTGTAGGCATAGGAATGAGTGTGTGTACTTGTGTTTCAAGGCTTACACAGTACATCACTGCTTTAGCAAGCAAGCAATGGAGAAAGGATGATGTCCATTGCTATTTTTTTGAAAGAAAAGAAAAAAACTGTAACCACCCGACAGTTTAGTGATTCCCTCATTGTATGCATGGACTTGAAGGATTTTGAAGGGAGTGGGATGTCTTTTGCTTTTATCACCCATAACATTGTTTCTCCAGTATTTTGAACTAACTACACCTGGGTCTTTCAAAAAAAAAAATAATGGGCCTCTTATGTCACACACTAATAGAAAAACACAGTAACACTATTGAGTTGGCATTAAGTAAGCATGGGTATTGCTGAAGTTGCTGTAAACACATACGAGCAATATGTTATATGTCTGAAAAAACTTAAATGTCTGTCCACCCCTCAAGCCACACATTCCAGGATTTCAAAAAGTAATGCTTGTGTAAGAGACAGCAATTGAAAAAAAAAGTCTGGCTGCTCAATGATACTTCATCATCCGGAGTTTTTCCATTGGTATATTTTTGATTTACAATGAGCACATTGGTTGGGCTGACCAATCAGCATACTATTTTGAATGTTAATGGCAAGTCATTGTATAATATTGCAATGTATTATGATTATGGGGTTATGTCTGATGTTCAGCGTGTTCATCTAGTAGATAATTCCCATTAGATGCAGTCTGTGCTGCTGAAGTGGGGCAGCACCTGAACATCAATGTTCAATCTGTGGACTCATGCGCAACACCTGAACATCATTGTTCAATCTGTGTACTCATATACATGTGGCTTGTCATGACTCAAAGCTGAGGGTCAGATGCTGCCGAGTTGCCTTGGCATGCACTTGTGGTCACACCCTAAATTCCAATGCCAGTGTCTTCTGCCCCCTACTTACTCTTGCTCCAGCTCTGATACATGTGGGATTATCCTCTTCAGATATCTGTTTTTTTTCTGACAGTTCACCCACACCTGCATCCAGAAGACTGCCATGTGCTGTAGTTATCATGTTGTGTAGCATGGCACACAGTGTTATCATCATTCTCAGGTTTGTATTGCACTGCACCACCAGATGTGTCCTGACATCTGAACCTAACTTTCAGTACACCAAGCACATGCTCTATGGTCATACCTCTCAACCTCTTAGTGCAATAAATCTGGACAAAGCCTAAAATTATAGGGGTCAAAGGTTAAAAAATAGGGATGTATTTTAAATATTACTATTACAGACTTACCCCGGGATTCATGAAGCTCGGCACAAGGACAGCATTAGCCTTGCGCTGACCGTGCAGCATAGAGATGGTGCAGCAGCACCACATACATATTAATGAAGGCGCTTTGCCTCGATGTCCACGTGCATAGGAAATGTGCATGAGTGCAGGGGGCGTGTCTAAGCACTGCACGGAAGCGTGAACATGTCAGCTGCATACGTGCAACCTAAAATGCTGACTAGTACAGCCTGCATCTAATAATAATCACTCCTGTCAGTGTCCATGGATACTGAAATGTATGCAAAGCATACAAGACAGTTTTGCGAACACCAAAATAAAAAGTAAAGAAAAAGGCACATAGCTGAATATTGAGTCGCCGTCCCTCGAACAAATGACATTTAAAACCCCGTGCCCGTAATCCATTGTAGTGTCGATAGTTATACCAAGTGGAAGTGAAACATAGCGTGTTAGCACGCTGTTGCCATTTGCTAAGCCTAGTCCAATGGTTAGGGTTACCACCTGTCCCACATTGTGAGGGACAGTACCACTCTGGGCAGTTGTGTCCATACCAAAACCATTATAAATGTTAAATGTCCTGTGATTGTAGGACATGATTATGTCCCATATTTTATGTAATAGTTCCATACAATACTTATTTCCATATGTAAAATACCTAAATATTACAAGAAACAAATAAGCATCTAAACTGCTACAACAATAAGCTTTCAGTTAGGCATAAAACTAATGTACTATCCTTTGTACTGACAGTGGGTATGTGTTGGCCTGTAAAATCTGATGTGCGTCCCGAAAATGTCCCATTTTGGTCATTTGAAAAGGTGGCAACCCTACCAATGGTCAGAGCATTCACTCAATATCTGCCCATTCGTGGTACAAGTCGTCCTTGTCAGGATGGCCCAAAGATGAATGGGCATTACCCGGGTCTACCTACCATGTCATGAAAGATAAGTATTTGCGTGTACCTATGTGCATGAAGTACAGCATGTGGAAGATCAAAAATGCTATGGTAGTCCTCACAACCATATTGGTACCAGAGATATGTAGTGTATGCAATGTGTTCTGTTGACTGTGCCAGGGGTCATCAACCAGAGAAGGGCTGGATGGTGTGTGTGTGGAATATGGGGGTAGGGGGTGATGGGTAATGTAATAATTCGCCAAGGGAGACTGGTTTGGATAGGTGAACTGGAGGTGTATGAGGGAGCAGTGGGTGAATCAGAAAGAAATCCAAAGAACAAACATTCACATCCGCAATACAACCTGACAGGCCATACTGTAGAACACAATCCCACAAACATATGAACATTAAAATGTGTGATACACATGTACAGAAACGTTACTTGCACACACCCACATAATGGTCTTGCCTGAACTGAGCCATCCAACCCCAACACACCTGGATACATAGTTAAATACCCATCATCCCCTCCACAGCACCCCCCCCCCTTCCTGAACGTCCACCAAAACCACCCATACTCGGGCTGCTAGCTTGTCCCAGCCATATCTGCACATAGCGACCCCTACTCATATCTAGCAGGCAGTCTCACCCTAGGTAGTCTCAGGATTGTAAATTATTTATCCTTTGCATGTATAACCCTACCTCATTTTCATCAATCCAAAAAAATTGAGGTTATCGGTCCCAACATTTCTGGATATCCCTCATGGGATAAGTATCTGTTCTAAATATTAGAGTTGGTGTCACAACACGATGTCCAGTCCTGCAGAAATCTGGACACAAGTTGTATGAGTAGTAGTTGTCCACAACCCTGCTCAGCCTCCAGCTGGTCCTACAGAACCTATGACCCAGGATTAAACACCTGACCTACAGAACCTATGACCCAGGATTAAACACCTGACCGTGATGCACATCTCCCCACATGCATTATTGGGAATATATACCTTTCACATTCGCATAGCTACACATCACACATGCATGAATATAAGTAGTTGTCAAGTATGTGTCCAATTCATAAATATGTATACTTGGAAATGTATACATATGCGTCTCAGAAACATATGAATAGTAACATGTACTATAAATATATACACCACACGACTGTCACATTTGTTGCCAGTACTGTGGAATGGCTGTACTAAAGTCATATATCCTAATTACCATCCATAGAGAATGTATCACGGATGGTTTATTGGTAAAACCAGCGACTATGGTGTTCCTGTTCCCGGGTCCAAGCCATGCAAGGGCTAATTTTATATTATGGCCACAATAGCGGCAGTCGGATATTCGGCAATTAAGGTGCTTTAAAGCAGACGTAAGTAGGGTTACCACCTGTCCCACTTTGCGAGGGACAGTCCCTTTTTGGGCAGTTGTGTCCTGACCAACAATATTAAAATGGCAAATGTTCTGAGATTGCAGGAAATAATTATGTCCCATATTTCATGTAACAGTTGCATAAAATAGTTGTTTCTGTATGTAAAATACCTAAATGTTCCAAAAAACAGAATAAGCAACTAAACTGCTACAAGAATAAGTTTTCATTTAGGCAAAAAAATAAAGCTCTATCCTTTGTACTGACCATGGGTATGTGTCGGCCTGCAAAATCTGATGTGTGTGTCCTGAAAATGTCCCACTTTGGCCATTTGAAAAGGTGGCAACCCTAGACGTAAGCGAGTATGCTAGCGTGTATGCGCGACGGTAAGTGGCGGTCATTCAACAGTATGGGAAATGTAGGTGTATATGCATGTGTATGTATAGACCAATATATATATATATATATATATATATATATATATATATATATATATATATATATATATATATATATATATATTTATATGAAGAATGAACAAGATCACAATAGATATAGCACACCTTTGCATCCCCAACCACAAATAGGATGCTAAAAGTGGAACTAACTATGTCCCCATGCTAAGTCTGACTTTCAAACAGGTACAGGGCAGTCCCAGTCAACAGTCAGATGAACCGAAAATCGGAAGACTAATTGAACACCCTGACCATGATATGAAAGTATTTCCAGGACTATAAGCTTGGGACTTCTGAATATACTTGGAGGGAGCCAACATATGGGACGTGTCTAAAGGAGTAGGGAATGGTGCATGTGTAGTAGTGTGGTTTTCCCAACAGGAAAATGGATGCCTGCTGTGTTAGTGAAGTGCTGAGGCATGTGTTTGGGTAATTATGAACCATGGGTATACATATAAATGAAGCAGGACACCAATAGTGTAGTGGTTAGAGAATCAGACTATCGAGCAGACATTGCCGGTTCGACTGCAGCACACACCATTTATGATACGTAATCCGTATACCAGCATATCTTGCTAATTTACTATGTATAATGATATAATACCCCTGAAATGTGAAATGGGGTGATGTATCACAGTAAGAATGTAGAAGATTTTTGCATGACGTGAATCGGTGGTTAAACGGAAAACCATAGCTGAAATGTGTTGTACTCGTGCTTTGTTCAATGGCACTTGTTCTGCCCAGCAACACAATAAATGGCACTTGTTCTGCCCAGCAACACAATAAACCACGTCGGCCAGTCCCGAAGCCAGGACCCTACACATCACAACCAATGTGACTTACCAATAAGCCATGGCAGTTATACCTAACTTCGAAGTTATCACAATCATAGCAGACAGCACAGTCATTCAACAGTATGATCAAAGTAGTGAAATCATATAAATGTGTATGCATATGCATGCGTACGTACACAGATATATATATATATATATACATAGTTAAATCTGTAGATGTCTCTAAAAATAGATTTCCTTCCTCAAAAGATCTATCCAAAAAGGGTTTAAAGACTCCATTCTTTCTTTTAGAAATCACTTCTTGTATTACATTATCAACTAAATCAATGGGGTAAGATCTTTTTAGAAACATTTCCATAAGAGTGTTAACTTCTGTCAAGAAGGAGGTGTAAAGAGATGACATCCTTGCCGATAGGACAAGCTGTCCTTTTATAACTGCAGGAAGCAATTAGAATAAGTAGGTTTCCTGTACACGCTACCAAGATATCTTCTATTAGGGATGTCTTTAGTTATTAAGACGTCCAAAAAAGGTATCTTATGGTGGTTGAATTCAAAGGTAAAATTCAGAAATTCAGTAATGGAAGAGATGTGTTTAACAAATTCTCCAGCCATCACTTCATCACCATCAGAAAGAATAAAAATATTATCCAGGTAGCGTGTATACCATTTAACATGTTCTTTGAAAAAATTGTCTTTAAATAAAAAATTCCTCTCCCAAACTGCTAAAACGCAGTTGGCAAACCCCCCCCCCCCCCACATGGGGAGCCCATGGCTACCCCTGAGTTTTGTTTATAAAAAGTCTCTCTAAAGAGAAAGAAGTTGTTGGACAAAATAATATCTAAAAGTGTTTCAATCAGATATACTTCATTGTTATTAGCACCTTTTTCTACCAAAAAATCTTTCACCCATTCCAAGCCCAAATTTTGTGGGAATCACTGTATAAAGGTCGTTGATGTCTATGGTGAGAAAGTTCAAAGACTCATAAATGAAAAGGTTCAGTTGTTCCAAGAAATACCAAGAGTCACGACAAATTTGTGACTCTGTTTCCAAAAATTTATTTAATTTGTGGTCAACAAGTTTTGCACAAGCATAAGTCATAGAACCATGCCCACTAATAATGGGATGAAGGGGGGATTTCAAGTGTTTTTGTGTATTTTGGGTAGTGCGAAAAAGGTAGGTGTCTTGGGGGCTGGCATACACAAGTAGTTATAAGTCTCTAAAGATATAACCCTTTCTATAAATAGTTCATTAAGTAAAGACCTGATACATTGGTGAGCTCCATTAATCTCATTTAATGGGACTTCAACATAGGTGTCAACCTCTAATAATAATCTGACTCGATCAGTGTAGTTGGTCTCATCCATAAAAACCAACCCCCCTCCTTTATCAGGTTTGTTATGTGCCCTCAGTTTGTCCAAAGCTAATCTCTCACTTTCCCCTGATATTATTCATGAATTTAAATGGCCTGTTTAAAGTGTGTCTTAAATCTAATTCACAAATCTTTTCAAACAGTGCCAAAGTAGGGTGTAAAGGAGGATTGAAAAGACTAGAAATTCTTGTCTCACTGTTGATAATTAGACGTCCATTTCCAAAGACCAATTTTAAGTTTAATTTGCGTAAAAAAAGTTTAAAGTCTATGAGAGTCCTGGCCAAATCTGCTGATTTACTAGGAACAAATGTTAAACCTTTAGCTAAAAGGTCCACCAGTTCCTGAGTTACAATATAACTTGAAAAGTTGTAGATGTTAAAATCACCAGCAGAGTTGGTTACCATTTTTACATCTGTGTTGGAACTTTGTGTGTGTTGCTCCACCTGTTTGGTCACCTCCGTCTGTGGTTTTATCCTCTCTGTTGACGATTCCGACATTGACCCCCTCCCCCTATATTCCGATTGTTCTTGTCTTGATTGTGAAAATTCTGAGATGTAAAGGAATTAGAAAAAGATTGTTCTTTCTCTTTAATTCTTTCACTTCGTCTAGGGGGCATACAGTGGACCACTGAAGGTCCCTGGGTGTCATTTAATATATCGTTCTCATCTCTATTACTTTGGGTGTCAGTTTCGTACCCAGTGTTCATATTAATAGATGAACCATTCTGACAGTGAGGAGGTGGTGGATATACTGTACCTCCCTCATAGTCCCGTTTATCAATGGCCAGCTTTTTTAATTTTGTTTCTTTAAACTTGAGTAAACTGTGGTCAATGCTTGTAAAAATACGACCAAAGTCATATTTATATCTTAAAAAGTCAGGATCCGATTTAATTGTTTCATCCAGGATGTCTAATTCTTTAGTAAGATTGTCAATCTGGTTTTGATAGTCTTTAACCAGTAGTTCTAAAAATTGACAGCCTTGTTCATCAAATAAATGAAGTAATTCACAGTGAAAGGAGGAGTTTTTAACTAGCCCCGTTGGATACCTCCATTGCCTAAGACCTTGGGGAATGTGTTTCCTCCGTAAACATTCACCCAAGTACATTACCTCCAACTGTAACTTTTTACATTTAAAAATAATGTACAATGGCAGATGTCCGAGATTTAATGACAAAATACTCTATATTTATGTAATAGTGGCATAAAACAATTATTCTCTATTTGAAACACCTACATGTTAAGAAAAACAGAATAAGCAACTAAAATGCTACAATAATAAGCTGTTGTTTAGGCCAAAAAGTGAGGTTCTGTCCTTTGTACTGGCTGTGGGTATGTTCCAGCCTGCAAAATCTGGGGTTTATACCAATAATGTCCCACTTTGGGTATGTTCCAGCCTGCAAAATCTGAGGTTTGTACCAATAATGTCCCACTTTGGGTATGTTCCAGCCTGCAAACTCTGAGGCTTCTACCAATAATGTCCCAATTTGGGCATTTGAAAGGGTGGCAACCCTACACACACACACACATACACACTCACTCACACATATATATATATATATATATATAAATATAAAAATACATAACAGACATGAACAAG
This sequence comes from Protopterus annectens, assembly GCF_019279795.1. Classification (NCBI taxonomy): domain Eukaryota; kingdom Metazoa; phylum Chordata; order Ceratodontiformes; family Protopteridae; genus Protopterus; species Protopterus annectens. The sequence continues at coordinate 1,478,502,622 of NC_056728.1, read as the reverse complement.
AAAGCATTCATAATGAATACGAAGGAAAACAGCAGTACACCCGCATTTTCTAGTGCTGACATATCAAGCTTGCCAGAAATGGCCAAAATCCCTGCATCTCTAACCATAGGTGGGATGCTAACAGTGGGAGTAACCTTGTCCATGTGCTAAATCTGACCTTCAAACAGGTACAGGACTTTCCCAGTACCCAATCAGACAAGCCTATACCCAGATGACCAAATGAATACCCTAACAATAAAACACACGTATGTGTCAGGACTATAGCCTTTGGAGGTCTGAATATACTCGGAGTGAGTCAACATGCGGCACGGGTCCAGAGCAGTAGGGAATGGCGCATGTTTAGTAGTGCAGTTTTCCCAACAGGGAAATGGATGCCTGCTGTGTAAGTGAAGTGTTGAGGGATGTGTTCGGGTAACTATGAACCATGGGTATACATATAAATGAAGCAGCACACCAACAGTGTAGTGATTAATGAACAGGCATTCGTGGTTCAAGTTTGACTATAGCACATATAATTTTCCTTGTGGAATGAATGTCACTCTGCTGTAAAGCCAACATTAAAACATGTAAAAGTGAACTGTGTATCGCATGGGACTATTAACCAGATCCCTTCAATCAAAGTGGTACTGTCATAATGAATAAGGCACAAGTAAGCACAAATAAGCGGCAGTAAACATATGTAACCCACAGTAAGGAAAGACGTTGCGCCCAGCATAGGAAATGTATTTTTGTATGTACAGATTTAATATATATATATATATATATATATATATATATATATATATATATATATATATATATATATATATATATATATATATATATATATATATATCTATATATATATATATAGCTATACACACACACACACACACACATATATATATGTATATAGATATATATCTACAGACCTTAAATATATATATATATATATATATATATATATATATATATATATATATATATATATGAAGAATGAACATTGTAACAATAAAGCATACACAAGGAATGTGAAGCGAATCAAGTGCAAATATGGTATTATATAGTGCTGTCAGCGTATGTCCTAAAAAGCTGCCCAGGAGTGAGCAGAGCACTGCTACTCACACTACAGGCAGGGTTTTACCAGTGGGAGTAACATCTTGAATTGCTAAGTCTACTTTACACACAGACAGAATCTAGTCCATGCTGGGACCACCAAAAATTGTAAAGTGCAAATGGCTGTAATCCATAATCCCAGGAAAGGCATGTATACAAGCATCCTCCAAAAGGGCCTCATAGAAACAGACAACTGGTGCCAGAGCCATGGCCTTAAAAGTGTATAGTCATCCCCTTTGGCAAAAATAAAGTGCCTACAAATTACCACATAGGTGGTAATCCATTAAGTACAGAAGAAGTAATTAGGGACCTGGGACCCAAGTTGATAGCAATCTCTCATTTGACAACCACGTGGCCAAAGTGGTTAGAAAAACATTTTATATAGCCCACCTAATCATAAAGAGATTCACACCTAGATCAGGGGAGGTCATCGTGCCTCTTTACTCATCCCTCATCAGGCCCATAATTGAGTACAATGCCCCTTTTGGGAAGTACCTTACCAGACACCTGCAGCAACTGAAAAGACCCCAAAAGTACCTCACCAAGGGGATCAAAGGGCTCAAACAGATGCCATATGCTGCCTAGTTAAAGAAACTCATGCTCTACTCAGTGGCATACCGCCTGCTCAGAGGCGATCTATGCCTGACGTATAAAGCCATGTCCAACCCGGAATTAATGGACATGCTGCACCTCAGAAAATCCAAATCCCATCGAGCTACGCGCTCGAGAGACTTGAACCTCAGCACTGAAATAAATAGGACATGCTGGAGGGACAGATTCATAACCCAAAAGCTCCCTTCACTCTGGAATAAAATCCCAGTCCAGGTTAGGCAGAGTCCCTCATTGACTCTCTTCAAGAGGAATCTTGATGAGTGGATGAGGGATCATAGGTTTACCCCGGGTATCATTTCTGTGTCACTGTTAGACTGAGGCACAGTATACTAACCTCAAAAAAGGGCATAGCAAAATTAATTTAAAATGGGTGGCAAAAGCCAAACACACTCTGGCTAGGCTTATAAATGCCCTAGGGCAGATAGCCTAGTATGAACCTATGTGCAAATATTACATGGCGGGAGAGCTTGTGAATACACGAGGTGGGACAAAATATGTGTAGGGCTCCAAACACTCTGGAGAGGGCAATGTGTAAAGGTGTGTCATGGCTGCGATAACAAGTGGATAATGGATGTTACGCATGTAAATTCAACATGGGTGGGGTGGAGGAACTAAGGGTATGACATTATGGATCCAGGCGTGACAGGGTTGGATGGCCCGGTTCTAATAGATCGCCCCATGGAGGTCAGCTAGTTCGTAATAGGGATATATGATTACACACATGCAGACAACAATATGTTGAAGTACATTCTCTGTAACACATGCATTCCATTTGTTTACAAAAATAACAGGAATGTGCACATAAAAACATCGACAGTAGATGGAATAATAGGCTGTGCAGAAGAGGGATGGGACAAATCACACTGTATCACATTCCAATTACCATCTGTAATCCGTACACAAACATACTGCAACACTGTCCGCTTTATAACGTGCTAAATACCATTTACAAGATAATTGGAGAGAAGTGTCGGTGTCATAATGAATAAGGCACTAGTATGCTGGTGAAGCATATATAAACACCATTACGCATGTGTCAGTGCATATGAGCGGGGAATGTATTGGTTTACAGACACACAGATGTATATATATTTAATATACATATATATATATATATATATATATATATATATATATATATATATATATATAGATGTAGATGTATAACCCAGTCACTGGGGATGCACAAGCCAGTGCATTTCTTTGTGCCGGTCCCAAGCCCGGATAAATGGGAAGGGTTCCATCAGGAAGGGCATCCAGCTTAAAATTTTGCAAAATCATACATGCAGACAACAGTACAGAAATACATACCGGATTGGTCAAGGCCCAGGTTAACAACGACCGCCACCAGTACTGTTGGCCAACAGGGTGCTGGTGTAAATTGGGCTACTGTTGGCCAAAGGAGGAGAAGAGGGGGAAGGCAGGTAAAGGCTAGGACTGTGATAGTGAGGGTCTGAACTTTGAATGTTGGCAGTATGACTGGTATAGGAAGAGAGCTAGCTGATATGATGGACCGAAGGAAGGTTAGTATATTGTGTGTGCAAAAGACCAGATGGAAGGGGAGCAAGGCTAGGTGTATTGGAGGTGGTTTCAAATTGTTTTATCATGATGTGCAAGGGAGGATAAATGGCATAGGCATTATCCTGAATGAACAGTATGTTAAGAGTGTTTTAGAGGTGAAAAGAGTGTCGGATAGAGTAATGTTTATGAAGTTGGAAATTGATGGTGTAATGATGAATGTTGTTAGTGCATATGCTCCACAAGTTGGGTGTGCGATGGATGAGAAAGAAAAAATTTGGAGTGAGTTGGATGAAGTGGCGATGACTGCACCCAAGGATGAGAGATTGGTGATAGGAGCAGATTTCAATGGGCATGTTGGTGAAGGGAACAGAGGGGATGAGGAAGTGATGGGTAGGTATGGTGTTAAGCAAAGGAATGCAGAAGGTCAGATGGTAGTGGATTTTGTGAAAAGGATGACATGGCTGTGATGAATACGTATTTTAACAAGAGGGAGGAGCATAGGGTGACATAAAAGGTTCACGTGAGAAAGATGCACACAGGTGGATTATATCTTATATAGTAGGGCCAGTCTGAAAGAGATTGGAGACTGTAAAGTGGTGGCAGAGGAAAGTGTAGTTAGGCAGCATAAGATGGTGGTTTGTAGGATGACACTGGTGATCAAGAAGAGGAGGATGAGTGTGAGGGCAGCACCAAGGATCAAATGTTGGAAACTGAAAAAGGGTAATTGTGAAGTGATGTTCAGGGAAGAGTTAAGACAGGCACTGGGTAGCAGTGAAGAGTTACCGAATAGCTGGGTAACTACAGCAGAGCTAGTAAGAGAGATGGCTAGAAAGGTGCTTGGCATGACATCTGGAAAGAGGAAGGAGAACAAGGAGACCTGGAGGTGGAATGAAGAAGTACAGGAGAGTATACAGAGAAAGAGGTTGGCGAAGAAGAAGTGGGATTGTCAGAGAGATGAAGAAAGTAGACGAGTATAAGGAGATGAGGTGAATGGCAAAGAGAGAGGTAGCGAAGGCTAAGGATAAGGTGTATGAAGAGTTGTATAAAAGGTTGGACACTAAGGAGGGAGAAAAGGACCTTGGCTAGACAGAGGGACCGACCTAGTAAAGATGTGCAGCAGGTAAGGGTGATAAAGGATAATG